>NC_058376.1:101302073-101624573 GCF_018350175.1 Felis catus
GACCACCGGAGTGTGTGACCTTATAGCCACATGTAAACTTACTCGATCAGTTACCTTCTTAAACAAAGCTCAATTTTCTCTCCACAAGGGACACAGAAACCCAATTACAGGGATCTCTCTCTCTCTGTGTTTTAATTGTAGTGTAATTGACATATAACACCATATAAGTTTAAAGTATACAATGATTTCTATATTGCAATATGATTACCACCTAGCTTTAGCTAACACCACTCTTAAGCCACATAATTATAATCTCTTTTCTATGGTGGGAACAATGATCTCATCTCTCAGCAACTGTGAAGTTTATAATACAGTATTTTTTACTCTAATCACTAACCTGTATTACTTCTCCAAGATGTATTGATCTACTAGTTTCCTATTTGTATCCTTAACCATTATGTCCTCAATCCCTCCACACCCCAGCCCCTGGTAACCACCATTCTACTCTGTTTTTACGAGTTCATTTTTTTAAATTTATTTTGAGAGAGAGAGAGCAAGTAGGGGAGGGATAGAAAGAGAGACAGAAAGAGGGAGAAAAGCTTAAACAGGCTCCATGCTCAGCACAGAGCCTGATTTGGGGCTTAATCCCACAACCCTGGCATCATGACCTGAGCCAAAATCAAGAGCCAGACACTCAACCAACTGAGCCACCCAGGTACCCCATGAACTTGGCTTTTTAAGATTCAACATATAAGTGATATAAGTGATAAGTGATATGCCTTACAGTATATGCATACAGTATATGCCTTTCTCTGGCTGACATATCACTTAGCATAATTCCCTCAAGGTGAATCCATGTTGTTGCTTATGTCAGGATTTCCTTCTTTCTCATGGCTGAACAATATTCGTGTGTGTGTGTGTGTGTGTGTGTGTGTGTGTGTGTGTGTATACACCACATTTACTTTATCCATTCATCCACTGACAGACACTTAGGTTGTTTCCGTATCTTGGCTACTTGGCTATTGTTAATATGCTGCAATGAATAATAGAAGTACAGATATCTCTTTGAACTCCTATTTTCATTTCCTTTGAATACATGCCTCAAAGTGGAATTCTTTGTAGTTCTAGTTTTAATTTTTTGAAGAACCTCCATACTGTAATCCACAGTGGCTGAATTAGGGCTCTTCAATTGTTTTTCTTAGTCTGCAAAAACATCTTGCTCTGTGCAGTCATCTACATTATCAATCCTGTCCCTACATCTGTATTTTCTTAATTCTTACAAATCATATAAAGTCCATTTTTAACATTTTTGGAGGCTTATTACAATCAATGGTCTCTTATAGCTCTTAGGCATAAAAATCAAATAAGGCATATTCTCTTTTTTCAAAGAACTTCTAGTCTACTAAAGCATCTGTTTATCGAAATGAAAGATATTTATTTGCACATACGATACTATAACTGTTTTAACATTTCATAATAGTTTACTTCCTTTTGGTTCATTCCCTAAATCAGTAACTTTTATCTCTTTTTCTACAGAAATTTATATTATGACATTATAATTTGCAAACAGTTGTTCTTCAATCACTTTTTTGTTTTAATGTATCATCATTCAGAGTTTATTTTTGAGTAGAACTAGTACCTGAAAGAGTTGTCACTATATGGTGGGCTCTCCCATTATGAAACTCAGGATGACATTTTAATTTCCAATGAGTCCTTTTAGCTCTAGCCTGGTAGTGAAATTTAGCCCCTCTTTTATTTCCTGAGTAACAGTAACCATATATGCAAAAGATAATTTTAATTTCTTTCAAAGGCTTTGTGAATTTTCTATGCTTCTGGCACTTTGACTTTCACAAGACAACATAAACATTTGTGCTCTGACAGATAACCTATTTTCTGAACTGGGTTTCAATTTATACCTTACGAAACATGTTTAAGTTATGGAACTTAAGGAGTAAGAGAAAATGTATTCTTTCCAAAAAAAATAAAAATAAAAACCTGTTCTTGTAGTAATTCTCAACTAATGTTGCTAACCAAAGTTATTTTTGTATACATTCTCTTTTCATAATATATTATCAGCCTGTATTTCTAAATGATATCTGAAATGTGCCCAGTTGAAAAAAAAAACATGCATTGGTGTTTTCTAGTTTCTAATTGTAATAAAACAGGTGATGATTTGTATCTGTACAAATAAAATAAAAACTGGCATTCAACTGATGGCATATGGAAATATGTTTATCTAATGAAAAATTTTCATTTTAACTTTATCTACATGTATATCATTGAACTGCACTGTGTAATTTTCACAAAACCACTTGGGCTTCAAACAAGTCATCTACGTACATGCATATCTAAATGATTCTGTTCAGAATGAGATCATGATTCAGTGACCTCATTTTATACACAGCTTATGGATTCCACAGCTCACAGCATGACTGGTTCTTATGCTTAGAACAGTTTGCTTTTTTTCTGGTGGCTTAGCAACTCACTGGTGTGGTTGTTGGCTTGTCTTTTATCATCTGCTTAAATATAAACATCTCAGCCTGTATGTAAAATCTCAGTATGCATGGGAGCTTTAAATACAAGCACAAGAATGAGGTACTTACAAGATCTTAAATTTATGTCAACCTACTTTTTAAATCTGTCTTTAAAACGTTATTTTTAAAGTATAAAATTTATCCTGAATGGACGGATTACTGAAGAAATGTCACTGTCACTTAACACTTAACCAAATGACCAGAAGAAGCAACATATGAATTATAATCACTAAGAAAAACAATATGCATTCATGCATAAAATTTTTCAGCTTGCAGGATTCAAAAGCAATAAATCTAGGGTCAGCAGCAGAGAAGTTTCAAATTCATTTATTATAATTTAATTTTTAATATCTTAGCTATGAATACTACAACTACATGGTAGGGAAATATATCACCTCTGAATAGTTTTCTATTTTGATGGTGGATAAACCATGAAAAGAAGATTATATAATCAAAGTATAAGATTATTCAGAAACTAGGCTACAACAAGGGATGTAATCAAACCTTCCACTGAATTTCCTTGCTGCTTTTTCATTTCACTGAAGCAATTCAGTTCACTGAGTGTCATTAAGGAAAATGGAGCTCAAAAGTCAGAGCAATTACAAGAGAGAAATGTTGAGAAGATTTAAATGTGTCCTAAAATGAGACCCTGGTCCTAATGTTACACTATATGTCAATTTAATGCCTCCATTTTAGTAGCTGACCCTCAGCAAACACAAAATGTAAAATCAAATGCTTTTTCTTTGTCAAAACTACTGACAATCATTTTATTTCATCCCTGTTGAGGTGAAGAGACCTTAACAGTGCACACAGAAGTCCAGAGCCACCTGGAGTTTAATCACATGGATTTTAAGCAACTGTTCTGTAGGTCTAGCATCTAATCTTTTTAAATCACTAGTTTCCTCTTAAGACTTTACCCCAAGCATCATGATTAACCCAGAAGTCCAGGTGTCTATTGCAATTCTCCACATGGTCTCCTATTACACCAGGTCTTCCTATGTGTCTAAATGTAAGCATGTGTGTACATTATAAACAGTAAATTGTTCTCAGCAGTTGTGAACAGGTGGTAAGAAATTCAAAGGATAAGGCTACTGGGACATTAGCCTTTAATGGAACTTCAAAGACAATTACTACTGAAATTAAGTAGAAAAACCAAAGAGGATTCTCATAATCTTTACTCATCTTAGAATTGGTCAAGACAGTTAAGGTCATTCAGAGACTCTTATTATTCTGCTAGTCTCTTAATCTGCTTTATTTCAGTTATTACAGTTGCTTAGATTTCTGGTTTGAAACCTAGCTGTTCATAAGTTTCTCTTAGATTACATTTTGAAATATACTTATCTGACTCTTCTCCCCAGAAGTTTTGCTTCAATTTTGGAAAGCATCAGCATAGAATACAATACAAATAAGACACATGGTTTTCACGTACTTGGTATTTTACAAACCGTAATTCCCAAAAACTCATAGTTTTAAATATGACTTCTTTTTTTAACTCATAATCTCTGTTAACCTTGAAAGTGTATATTCATCAAGTACTAAGCCAAATACATTTTTTTCCAAAAAAATATTTTCTAAAATATCCATGGAAGCCTTCTACGTTTCTTTTATGCTTTCATTCACTTGAAACACATTGGATTTATGATTAAGTTTTAATATATGTGTCAATCTCAGAAAAATATGCGGAAGAGATTCCAATTTTTTGTCCCTTTGTTTTTTTCACAATACCAGAATCCAGTGTTCTGCCTGATTAATAACCTTTGAATAAAACAGTGAATGACGGCAAGAAAACATTCACTCATCCTGAACATCCATTCCAGTAATGTGTGCTTTGATTACCTAAATCCTTATAATTCAACTATAGATAAATCATAACAGTTCTATCATCAATTTTGAATAAATATACAGTAAACGGTGCCCTATGTTCAATGTGAGTGGGTAAATACTCAGGCAAATGCCTTAGAAGTTATTACCTTTGTATTTGATTACATGGAAAATCAGGTAGTTACTGTGAACATAGTAACCATTACCAGTGATGTCTAAAACATTCTGTGATCATGGATTGGAAGAAAAAATATTGTTAAAATGTCTATACTACACAAATAAACTTACACATTTGATGGAATTCCTATCAGGATATCACTAGCATTTTTTCACAGAGCTAGAAAGCACAATCCTAAAATTTGTATGGAACCACAAAAGACCCTGAATAGCCAAAGCAACTTTGAGGTAGAAAAGCAAAGCTGGAGGCATCACAATTCCGGACTTTGAGTTATGTTACAAAGCTGTAGTGATCAAAATAGTATAGTACTCACACAAAAATAGATACATAGGTTAATAGAACATAATAGAAAACTCAGAAATGAACCCACAATTATATGGTCAACTAATTTTTAACAAAGCAGGAAAGAAGTTCAAGTGAGAAAAAGACAGTCTCTTCAACAAATCGTGTTGGGAAAACTGGGAAAATAATGAAATTGGACCACTTTTTTACACAATACACAAAAATAAATTCAAAATGGATTAAATATGTAAATATGAGTCTTGAAACCATCAAAATCCTAGAGGAGAACACAGGTGGTAACTTCTTTGACATTGGCTGGAGCGCTATCTTTCTAAATACGCCTTCTGAGGCAAGGGAAATGAAAGCAAAAAAAAAAAAAAAAAAAACTATTGGGACTTCATCAGAAATGAAAGCTTCTACACAATGAGGGAAACATCAACAAAACTAAAAAGCAACCTATGGAATGGGAGAAGATATTTGCAAATGACATATCTGATAAAGGGTTAGTATCCAAAATATATAAAGAATTTATAAAACTCAACACCCAAGAAACAAATAATTTAATTAAAAGATGAGCAGAAGACATGAATAGACAGTTTTCCAAAGAAGACACCCCAATGGCCAACAGACACATGAAAAGATGCTCAACATCACTGATCATCGGGGGAATACAAATCAAACTTCACTGAAATATCACCTCACACCTGTCAGAATGACTAAAATTAACAAAACAGGAAACAAGTGTTGGTGAGGATGCAGAGAAAAGGGGATTGCATTGCATTGTTATTGGCAATGCAAACTGGTGGCAGCCACTCTGGAAATCAGTATGGAGATTCCTCAAAAGTTAAAAATAGAACTAGCATGCACTCTAACAATTGCACTACTAGGTATTTACCCAATGAATACAAAAATACTAATTCAAAGGGATACAGGCACCCCAATGTTTATAGGTGCATTATATGCAATTGACAAATTACAAAACAACTCAAGTGTCCACCAATTAATGACGGATAAAGAAGACATATATACCATGGAATATATTCAGCCATAGAAAAAAATGAAATCTTGCCATTTGCAAAGACATATATGGGGCTAGAGAGTATTATGCTAAGCAAAATAAGTCAATCAGAGAAAGACAAATACCATATGATTCACTCATATGTAGAAATTTAAGAAGCAAAACAAATGAACAAAGAGGAATAAAAAGAGAGAGGGAGGAAAACCAATAAATAGACTCTCCATAATGAAGAATAAACTGATGGTTACCAGAGGAGAGGTGAGGGGGGGTCGGTAAAATAGGTGATGGAGATTAAGGAGTGCACTTGCTGAGATGAGGGCCAGGCGATATATGGAACTGTTGAATCACTGTATTGTACACCTGAAACTAATATTACACTGTATGTTAACTAACTGGAATTTAAATAAAATCTTAAAAATACCCAAAACCAAAAACAAACAAACAAAAAAACATCAATGTATCCCTGATTACAACAGTTTAATTCCCATTAATATACTTTCACATTGTTTCTGTTGGTTAAATGATGCCACTTGACAATTCCGAAATTCTATGAAGCTTTTTCCAAAAGCAGTATCTCCTGTTAACCTCTACCTACAGAGGATGGTCACCACTGAAATTCTCCAAAGAGAATGGTGTGAGCCTCACCAGTGAATTTTTACTGCTTTAATCTCCGAGGGAATATGGCCTAGTGCACATCCTGTGCACAAGCTCTAATATTCTAACACTTCAGTCTTTTCCTTCCAGGCCTTCTGACCCTTTCCTCAGCACTTTTCAAAGGCAGTACCAGAATTCTTTTCTCATCTAAAACTGACTCTCTTTTTTTTTTTTTTTTTTTTTTTTTTTTTTATTTATTTATTTTTTTTATTTTTATTTTTTTTTTAATATGAAATTTATTGACAAATTAGTTTCCATACAACACCCAGTGCTCATCCCAAAAGGTGCCCTCCTCAATACCCATCACCCACCCTCTCCTCCCTCCCACCCCCCATCAACCCTCAGTTTGTTCTCAGTTTTTAAGAGTCTCTTATACTTTGGCTCTCTCCCACTCTAACCTGTTTTTTTTTTCCTTCCCCTCCCCCATGGGTTCCTGTTAAATTCTCAGGGTCCACATAAGAGTGAAACCATATGGTATCTGTCTTTCTCTGTATGGCTTATTTCACTTAGCATCACACTCTCCAGTTCCATCCACGTTGCTACAAAAGGCCATATTTCATTTTTTCTCATTGCCACGTAATATTCCATTGTGTATATAAACCACAATTTCTTTATCCATTCATCAGTTGATGGACATTTAGGCTCTTTCCATAATTTGGCTATTGTTGACAGTGCTGCTATGAACATTGGGGTACAAGTGGCCCTATGCATCAGTACTCCTGTATCCCTTGGATAAATTCCTAGCAGTGCTATTGCTGGGTCATAGGGTAGGTCTATTTTTAATTTTCTGAGGAACCTCCACACTGCTTTCCAGAGCGGCTGCACCAATTTGCATTCCCACCAACAGTGCAAGAGGGTTCCCGTTTCTCCACATCCTCTCCAGCATCTAGAGTCTCCTGATTTGTTCATTTTGGCCACTCTGACTGGCGTGAGGTGATACCTGAGTGTGGTTTTGATTTGTATTTCCCTGATAAGGAGCGACGCTGAACATCTTTTCATGTGCCTGTTGGCCATCCGGATGTCTTCTTTAGAGAAGTGTCTATTCATGTTTTCTGCCCATTTCTTCACTGGGTTATTTGTTTTTCGGGTGTGGAGTTTGGTGAGCTCTTTATAGATTTTGGATACTAGCCCTTTGTCCGATATGTCATTTGCGAATATCTTTTCCCATTCCGTTGGTTGCCTTTTAGTTTTGTTGGTTGTTTCCTTTGCTGTGCAGAAGCTTTTTATCTTCATAAGGTCCCAGTAATTCACTTTTGCTTTTAATTCCCTTGCCTTTGGGGATGTGTCGAGTAAGAGATTGCTACGGCTGAGGTCAGAGAGGTCTTTTCCTGCTTTCTCCTCTAAGGTTTTGATGGTTTCCTGTCTCACATTTAGGTCCTTTATCCATTTTGAGTTTATTTTTGTGAATGGTGTGAGAAAGTGGTCTAGTTTCAACCTTCTGCATGTTGCTGTCCAGTTCTCCCAGCACCATTTGTTAAAGAGGCTGTCTTTTTTCCATTGGATGTTCTTTCCTGCTTTGTCAAAGATGAGTTGGCCATACGTTTGTGGGTCTAGTTCTGGGGTTTCTATTCTATTCCATTGGTCTATGTGTCTGTTTCTGTGCCAATACCATGCTGTCTTGATGATGACAGCTTTGTAGTAGAGGCTAAAGTCTGGGATTGTGATGCCTCCTGCTTTGGTCTTCTTCTTCAAAATTCCTTTGGCTATTCGGGGCCTTTTGTGGTTCCATATGAATTTTAGGATTGCTTGTTCTAGTTTCGAGAAGAATGCTGGTGCAATTTTGATTGGGATTGCATTGAATGTGTAGATAGCTTTGGGTAGTATTGACATTTTGACAATATTTATTTTTCCAATCCATGAGCAGGGAATGTCTTTCCATTTCTTTAAATCTTCTTCAATTTCCTTCATAAGCTTTCTATAGTTTTCAGCCTACAGATCCTTTACATCTTTGGTTAGATTTATTCCTAGGTATTTTATGCTTCTTGGTGCAATTGTGAATGGGATCAGCTTCTTTATTTGTCTTTCTGTTGCTTCATTGTTAGTGTATAAGAATGCAACTGATTTCTGTACATTGATTTTGTATCCTGCAACTTTGCTGAATTCCTGTATCAGTTCTAGTAGACTTTTGGTGGAGTCTATCGGATTTTCCATGTATAATATCATGTCATCTGCAAAAAGCGAAAGCTTGACTTCGTCTTTGCCAATTTTGATGCCTTTGATTTCCTTTTGTTGTCTGATTGCTGATGCTAGAACTTCCAGCACTATGTTAAACAGCAGCGGTGAGAGTGGGCATCCTTGTCGTGTTCCTGATCTCAGGGAAAAAGCTCTCAGTTTTTCCCCGTTGAGGATGATGTTAGCTGTGGGCTTTTCATAGATGGCTTTTATGATCTTTAAGTATGTTCCTTCTATCCCGACTTTCTCAAGGGTTTTTATTAAGAAAGGGTGCTGGATTTTGTCAAAGGCCTTTTCTGCATCGATTGACAGGATCATATGGTTCTTCTCTTTTTTTTTGTTAATGTGATGTATCACGTTGATTGATTTGCGAATGTTGAACCAGCCCTGCATCCCAGGAATGAATCCCACTTGATCATGGTGAATAATTCTTTTTATATGCCGTTGAATTCGATTTGCTAGTATCTTATTGAGAATTTTTGCATCCATATTCATCAGGGATATTGGCCTGTAGTTCTCTTTTTTTACTGGGTCTCTGTCAGGTTTAGGAATCAAAGTAATACTGGCTTCATAGAATGAGTCTGGAAGTTTTCCTTCCCTTTCTATTTCTTGGAATAGCTTGAGAAGGATAGGTATTATCTCTGCTTTAAACGTCTGGTAGAACTCCCCTGGGAAGCCATCTGGTCCTGGACTCTTATTTGTTGGGAGATTTTTGATAACCGATTCAATTTCTTCACTGGTTATGGGTCTGTTCAAGCTTTCTATTTCCTCCTGATTGAGTTTTGGAAGAGTGTGGGTGTTCAGGAATTTGTCCATTTCTTCCAGGTTGTCCAGTTTGTTGGCATATAATTTTTCATAGTATTCCCTGATAATTGTTTGTATCTCTGAGGGATTGGTTGTAATCATTCCATTTTCATTCATGATTTTATCTATTTGGGTCATCTCCCTTTTCTTTTTGAGAAGCCTGGCTAGAGGTTTGTCAATTTTGTTTATTTTTTCAAAAAACCAACTCTTGGTTTCGTTGATCTGCTCTACAGTTTTTTTAGATTCTATATTGTTTATTTCTGCTCTGATCTTTATTATTTCTCTTCTTCTGCTGGGTTTAGGCTGCCTTTGCTGTTCTGCTTCTAGTTCCTTTAGGTGTGCTGTTAGATTTTGTATTTGGGATTTTTCTTGTTTCTTGAGATAGGCCTGGATTGCAATGTATTTTCCTCTCAGGACTGCCTTCGCTGCGTCCCAAAGCGTTTGGATTGTTGTATTTTCATTTTCGTTTGTTTCCATATATTTTTTAATTTCTTCTCTAATTGCCTGGTTGACCCACTCACTCGTTAGTAGGGTGTTCTTTAACCTCCATGCCTTTGGAGGTTTTCCAGACTTTTTCCTGTGGTTGATTTCAAGCTTCATAGCATTGTGGTCTGAAAGTATGCATGGTATAATTTCAATTCTTGTAAACTTATGAAGGGCTGTTTTGTGACCCAGTATGTGATCTATCTTGGAGAATGTTCCATGTGCACTCGAGAAGAAAGTATATTCTGTTGCTTTGGGATGCAGCGTTCTAAATATATCTGTCAAGTCCATCTGATCCAATGTCTCATTCAGGGCCCTTGTTTCTTTATTGATCGTGTGTCTAGATGATCTGTCCATTTCTGTAAGTGGGGTGTTAAAGTCCCCTGCAATTACCACATTCTTATCAATAAGATTGCTTATGTTTATGAGTAATTGTTTTATATATTTGGGGGCTCCGGTATTCGGCGCATAGACATTTATAATTGTTAGCTCTTCCTGATGGATAGACCCTGTAACTATTATATAATGTCCTTCTTCATCTCTTGCTACAGCCTTTAATTTAAAGTCTAGTTTGTCTGATATAAGTATGGCTACTCCAGCTTTCTTTTGGCTTCCAGTCGCATGATAAATAGTTCTCCATCCCCTCACTCTCAATCTAAAGGTGTCCTCAGGTCTAAAATGAGTCTCTTGTAGACAGCAAATAGATGGGTCTTGTTTTTTTATCCATTCTGATACCCTATGTCTTTTGGTTGGTGCATTTAATCCATTTACATTCAGTGTTATTATAGAAAGATACGGGTTGAGAGTCATTGTGATGTCTGTATGATTTATGCTTGTAGTGATGTCTCTGGGACTTTGTCTCACAGGGTCCCCCTTAGGATCTCTTGTAGGGCTGGTTTAGTGGTGACAAATTCCTTCAGTTTTTGTTTGTTTGGGAAAACCTTTATCTCTCCTTCTATTCTAAATGACAGACTTGCTGGGTAAAGGATTCTCGGCTGCATATTTTTTCTGTCTAGCACCCTGAAAATCTCGTGCCAATTCTTTCTGGCCTGCCAAGTTTCAAAAGAGAGATCAGTCACGAGTCTTATAGGTCTCCCTTTGTATGTGAGGGCACGTTTACCCCTTGCTGCTTTCAGAATTTTCTCTTTATCCTTGTATTTTGCCAGTTTCACTATGATATGTCGTGCAGAAGATCGATTCAAGTTACGTCTGAAGGGAGTTCTCTGTGCCTCTTGGATTTCAATGCCTTTTTCCTTCCCCAGTTCAGGGAAGTTCTCAGCTATTATTTCTTCAAGTACCCCTTCAGCACCTTTCCCTCTCTCTTCCTCCTCTGGGATACCAATTATGCGTATATTATTTCTTTTTAGTGTATCACTTAGTTCTCTAATTTTCCCCTCATACTCCTGGATTTTTTTATCTCTCTTTTTCTCAGCTTCCTCTTTTTCCATAACTTTATCCTCTAGTTCACCTATTCTCTCCTCTGCCTCTTCAAGCCGAGCTGTGGTGGTTTCCATTTTGTTATGCATTTCGTTTAAAGCGTTTTTCAGCTCCTCGTGACTGTTCCTTAGTCCCTTGATCTCTGTAGCAAGAGATTCTCTGCTGTCCTGTATACTGTTTTCAAGCCCAGCGATTAATTTTATGACTATTATTCTAAATTCACTTTCTGTTAAATTATTTAAATCCTTTTTGATCAGTTCATTAGCTGTTGTTATTTCCTGGAGATTCTTCTGAGGGGAATTCTTCCGCTTGGTCATTTTGGATAGTCCCTGGCGTGGTGAGGACCTGCAGGGCACTTCCCCTGTGTTGTGGTGTATAACTGGAGTTGGTGGGCGGGGCCGCAGTCAGACCTGATGTCTGCCCCCAGCCCACCGCTGGGGCCACAGTCAGACTGGTGTGTGCCTTCTCTTCCCCTCTCCTAGGGGCGGGATTCACTGTGGGGTGGTGTGGCCCGTCTGGGCTACTTGCACACTGCCAGGCTTGTGATGCTGGGGATCTGGCGTATTAGCTGGGGTGGGTAGGCAAGGTGCACGGGGGTAGGAGGGGCAGGCTTAGATCGCTTCTCCTTAGGTGATCCTCTTCAGGAGGGGCCCTGTGGCAGCGGGAGTGAGTCAGATCCGCTGCCGGAGGTTTGGCTCCGCAGAAGCACAGAGTTGGGTGTTTGCGCGGAGCGAGCAAGTTCCCTGGCAGGAACTGGTTCTCTTTGGGATTTTGGCTGGGGGATGGGCGGGGGAGATGGCGCTGGCGAGCGCCTTTGTTCCCCACCAAGCTGAGCTCTGTCGTCAGGGGGCTCAGCAGCTCTCCCTCCCTTTGTCCTCCAGCCTTCCCGCTTCCCGAGCAGAGCTGTTAACTTATGACCTCCCAGACGCTAAGTCACGCTTGCTGTTGGAACACAGTCCGTCAGGCCCCTCCGCTTTTGCAAGCCAGACTCGGGGGCTCTGCTTGGCCGGCGAGCCGCCCCTCCGCCCCGGCTCCCTCCCACCAGTCCGTGGAGCGTGCACCGCCACGCCGCCCTTCCTACCCTCTTCCGTGGGCCTCTCGTCTGCGTTTGGCTCCGGCGACTCCGTTCTGCTAATCCTCTGGCGGTTTTCTGGGTTATTTAGGCAGGTGTAGGTGGAATCTAAGTGATCAGCAGGACCCGCGGTGAGCCCAGCGTCCTCCTAAGCCGCCATCTTGCCGCTTCCCCTAAAACTGACTCTCTTTAATTACGAGCTTTAAGGAATCATTTTCAACAACAAATTTGTATTGACTTCAGTAGTTCCTGTTAAAATGCTGAAACTCTAGTCATGAAAGAGTATTCTAATGTCAACAATTTATCTCCTGTCCAACCTTTAATGAGTAGTCAAACAAGCCCAATATCATGATCAGCTCCAAGCCTATCTACCAGTTCCTGCTGAACTGCGTTAGACAAGCCTTGCAATCCTTTCTACATGTACTCTTTTTCTCCTAGAATAAAAAGCACAGATTATATTGAGACCTGATCATTGGCTTGCAGACAATAAGGAGAAATAATGAGGAATCTTGAGGTAACAGACAAATCATTTTATACAATAGAAAATCCACGTGCATATCTCACTACATATGAATATTTAGCATTTGATAAAGGTGGCATCTGAAATTACTGGAGTAAAACTAGACTCCAAAATGGTTTTCAAAAAACTTTGTAGCTAGTTGGGAAATAAAAATTAAAATTTAAGAGGCATCTGGGTAGCTCAGTTGGTTAAGGGCCGGACATCGGCTCAGGTCATGATTTCATGGTTAGTGAGTTCCAGCCCTGCATCAGGCTCTGTGCTGACAGCTCACAGCCTGGAGCCTGCTTCAGATTCTGTCTGTCTGTCTCTCTCTCTGTCCCTCTCCCCCCCCACATGCACGTTGTCTCCCTCTCTCTCTCTCTCTCTCAAAAAAAAAAAAAAGAAAAAGAAAAAAAACACTAAAAAATTAAAATTTAATCTGTATCTGATATCATACATCAATAAAAATCTAATTGGTTTGGAAATCTAAGTATAATAAATAAAATTAAACAATTACCAGAAGAAAACATTGGGGAAAGACTCTACATATGATTTAAATTTCTGACGTATTAAAGGATAAGAAAAATAACCATGAGTAAATAAAATAACTTTGAAAAGAAACATAAAGAATCAAAAGGCACATGATAAAGTGGAATATGTTATTTACAACATATCATAGACAAAGGATTAATATGCATAAGGCTTAAAAGTCTAGGAAAAAGAGGTCAAAAACCTGGTCACAAAAATGATATCAGAGTAATCTAAAACATATGTAAAATAAGTAAATTTAACCATAAGTAAGATGCAAAATAAAATACATGAAGATATTATTTCTCACTAATTAGGCAAGAATTCAAAAGTGTGACAAATATATACTTTTGCAAGAGGTAACAGATATGTATAAGCATTGTTGCAAAGAATGAAAAAGATACAAGCTTACTTTTTTTTTGATTTATTTATTTATTTTGATAGTGGGGCAGGGAGGGGCAGAAAGAAGGAGAGAGAATCACAAGCTGGCACCACACTGTCAGTGCAGAGATGGATGTGGGGCTCAATCTCACTAACTGTGAGATCAGGACTGGAGCAGAAATCGAGAGTCAGATGCTTAACTGACATTCTCTCAGGCACCCTCAAACTCATTTTGGTTTTTTTTTTTCAATAAAGATAAGCCAGACAGTGCTTTCCATTATACATTGCTAAGTGAAAAAGCTATTGGAAAAGATTGTCTACAGTAAGCCCTTCTTTGCATTGAAAAAAAAAATTGTGGCAGTTAAAAAAATGCATTCATTTGCTTTCATTTGCATAATAATAATAAAAACCTAACGAATATATTTACCTATGGGGGGGTGGGGCTACGTTGAGAAGGAAAGAAGGCAATAGATATTACTTGAAGTTTACCTGTTAGTATCATTTTGACTTTTGAAATAATATGGTTTACATAATTGAAAATATGTAAAAAATAGATATGGGAAAAATAGGGAAAATCTCATACTGACTACAAAAACAAAAATGTTTTACACTTGAAACTAATTAACATTGTGTGTCAACTATACTCCTGTTAAAAATATTTTAATATAATTTTAGGTAAAATTTTAACATAACCACAGAGCTTTTAAAATAGAACAAATTAAAGAAATTAAATAATTTTCTAACATATTATTTTAACTATATATTCTTAGCAGGATATATTCTGAGGGAAAAATAAAAATATTGCAAAGATATTTTGCACTTTAGTACGTTTGTTTTTTACTGTACTAAGTGCAACAATTCTAAGAATATTTCCTGCTTATTATAGGATTGAACAAATGAGTAATAAATTAATGTACATATTGTTTCACTATGGGAGAAACAAGATAAAAATTATGAAATAGGAAAAAAACATATTTTTGGATTGGAATAAGTGGTATTACTAACACAGTGACAACATAATACAATCTATATCCTAGTAACAATGAAAATACTATAATCAATAGTGACAGATTCTAAATTGGTACAGGGAAATTAAAAAGGGCAAACAGAATATTTAGTTGTGCCAGTAAAAAAGATGGGGAAGTGTCTACAAGAACACAGCAGCCAGCCTGAAGTGTTCCCATTTTGGCCAAAATGTAAAAGTACACATGAAGCATGTATGAATGTTCATTTTATTGTTCATGAAAACTGTCTGCATGTCTTAAAATATTCGAAGTAAAAATGTTGAAGACTATAAGACTCCTTATTAAGTGAATTAAGATAATTCACATACATTGGTGGAAGTAATGATGTGTCACCATCCTTGCATATCAAAACAAAGATGTACATTACCCTATTTTTACTATATTTCTGTCTCTACATGTCTTCCCATTGTTAATTCACAAATTCTAATAGGATTATTCATTCTAAAGTTTTATTTTTGCTCTTGTGGCTAGCTTTATACTTTTATTAAATTTTATAAATACTTGTAATACTTTTAATCTTTACTTAAATCCCTCATTCATTTTTATGATATACTTTCTTCTAACTAAGCAAAAATGATTTGAGGTTATTTAGGTTACCTATTATTTCTTCTTCTTCTACTTTTTAGCTGTCTTATTTCTACCTTATAAAATAATATGTTTCCATATTACTCTCCTATACATTTATCCAGTTTCCTTTTTCTCTTTAATTAAAACAAATATAGTCATGTTTACTGTTACAAATTTTCCTGGTTTCCTCAGCCGCTAATGAGTTGCTTGAAGTGTATCTTCTAATACATTCATCTGAAAGGGCTATCATAGCTATAGCTATCCTTATGTTCTTTGTGTGTATGTATGCGTGTTTAAAGACTCTTTCTTAAAGCCAATTTTAAGTTAACAATAAAACTCAGAGGAAGGTACAGTGATTTCCCATATATCCTCTGCCCCTACACATGCACAGTCTCCTCCATTATCAACATCACTCACCATCAGAATGATATATTGGTTACCAAGGATGAACCTACATTTACACATCACAATCACCCAAAGTCCCTAGTTTACTTTACAGTTCATTCTTTTTTTTTAATATTTATTTATTTTTGAGAGAGACAGAGACAGAATGCGAGTGGGTTAGAGGCAGAGAGAGAGAGGGAGACACAGAATCCTAAGCAGGCTCCAGGCTCTGAGCTGTCAGCACAGAGCCTGACGTGGGGCTTGAACTCACGAGCTGTGAGATCAGGACCTGAGCCAAAAAGTCGGATGCTCAACCAACCGAGCCACCTAGGTGCCCCAACAATTCATTCTATATATGTGTATGTGTGTGTGTATATGTGTGTGTGTGTATTTATAAATTATATACATATTTATAAATTTATAAATTATATATTTATATTTAAATGTGTCTACACATATATGTATTTGTGTGTGTGTGTATATATATATATATATATATATATATATATATATATATATATATATATATCCTACCATTTTAAATTCGTACAGAGTAGTTTCACTGCCCTACACATCCTCTGGGCTCCACCTATTCATCTTACTACCTCCCCACCCCAGACAACACCTAAAAATTTTACCATTTCCTTGGTTTTGCCTTTCCAGTGTGTCATACAGTTGAAATCACACAGTATGTAGCCTCTTCAGATTGGCTTCTTTTACTTAGTAATATGTATTTAAGTCTCTTCCATGTCTTTTCATTTCTTTTTAGGGCTGAATAATATTCCATTGTCTGGATGTACCACTGTTTATTTATCTGTTCACCTACTGAAGTACACCTTGGTCGCATCCATCTTTTGGCAATTATGAATAAAGTTGCCATAAATATAAACATCTATCTTCAGGTTTTTGTATGGACATAAGTTTTCAATTCCATTGGGCAAATAGGAAGGAGTGTGATTGCTGGATCATATTGTGAGTATGTTTAGTTTTGTAAACAAACAAACAAACACGAAAAAAACAAACAAACAAAAAAACACCAAACCATCTTCCAAAATGGCTATACCATTTTGTATTCCACCAGCAATGAATGAGAGTTGCTGATGATATACATCCCCATCAGCATTTACTATCATCAGCGTTTCAGATTTTGGCCATTCTAATAAGTATACAATGGTATGTCATTGTTCTTTTAGATTGCATTTCCCTGATGACATATGACATGGAGTATTTTTCATATGTTAATTTGCCTCTGCATATCTTCTTTGGTAGGTTGTGTGTTTAGATCTTTGGCCAATTTTTAATTTTTTTCCTTATTGTTAAGTTTTAAGAGTTCTTTGTAATTTTGGATACCATGCCTTTATCAGATAAGGGTTTTTTTTTGAAAACATTTTCTCACAGTCTGGGGTGTGACTTCAAATTCTCTTATTGTCTTTGCAGAGCATAAATTTAATTTTCATGAAGTTCAGTTTATCACTTTTTATGGAGTGTGTCTTCAATGTTGTGTCTATAAAGGCAACACCATACTCAAGATCATCTAGGTTTTTTCCTAGGAGTTTTATAGTTTTGTATTTTACATATAGGTCTATGATTCATTTTGAGTTAATTTTTGTGAAGTTTAATTTTTGTGAATCTGTGTCTAGATTCATTATTTTGCATGTGGATGTCCAGTTGCTCCAATACCATTTGTCAGACTATTGTTGCTCCACTGTATTGCCTTTGCTCTTTTGTCAAAGATAAGTTGGCTATATTTATGTGTGTCTTTTTCTGGCTCTCTATTCTGTTCTATAGATCTATTTGTCTTTTCTTTGCCAGTGCAACACTGTCTTGATTACTGTGGCTTAATAGTTAGTTTTGAAGTCTGGCAGTGTCATTCTTCCAATTTTGTTCTTCAATATTGTTTTGGCTATTTTGGGTATTCTGCCTCACCATATAAACTTTAGGCTCTGTTGAGATCCATAAAGTAACTTGCTAGGATTTTTACTGAAATGGCATTGACCTATAGATCAAGTTGGAAAGAACTGACATCTTATCAATATTGAATCTTCCTACCTATGAACATGGAATGCCTCTCCATTTTTTTTAGTTCTTTGATTTTGTTGATCAGAGTTTTGTAGTTACCTTAATATAGATTTTGTAATTATTCTGTTTAAGTAGTTCATTTTTGAGGTTATAATATATATAGTATTTTTTAAACATTTTAATTCCATCTGTTCATTGTTGGTTTATAGGACTTTTTTTCAGGAAATTAGAAATAGAAGATAACTGTCTCAACATGATAAATCAATAAACTTTTGTATATTAACCTTGTGCACTTAAACCTTGCTATATATAATCTTTTATAAATTTTAGAAGTTTTTTGCCCATTCTTTTGGATTTTCTACACAATCATGCCACGTGCATTAAAAATCTGATATTTTACTTAACAATCAATGTATCTTTTCTTTCCATACCTTGCATCCTTGCATTACTAAGGACTTCCAGGATAATGTTGAATAGGAGTGTTAAGAAAGAACATTCATGACTTGTACCTGCTTTTGATGGGAAATTTTTAGGATTCCCCATAGTAGATTTTCTGTAGATAGTCTCTATCATGTTGAGACAGTTATCTTCTATTTCTAATACTGAGAATTTCTATCATGATTGGGTGCTGGATTTTGCCAAATGCTTTTTTTTTTTTTGCATCTATTGATATGATCATGTGATTTTTCATTTTAACCTGTTGGTGTGATGGGTTACACTAATTAATTTTCAAATGTTAAAACAGTCTTAATACCCTGGATAAATCTGTTAGATCAACTAAGAATAAGAAAAAAAAACAAAGTTTTGTTTTTACCTTCATTTATTCCTTCTTTGATAATCTTCTTTTTTTTATGTAGACCTGAGTTTCTGACCTATATATTTTTCAACTCTGTAAAGAACTTCTTTTAACATGCTTGAAAGTCAGTTTGGTTGGCAACAGATTTCCTCAATTTTCTTTGTCTGAGAAAATCTTCATTATATCTTTCATTTTTTGCAAGGTACAGCATTCTAGGTCTGTGTATATTTCTGTAAATTTGATATTTTACTTCACTCTCTTCTTGCTTGCATGGTTTCGGAGAAGAAATCCAAAGTAATTCTTATCTTTGTTAGGTTTGGTGTCTGACATTAATTTAAGAAGTTCTCAATCTTTATTGTTTCAAATATTTCTTCCTTACTTCCTTTCTTCTTCTTCTGATATTCCATTATGTATATATTATACCTTCGCTAATTGTCCCACAGTCCTTGGATAGTCTGTTCTGATTTTTTCAGTCTCTGTTTCCTTGCTTTTCACTTTTTGAGGTTTCTGTGGATACATCCTGTACCTCAGAGAGTCTTTCTTCAGGGATATACAGTCTATTAATAAACCCATTAAAGGCATTCTCCATTTCTGTAACAGTGTCTTTTATCTCTAGTATTTCCTTTTGATTGTTTCTTAGGATTTCCTCTCTCTGCTTACATTGCCTATCTGCCCTTGCAATCTGTCTATATTATCCATTAGAGCTCTTAGCATATTAATTATAGTTATTTTAAATTCCTGGTATGATCATTCCAACATCACTGCCATGCCTGCCATAAGATTATTGTGATGACTGCGTAAATTAAATAAGCATAAGGAATTATCTCAATAAATGTAAAATATATGGTAATCGTGGTTATCACAATATTCACCTTAGTGGACATATTTGTCCTAATTCCCAAGTCTTATCTAGTGACTCCTTCCAATGCAGCTATACACACAGCTACTTACATGGTTTTAGGCTATTAACAAATAAGAACATTTTTTTCTGACTCCTTCAGGGTAAAAACATACTAAGATTGAGCTCTATCTATCTATATATGCACGTAAAATGATTAGGAAGGAAGAATTAAAACTGTCATTATGCACTGGTGGCATGATAGCATAAGACAAAATCCAAGGAACTACAAAATAACCACTAGAACTAATAAATAAATTTGCTAAGATCACTAGATAGGTCAATATAAAATATTATATTTCTTTTTTTTTAATTTTTTTAACGTTTATTTACTTTTGAGACAGAGAGAGACAGAGCATGAACAGGGGAGGGGCAGAGAGAGAGGGAGACACAGAATCTGAAACAGGCTCCAGGCTCTGAGTGGTAGACACAGAGCCCGACGTGGGGCTCGAACTCACAGACCGTGAGATCATGACCTGAGCCGAAGTCGGACGCTTAACCGACCGAGCCACCCAGGCACTCCTAAAATATTATATTTCTATATAACAGCATCATTCTGTAAATGACAGTATACTGATGTAAATTATAATATCACTAAAATAACTATGCACAATGTAACTATACATAGCTATAACATACACATAATAAAATATAACTATGTATAACTATCACTATGCATAAAAAGCTATGCAAAATATGCATAATGTCTATATAGAAACACTATAAAATATCATAGATATATAGTAAAAAGACATGAATGTAAAGAAGGCTACAATTTTGGTGAACTGGAAGACTCAATATTTAAAAGAGGGGTGGTAAATTTTCAATTTATCCTTTTTTTCTTCCTGGCTATTGACTTTGACATTCTAATTCAAAAACTTTTTATAACGACATAAAAGAGAAGGGATAGCCAAGAAAAAATTGTGGAAAATAAATAAACTTGAAGGATTACACTATTAAATATTGAGACATTATGAAGTTACAGTAATTAAGGTAATGTATAATTGGCACAAGGACAGAAAGGTAGATCAAAGTAATTACATTAAAAGTTCAGAAATCGACCCTAAATATGTGGACACATGACTTATGCCAATGTGGTACAAACAGTGAGGAGTATAGAACTACATTTTAAATAAATGGCGCCATGTCAACTGGGTATCCTTATGAAAAACAATGTAACTTGATGCTGATTTCACAGCATATGTAAAAAAGTGAAATCAAATGGATTGTAAATTTATATCTGACAGATGAAAATAAAATCTCTGGAAGACGATGTATGAGGATATTTTCATGACATTGAGACAGGTTAATTTTTCAACAGAACAAAAAACTAATCATAAAGAAAAATGCTATAATTTAATTGACAAATTTTAAGACTGTTTATTTTAAAAAGGAAACAAAAAAAAAGAAAAGGTGACTTTAAGAAAGTGAAAATGCAAGCCACAATATGGGAGAATATATTTATAATAAATACAATAAAGGATTAATATTTGTAAATATTAAAAATGCTAATGAATCAAGAGGTAAAGACCTACCATCCAATAAAAAAATGTGAGGAACACTTTAGATAGGCACTTCATATTATAGGATATACAAATAACCAATAATCTTATAAAAATGTGTTCAACTTTGATAGCATCAGTAAAATGCAAATTAAAACCACAGTGAGATGTTATGACATCCCACCAGTTCCTAAAATTAAAAGACAGGCAGTAAGATTCAAAAGCATGTTGGGTAAATGCTACTCTTACAGATTACTAGTGGAGTGTACATGAATGCAAACATTTTGAAAAACACTTTGCCATGATTTACTATTTGTAGATATAGCAGATCCTTTCACACAACAATTCCATTACCAGGTACATTGAAAACAGGAGTATGGGACCATACAGATGTTTACTAAAAGATTTGTACAAGAATGCCCATAGAAACATAATAACCCACAAAACAAAACATCCAGCAACAAGAGAAGAGACAAATTGACACGTAAGAATGCAATGGACAGCAAGCAACAACATGAATGGATATTGAAATCATAATATTGAACAAAAGTTGCTATGTATGAAGAGTACATATATAAAGTTCAAGAACAAGCAAAGCATCTTTGGTATTATAAGTCAGGATAATGGCTGACTTTGTGAGGAGAAGGAAATGCAATGAATGGGAATGAGTCATTGGGTGGGTGTTCTCAAACACTGGTGGTGTTCTATATTTTTCTATCTGTTTGGTGGCTCAAATGGTGTGTTCACATTATGATAATTCACCAAACTCTGTATTTATGAATTGTGTACTCTTCTGTATTTTTTTATGTTTCAAAATAATATTTATTTTAAAATATTATTTACTCATCAACATCTTAATTTTTTTTATTTGAATTTGTTGACATACAATGTTACATTAGTTTCAGGTGTACAACATAGTGATTCAATTTTTATATTATGCTATGCTCACCACAAGTATAGCTACTATCTGTCACCAGTATATAAGGAAGATATGGTATGTGTATAAATATATACATACATCAACACACATATATACAGCATGTGTGTATTTAATGGAATATTATGCAGTTAAAAAAAGAATGAGATGCATTAAATATAATTGATGTTATTAGATTGTGTGCACCACTATTTTCCATTGTTGGCTTTGAAGTCATACATCCTATTAGCATTATTTTAATGTTTTTATTTAAATAATTATAATGTCTTTAAATAAAGCATAAAGAGTCTATTATATAAACTTTTGGAAAACAAAACAAAACTCAAAAAAGTATAAGACAGTTTACTTTGTATCCACTCTCATTTATGTTCCGCTAAATATTTATAGGTTTCATTCTGCTTTTTGTTTGCTTATTTATTATTTGTTTTGTTTTTTAGATCCCACGTATAAATGATATCATATGCTATTTGTCTTGCTCGGTCTAACTTATTTCACTTAGCATAATACCCTCCAGATCCATCTATAATGTTGTAAATGTACCATACTAGGACAAGATGTGAATAATAAGGAAAACTGTGTATATCTGGAGGGGTGGGGGTAGGAGGTAAGGGAATGTTTGAAAACTATGTACTTTTAGCTCATTTTTTTTCTCTGAAACCAAAACTATTCTAAAAATAATAAAGTCTATAACTTAGAAAATATCATATATACAAGATGCATATGATAGAAAACAAAGCAAGGATAATTGCATAAATACCAGAAAAAATGGGATTTTAAAATACAGGCATTTTTAGGGTATAGAAAGATTCACTACATAATGAGAAAATTTTAATTTACTTTCTACAATTTTTTGTACTTAAGAAGATGTCTCAAAACCCATAGCATAAACATTGTCATATTACACGATGACTTTATGTATCCACCATTTTAAAGATAGATTTAAAATTGGGTTTTTAATTGGTTCATAAAACTACAGGCAAAAAATTGATACACATAGTGAACATATGAACACAGGCAGATATAATTTTTAAAAATATATAGATTGTGGCACATGCAACAACATATTACAGAAAATCTAGGACTCAAAAATCACACAGAACATTTTAACAAAAGATAAGACCATCAAACAAAGCTCTACAATTGTCAAATACCCAGTATTACATAGATGGTGTTCTATGAGTAAAGAACAATTTGTAATAAATTAGAAATACATTACTCATTTGTCTGGAGATTAATAAAGCATTTCTAATTAACTTATGAGTATAAGAAAAATATAATTGAAATTTTAATGTTCAAACGTGAAAATACTAGGCCAAAATAAGTAATATTAGAAAATAAATTTGGATTAAATTACAGCAGAGATGAATGTTACAGTAAAAGGATACAATAAATAATCTTATGTCTATATATTTGAATAATTAATCTAATTAATCTAGATTGATAGGTTCTGGAAAGATTTGACAATATAAATTCAAGCAGAAATACAAAGCTTGATTATTCTTGTAACCACGAAACAGAAAATCAGCAATTTTACATGCTCCCACAAAGAGCCACAGGTTGAATAAAAGTCAAATCATCTGATTCAAATATAAATTACTCAGCATATTCTATTATTTTCAAAATTTTTATTTAAATTCTAATTAGTTAACATATAATCTTAATATTGGTGTCAACAGAATTTAGTGATTCATAATTTACATATAACACCCAGTGTTCCACCAAGTGCCCTCCTTAAAACCTACCACCCATTTAGCCCATACTCCACCCACCTCCCTCCATCAACTCTATTTGCTTTCTATAGTGAAGAGTTTCTTATGACTTTCTTCCCTCTCTTTTTTTCCCTTTCCCCTATGTTCATTTGTTTGGTTTCTTAAATTCCACATATAAGGTACATCATACAGTATGTGTCTTTCTCTGACTGACTTGCAAATGTCACAATTTCATTCTTTTTGATGTTAGAATGAGACAAAATAATCTTGATATCACTACCATATGATGATAAGATGAAAAAGGAAAATTTCACGCCTTAAAGATATTTTAAAAATATTAATATAATACTAACTAAATACATCTAGCTAAAGATAACATGTATTTCTCTCTATAAAAAATCTGGCCAGTTTGGGTTTATTATGGGAATGGGAGAGTGGCTTAAAATGAGAACATTTTATACATTTTATTTGGTTCTTCAACAGAGAAATGAAAAATAATGTAATCATTTGCAAACAATGGAGGAAATTTATTTGCTAAACTTCACCCTAGAAACCATTTGGGAAATGAGGAACATAAGAAAACTTGTGAACATGATAAAGGGCACCTTTAAGATAAATTGATAGCAAATATGCTTAAAAGTGGAATATTAGAAGCATTCATTCTCTTCAAAATTAGGAGCAAGACTTGCATTTGATATTGTACATTAGAAATTAGTCAGTCCCTATACAGGAATAAAGTCCACAAAGACCACAAAGGAAAAACAAGAATGGCAGTATTCTCTGATTATACAGTTGTATAAATAAACTGAAATAATCTGAAGATTAGTATACAAAACAATTGACTTTGTAATTAAGCCCCAAATTATTAAAATTATAATTAATAATAATACAATGATATCAAAAGTTAAGGTACTTAGTAATATATAAGAAAATGTATACATCCTTATTAGAAAAAAATAATGAATATTAAAATCAGTAAAAAAGGCCTAAGTAATGAGACATATAGTATTTGTGGATTTTTATTTTAACATTATTAATTTATAAATTCATTGTGATTTCAAGAAAAACTTCAAATCTCAACAGATTTTTTTGAAGAATCTTAACAATGGATTATAAGATGTATATGAAAAAAGAAAAGGACAAAAAGATAAATGAATAGTTATGAGAAAAACAATGCTTGGCTGGAGGTGGGGTGGGACCATCTCTACTTGTCATTAGGGCTTACCAATTATTAGACTAAAAGTAACTAAGAACCTATGGGATTAGCCCAAAGATAGGCAATTGATCAACAAAACTAACAACCCAGGAACAAACTCAGAAATTGGTTTATGATTAAGATGGCAGTACAAATCATGGGGAAAAAGAAAGACTAACAGATAAATGCTCGGAGACAACTGGTTAACCATGTAGAAAGGTAAAACTGGAGACCGACCTCACATTGCACATAAATAAAAATTGTCAATGGATTAATCACGAATTAAAGGCAATTTTTTTAAAAATTAAAATGATATTAAACACAACTTTAAAACAAATATATAAGGCAGTGTTTTTTAAGGACTTCAAAGCTCTAGTCATAAAGAGACTGAATTACTCAAACTAATTGAAATGAAAAACCACTTGTAATTAAAACACACTTTACAGAGAATGAAAAGATAATCCACATGCTGAGAAAAGATATTTGCAACATATATAACTAACATTAATTCAGCACACAGAGCTTATCATTAGATTCTAATACGTCTACAAACAAATGCCAACCAGACAGAAAAACAGGTAAATAACATGAACAAGAATTTTACAAAGAGAACTAGGAAAAGTACCTACATGAAAAAATGTTCAGCTACACTGGTAATCATAGAAATTCAAATTTAGATCACAATTAGATAACATTACATATCCACTAGACTGTTCAAAATTTAAGTTGGATAATGATACATGTTAGTGAAAATGTTGATCAACTTTTATGCACTGCTAGTGAGAATGCTAAATTGACGTAACAACTTTGAAAAATGTGGTCACTTAAACTATGCCTCCAGCAATTCCATTCCTGGTGATATAATCTAGGGAAATCAATGTGCACTTGTTCCAGGAGACAGGTATAAAAAATGTTTATAAGAGAAAAATATGAAAAAATGTTTTAATAACTAGTAAATTAATAAATTAATACTACAATCAGTAACAATGTATAGTGCATAGAACTGTGGCAGTATATCATAGAATCAAAATGCCTAAGGTAAAATCGCAAGCCTCAAATACTAGGTAAATTAAGATACAATTTATAAAGTTTTAAAAACAGAAAAAACAAACAACATATTGAACAATGATATAATTACACATTATTTTTATAAGTTATAAAAGAAGAAAAAAAACAAATTCAGTACATCTTTGATCTCAAGAAAGTTAAGAAAATAGAATAAGGGGTAAGGCAGTTCAGATTATTTATAGTATTATCCTTTTTAATTGTAGTGGTTCACTCATATGGTCCTTTTTTTATTTGTTTCTTAAGTCTTTTGTGTTATGCTTCATAACTTACAAATATGTTACCATCTTTTTGAATGTATCAATAGTATCAAATAAATGCATATGGCATTTTTTTTTCAACGTTTTTATTTATTTTTGGGACAGAGAGAGACAGAACATGAACGGGGGAGGGGCCGAGAGAGAGGGAGACACAGAATCGGAAACAGGCTCCAGGCTCCGAGCCATCAGCCCAGAGCCTGACGCGGGCTGGAACTCACGGACCGCGAGATCGTGACCTGGCTGAAGTCGGACGCTTAACCAACTGCGCCACCCAGGCGCCCCGCATATGGCATTTTAAAATTCAGTAAGTATATCGTCTTTGAAAGACTTTAGGCATATTAGAAAGGATCAGACAAATATGCAAAAGCCTACAGTGCCTAGTAAAAAGTGATTAATGCCCAAAAATGATCTGAAAGGGAGTTAATGGTGGAGTACTATGGGGAGCTTGAGTTTGTCTCATCCCTGAAATGCAGCCAGATCAGCATCAAGCCATTCTGAACACCAAGGAAACTGATTTAAGGATTAACACAACAATTTATGGCACAAAATTTTAGCCACAGAACTTGACAGGTATGTAGTGTGGAGAGGTGAATTGGGGGAGAGAAAAGTCACAGAGCTTTGGAGGGTAGGGAGCTGTTTTTACAGAGAGAACAGAGAAAGATAAAGGGGAAGACTGCAGCATATGGAGATCAGACAAGAAAAGCAGTCCCACCTTCCACCACCCCCGCCAAGTGCCTGGAGAGAAAGAGAGTGAAAGAGCAAAATCACTCACAGGGGACTGGACAAGAAATATGTTCCCCAAAACCACTGACAGAAAGAAAAGGAGAGGGTTTTAATACCACCACGATTCTATAAACAGTGGAATGCACAGTCTGAAGGTTTGGAGCTCACAGTGCCTTGTGGTGCTCTGGTGATGAAGTAGGGCACATCTCCAGGGGCAGGCAGTAGTCTGAAGGGTCCATGTGCCACACGGGGAGAAGTGGTTCCCCTGCTTGGAGTGTATTTGGTAGAGGCCATTTGGCCTCCCAGTAGGCAAAGGTCCAGGGGGACCTGGAAAGCAGCCATGTTTGCTCGTATTGGGACAAAGATGCCAGAGTGAAGTGAAAACTGGCACCAGCTTGTGTTGTGATTTACCATAAATTCTGAACCTCTGCCACTGAGGGATCACATGAACGTTTTCTGGGACAAGCGGGCCCCCAGCCATTGCTCAGTGAGACCCTCCACCCAAGACCTGGTGCAGGTCCAAAATTCAGGGATCTCTGAAGTGTGGGATTTTGAAACACAGTGCTATCTGAGATAAAAGTCTAGAGGGAGGCACCACCTAAAAGGCAGACAGGCTGGACACGAACGGGGTAGAGGAAGGGAGCAGACGGAGGCCTGAGACAAAAAAAGACTATTGTGGATCCATGAAATTGCGAAGTTCCTATGTAGAGACAAGTGAGGTGGGTGAAGCGATTGTCAACTCTGGCACACCGTGCACATGCCCACTGGCACACACAGATCCACCCCAGTAAGCTAAGTAGCACCATCAAGTGGAAGATGGAGCCAATACACCAATCCCCACCCAACTGCACCCATCAGGCACATCCCCCAGAGCAACACAAATCCATCACAACTGCTTAGTCTATAGACTATAGTGTTTCAAATTTCAGTTCTAGGAGAAACTGGATGTAACTTCATTAGGGTTTCATTCTGTTTGCTGGTTCCTTTATTTGTTTGAAATCTTTACATCTGCTTTTGCTTAAATTGTTTCCATTTTTTCTTTCTTTCTTTTCTTTCTTTCTTGGACACAGAAATAGCAAATTCTTTTATATATTTTTTACTTTTTATTTCTTTAATTTTTAAATTTTTTTCTATTTTATTTATTTTCTTTTATTCTATTATTATTTTTGTTTAAATTTAACTTCTTTTCTTCCCTTTCTCTTTTTTCTCTATTCTATCCAGCTTCTTTAAACAAGTGGATCAAAATACATCTAGGATCAAGCTTCCTTTATTTGATTATTTGTTTTTTCTTTAATTTTTTAATTTTAATTTTATGGATTTATTTTCTTCATCTAAAATGACAATACAGAGGAATTCACTGCAAAAAAAAAAAAAAAACGAAAAACAAAAAACAAAAACAAAACGGGAAGAAATGATGGCCAGGAATGTAATCAACACAGATATAAGTAAAATGTCTGAATTAGAATTTAAAACCACAATTATAAGAATTCTAGCTAGGGTCGAAAGAAGACACCACAGAATCCCTTTCTGTGGAGATAAAAGAACTAAAACCTAGTCAGGCCAAAATTAAAAATGCTATCACTGAGAAGCAATCTTGAATGGATGTCAGGACAGAACGGATGGATGAAGCAGAGCAGTGAGTCAGTGGTATAGAAAATACAATTATGGAAAATAATGAAGCAGAAAAAAAAAGAAAGAAAGGCAAAGGCTCACAATACAAGACTTAGGAAACTCAGTGACTTATTAAAAAGAAATATCATTCGAATCATAGGAGTCCCAGAAGATGAAAACAAAGAAAAAGGGCAGAAGGTTTGCAGCTCTAATTTGCTCACATAAACCTTCTGCTCCTTTTTCTTTCTCTTCATCTTCTGGATTAGTGCTGAAAACGTTCTCAATCTGGGAAAGGACACAGACATCAAATTTCAAGAAGCACAGAGAATTTCCATTACATTAAAAAAAGTCCAACTATAACCAAGGCATATCCTGGTCAAATTCACAAAATACACAGACAAGGAAAGAATTAGGAAAGGAGGAAGAGAAAATAGTCATTAACCTACAAGGGAAGACAGATTAGGTTTGAAGCAGATCTGTCCACAGAAACTTGTCAAGCTAGAAAGTAGTGATAGGATATATTCAACATGCTGAATCAGAAATATGTAGCCAAGAATGATTTACCCAACAAGGCTGTCATTCAAAAGATAAGGAAAGATAGAGTTTCCCAGACAAAAAAACTAAAGGAGTTCATGACCACTAAACCAGCCCTGCAAGAAATTTTAAGAGGGACTCTTTGAGTGGAACAAAACAAAACAAAACAAAACAAAGCAAAAAGACCAAAAGCAACAAAGACTAGAAAGGGCTAGAGAACATAATCAGAAATGCCAACTCTACAGGCCACACTAAAATGCATATCTTTAACAATTAGTATAAATGTAAATGGACTAAATACTCCAATCCAAAGACATAGGGTATCATAGGAGATTTAAAAAAAAAAAGATCCATCTATATGCTGCCTACAGGAGATTCAGTTTAGACCTAAGAACACCTGCAGATTGAAAGTAAGGGAATGGACATTAAAAGAAAGTGGATGCTAGTGGACATCAAAAGAAAGCCAGATTAGTCATACTTAGACAAATTAGATTTTAAAAAAGAGTGTAACAAGAGATGAATAAGACCATTATATCATAATTAAGGTGTCTATCCACCAAGAAGATCTAACAATTGTAAATATTCATACTCTGGACTTGAGAGCACCCAAATATATAAATCAATTAATCACAAACATAAAGAAACTCATTGATAATAATACCATAATTGTAAGGGACTTTAACAACCCATGGACAGCAATGGAAAGATCAACTAAGCAGAAAATCAACAAGGAAATAATGCTTTTGAATGACACACTGGACCAGATGGAATTAACAGAAATATTCAGAAATTTATCCTAAAGCAGCAGAATACACATTCTTCTTGAGTGCACATGGAACATTCTCCAGAATAGATCACAACCTGGGGCACAAATCAGCCCTTAACAAGTACAAAAAGCTGAACATTATACCATGCATATTTTCAGACCACAATGCTATGAAACTTAAAATCAACCAGAAGAAAAACTTTGAAACAAATACTTGGAGAAAAGAACATCCTGCTAAAGAATGAATGGGTTAACCAAGAAATTAAAGAGGGAATTAAAAAATACATGGAAGCCAATGAAAATAAAAACATGACAGTTCCAAACCTCTGGGGAGCAGCAAAGGCGGTCATAAGAGGGAAGTATATCGCAAAACAGTCCTTATTAAATAAGGAAGAAATGTCTCAAATAAACAATATAATCTTACTCCTAAAGGAGCTGGAAAAAGAACAACAAATAAATCACCAAACAAGCAGAGGAAGAGATATAATAAAGGTTAGAGCAGAAATCAAAGATATGAGGGAGAAAAAAAAAAAAACAATACAGCAGATCAACAAAACCAGAAGCTGGTTCTCTGAAAGAATTAACGAAATTGATAACCCCCTACAAGACTGATCAAAAATAAAAAGGAAAGGACCCCAACAAATAAAATCATGAATGCAAAAGGAAAGATCAAACCAACACTGGAGAAATACAAACAATAATACGATGATATTATGAGCAATTGTATGCTGACAATTTGGTTAATCTGGAATAAATGGAAAAAATCCTGGAAATATATAAACTACCTGAAGTGAAACAGGAAGAAATAGACAATTAGAATAGATCCATAACCATTAAAAAACTGAATCAGTAATAAAAAATCTCCTAACAAACAAAAGTCCAGAGATGGATGGCTTTCCAGGGGAATTCTATCAACATTTAAAGAAGAGTTAATATCTATTCTTCTGAAGCTCTTCCAAAAGATAGTAATGGAAGGAAAACTTCCAAACTTATTCTACAAGGCTAGGATTACCTTGATTCCAAAATCAAAGTCCCCACTGAAAAGGAGAACTACAGACCAATTTCCATGAAGAACATGGAATGCAAAAATTCTCAACAAGATACTAGCCAACCAAATCCAACAATATATTAAAAGAATTATTCACTATGATCAGGTGAGATTTATTCCTGGGCTGTAGGAATGGTTCAATATCCACAAATTAATCAATGTGATAAATCACATTAATCCAAGAAATAATAAGGGGATCCCAGGTGGTTCAGTTGGTTGGGTGTCAGACTTCACCTCAGGTCATGATCTCACTATTTGTGAGTTTGAGCCCTGCATCGGGCTCTATGATGACAGTTCAGACCCCAGAGCCTATCCAGATTCTGTGTCTCCCTCTCTCTCTGCCCCTCCCCCACTTGCACTCTGTCTCTCTCTCTCTCTCTCAAAAATAAACATTAAAAAAATTAAAGAAAACTTAAAGAAATGATAAGAACCACATGATCCATTCAAGTGATGCAAAACACACACACACACACACACACACACACACACACACACACATTTAAGAAAATACAGCAAACTTTCTTGATAAAAACCTTCAAGAAAGTAAGGATAGATGGAACATACCTCAAGATCAGAAAGGCCATATACGAAAGACACACATCTAATATCTTCTTCATTAGGGAAAAAACTGAGGAGTTTCCCCGCAAGGTCAGGAACATGACAGGGATATACACACCTACCACTGTTCAACACAGTGTTGGAAGTCTTAGCCTTAGCAATCAGACAACAAAAAGTAATAAAAGGTATCCAAATTGGCAAGAAAGGAGTCAAACTTTCACCCTTAATAGATAACGTGATATTCTATGTGGAAAACCCAAGAGTCCACCAAAAAAATGCTAGAACTGATACATGAATGAATCAAAGTTGTAAGATATAAAATTAATGTACAGAATTCAGTTGCATTTCTATACACAATAATGAAGCAGCAGAAAGAGAAATTAAGGAATCAATCCTGCTTACAAATCACACTGAAATCAGAAAATACCTAGGAATAAACCTAACCACAGAGGTAAAAATTCTGTATGCTGAAAATTACAGAAAGCTTATAAAAGAAATTGAAGAACACAAAGAAATGGAAAAACATTCCATGATCTTGGATTGGAAGAACAAATATTGTTAAAAATGCAATCTACACATTCAACGCAACCCCTATCAAAATAAAACCAGTATTCTTCACAGAGCCAGAATAAACAATTCTAAATTTGTATGTAACCAGAAAAGACCCCAAAGAGCCTAAGTAATGTTGAAAAAGAAAACCAAAGATGGAGTCATCACCATTCCAGGCTTCAAGCTGTATTACAAAGCTACAATCATCAAAACAGTATGGTACTGGCAAAAAACAAACAAACAAACAAACAAACAAACAAAAAACAGATACATAGATCAATGGAACAGAATAGAGAACCTAGAAATGGACACGGAAATGTATGTCCAACTAATATTTAACAAAGAAGGAAAGAATATCCAATGGAAAAATGATAATCTCTTCAGCAAATAGTGTTGGGAAACTGGACAGAAACATGCAGAAGAATGAACCTGGACCACTTTCTTACACCATACACAAAAATAAATTCAAAATGGATGAAAGACCTAAATGTAAGACAGGAAACCATCAAAATCCTAGAGGAGAACACAAGCAGCAACCTCTTTGACCTCGGCCACAGCAACTTCTTACTTGAAATGTCTCTGGAGGCAAGAGAAACAAAAACAAAAATTAACTTTTGGGACCTCATCAAGACAAAAACTTCCGCACAGCAAATGAAACAGTCAACTAAAAGGCAAATGACAGAATGGGAGAAGGTATTTGAAAATGAACTATCAGATAAAGGGTTAATATCTAAAATCTATAAATAACTTATCAAACTCAACACTTCAAAAAACAAATAATCCAATGAAGAAATGGGCAAAAGACATGGACACTTATCCAAAGAAGACATCCAAAATGCTAACAGACACATGAAAAGATGCTCAACATCATTCATCATCAGGGAAATACAAATCAAAACCACAATGAAATTCCACTTCATACTTGTCAGAATGGCTAAAATTAACAACTCAGGAAACAAAAGATGTTGGCAAGGATGCAAAGAAAGGGGAACTCTTGTGCATTGCTGGTTGGAATACAAACTGGTATAGGCACTCTGGAAACAGTATGGAGGTTCCTCAAAAAAACTAAAAATAAACTACCCTATGACCAAGCATTTGTGCTACTAGATATTTATCCAAAGGTTACACAAATGCTGATTCAAAAGGGCATATACACTCCAATGTTTATAGCAGGACTATCAAGAATAGCCAAATTATAGAAGGGGCCTAAATGTCCTTAAACTGACAAATGGATAAAGAAGCAGCGATACACACACACACACACACACACACACACACACACACACACACTACATATATACATACAATGGAATATTACTGAGTGACCAAAAAGAATGAAATCTTGCCATCTGCAACAATGTGGACAGAACTAGAGTATATTATGCTAAGTGAAATAAGTCAATCAGAGAATGATAAATACCGTATGATTTCACTTATATAGGGAATTAAGAAACAAAATATATGAACATAGGGGAAGGGAAGAAAAACTAGGATAGAAACAGAGAAAGAGGAAAACCATAAGAGATTCTTAAATACAGAAAATAAACTGAGGATTGCTGGACGGGTGGTGGGTTGGGGGGTGGGCTAAATGGGTGATGGGCATTAAGAAGGGTATTTGTTGGGATGAGCACTGGGTGTTATATGTAAGTGATGAATCACTAAATTCTACCTCTGAAAAAAAATTCAGGTACACCTAGATTTCATAATCATTCCTTTGATTCAAACGAATTTTTTAAATGTATAAATTCATACAAGTAACCTTTATTTTAATATCTTAATTTTTATATAAAAAAACAAAAACAATGATAAAAATACCCCTAAATACACCCACTTGCATATATAAACCTACAGACTCTCCTCCCAGGAAGTTAGTATTCAGTTTCTTGTGAACCACCTAGAAATATCCTAAGCATACAAACTTATCTTTCAAACAACTTTTACTTATATGAGCATTATACATACTCTTTATATGTGCCTGTGTGTATAGTTTTATATTTTCTTAGAATATGTTTTACATAGTTCAATATAAGTATATAAGTACAGGAAGCCTATTTATTTCAACACCTAATATTACAATTGCAGCTATTACAATTTTTAAGCCAGACTATGACTACAAAACCTTTAGGTCCATTCCAGGATATTACCACTAGCTAATAACACTGATATGACAAACATTTTATGTGATAATTTTCAATCATATTTGTAAATATATATGTAGGTTACATAAATGGTCACACAAAAATATGTACATTTTTAAAAATTTGATATTGCCCAATTGCACTCAAAATGATTGTTTCCTTCTTTCACTTTCTTTTTTTTTTCCCAGCAGAATATGTGCAATGAATTATAAACTTTCACATCTGTGACAATATAAACAATAAATAGTGCCTCTAATTTTCATTCGTCATTCTTTTACTCAGGATTTGATTTTTCTAAAGGACTTGTTCATATGCTGCATATTATTTTCTCTGTAAATTGTATGCTATTACATTTGTCCACCTTTTTATTGTTTTGGTTTTTTTTTTATTAATACGAAAGAATTCATCATATGGCAACAAAATAAGCCCTTTACCATAAAAAATGTGATTAATGCTATAAAAGACTAGGAAACATTATTTTCTAAAATTTCAAAAGAAGAGGAAGTTAATATAAGCCAGAATATCTATTTAGAAGAAGCAGGGACATTACTGTGGTCTTGAAAAATACATTTGATTTGCATATTGGAGAAGAGGAATGTCAAATGTGTGTTTTGCAGTTGCCAAAGTGCCCTAAGAGTGTATTTTGGCTCTTCCTAATACATCATTTATTGGACCATGCTGTATATTGAGTTATATTTAAAATAATTGGAAGAGTTCTGGTTAAGATGTTGATGTAGGAAGACCCCAAACTCACCTCCTCCAGGTAACACACGAAATTACACCTATAAATAGAACAATTCCTCTTGAAGAAGAACAAAGGGCTGACTGAACAGCTACTGAACAACCAAAAATAGAGAAAATGTCATCAAAATAGCAAAAGAGACAGAGGCATGGCTATGGCTTAAAAGAGTAATGAGCATATACAGCCCCAGCTCCAGCCAGCCAGCCAGTCAGCAAAAGCCACCAAGCACAAATAATCAGCAAGAGAGACTACAGGCATAAGACCACTCCTTCCAGTTTAAGAGAAGAGCCATTTCACCTAATCTATAGAAAAAAAACACATAAAGTGAAGCAAAATGAGGAGACAGAAGAATATCTCCAAAAGAAAAAAAAAGCAAAACAAAAATACAAAACAAAACAGAACAAAACAAAAACAAGAAAAGACCTCAGAAAAAGAACTACATGGAACAGAGGTAATCAATATGCCTGATAAAGAATTTAAAGTTATGTTCATAAAGATACTGGGCTGGAGGAAAAAGTGGAAGAACTCAGTGACACCGTTAATAAAAAGAACCAATCAGAGTTGAAGAATACAATAACTGAAAAAAATATAACACTAGAGGGAATAATTAGTACATCAGAGTATTCAGAAGAATCAATCAGCAATCTAAAGACAGGGTAGTGGAAAGTAGACAACTGAGCAGCAAAAAGAAGGAAGAATAGATTAAGAGATCTCTTGGAAAACATTAAGTGAACATTCACATTATAGGAGTCCCAGAAGAAGAAGAAAAGAGAGAAAGATGTTGAAAACTTATTTTAAGAAGTAATAACTGGGGCACCTGGGTGGCTCAGTCAGGTAAGCATCTGACTATTTTGGCTCAGGTCATGGTCTCACAGTTCTTGAGTTTGAGCCCTGTGTTGGGCTCCGTGATGACAGCATTGAGCTGCTTGGGATTCTCCCTCTCTCTCTTTGTCCCTCCTCCACCAGTCCTCACTTTCTCTCTTTATCTCTCTCTCAAAACAAATAAATAAACTTTAAAAAAAGATAAAAACTGGAAACCTTACCAACCTAGGAGGGTGGGATAAAGGACATTTAGGTTCAAGAAGCAAAGGGAGTTCCAAACAAGATAGACCCAAGGATATCCATACCATGGCACATGATAATTAAAATACGTTAACGATAAAGAGAATCTTAAAGGCAGCAAGAAAGAAGCAAAAATTTACCTACATGGGAAAACATACAAAGCTATCAACTAATTTTCTGCAAAAATTTTGCAAGCCAGTAGGGAGTGGTAGATATATTCAAAGTGTTGAAGGGAGAAAAAAAATCCCAAAAAACAAAAAAGCAAACAAAACCTATTACCAAGAATATCCAGTAAGATTATCATTCATATTTGAAGGAGAAATAAAGAGTTTCAGAGATAAAAGAGTTTATCACCACTACATCAGCCTTAGAGGAAATGTTAAAGGGAGTTCTTTAAGTGGAAAAAAAATGACCATAGACTTAAGAAAACTGTGTAAAGAAGATGTAAAATATAACAATATATAAAATGTGGAGAAGGGATGGGAAAAAGAAAAAAAGAGATTTTTTTAAAGAATGTATTTAAACTTAATATATTCTTAATTTGACCATCAAATTAATATGGACTGCTAATTAATTTAGGATATTATATATGAGACATATGGCAACCATAAATCCTAAATCTATTATAGATACACAAAAACCCTAAATCTATTATAGATACAAAAAAGTAAAGAGAAAGAAAGCCAAACAAAACACAAAAGATGTTCACTGATCATAAAGAGAATAAGAAAAGATGAAATGAACAAAGAACTACAAAAAAGAAAGAATAACAATTTAATAAATTATTAATAAAGTTAATAAATAATAAAGGCAATAAATAATAGCTATCAATAATTACTTTATATGAAAATACATTCTATGAGGCCAGCATTACCCTGAAACAAAAAAAAAACAGATACCAAAAAAAAAGAAAAAAAGGCACCTAGGTAGCCCAGTCGGTTCAGCATCTGACTTTAGCTCAGGTCATGATCTCGCAGTTTGTGAGTCTGAGCCTCATATCAGGCTCTGTGCTGACACCTCAGAGCCTGGAGCCTCCTCTGGATTCTGCATCTTCCTCTCTGCCCCTTCCCTGCTCATGCCCTGTCTCTCTGTCTCAAAAATAAATAAACATTAAAAAAAATTAAAAAAAGGAAAACTACAGGCCAATATATCTCATGAACATAGATAGAACATCCTCAACAAAATATTAGCAAACCACCTACAATACATTAAAAAGGTTATTCACCAAGATCAGGTGGGATTTATTTCTGAGATGCAAGGATGGTTTATTATTTGCAAATCAATCAATATTATACACTATATCAACAAAATAAAGGATAAAAATAATATGACCACCTCAATAGATGAAGAAAAAAGCATTTGATGAGATTCAACATCCATTCATGATAAAAAACTTTCAAAAACAGGTATTAGACAAAACTCACCTCAACATAACAAAGGCCACATATGAAAAACCCATAACTAACATCTTATTCCATGGTGAAAATCTGAGAGCTTTCCTTCAAGGATTAGGAACAAGACAAGGATGTCCAGTCTTGCCATTTTTACCCAAAATTGTAGTGGAAATCCTAGCCACAGCAATCAGACAGGGAAAGGAAATACGATGCATCTATATTAGTAAATAAGAATTTGAAATTTCACTAATTGTAGACAACTTGATACTATACATAGAAAATTTTGAAGAATCCACCAAAAAACTACTAGAATTGAAAAGTGAATTCAGAAAAATGACAGGATACAAAATTAATATCCAGAAATAGGTAGCATTTATTTACAGTAACAAAGAATTCACAGAAAGAGAAATTAAAAAAAAAAACAAAAAAAAATAAAAAAAAACAAAACACAACTGCATCAAAAAGAATAAAATACCCAGGAATAAATTTAATCAAACAGGTGAAAGACCCGTACTCTGAAAAGTATAAAACACCAATGAAAAAATTTGAAGATGATACAAATAAATGGAAAGATATTCCATGCCCATAGATTAGAAGAATTAATACTGCCAAAATGTCCATATTACCCAAAGCAATCTACACATTCAATAAAATCCCTATTAAAATACCAATAGCATTGAGCACCTGGGTGGCTCAGTTGGTTGATCATCCAACTTCAGTTCAGGCCATGATCTCAAGGTTCATGAGTTCAAGTACCACATCAGGCTCACTGCTGTCAGCACAGAGCCTGCTTTGGATCCTCTACCCCTCTCTCTTTGCTCCTCCCCTGCTCACAAACTCTCTCTCAAAAAATACATAAACATTAAAAAAATAGCAATAATATTTTCCACAAAACTAGAACAAATAATACTAAAAATTATATGGAACCACATTAGACCCAAAATAGCCAAAACAGTCCTGACAAAGAATGAAGCTGGAGGTATCACAATTCCAGATTTCAAGACATACTACAGAGCTGTAGTAATCTAAACAGTCATGTTCTGGCACAAGAACAGACACATAGATCAATGGAACAGAGTAGAGACCCAGAAATAAATCTTAATCTATGACAAAAGAGGCAAGAATATACAATAGGGAGAAGACAATCTTTTCAATAAATAGTTTTGGGTAAAATGGACAGCTATATGTAAAGGGCTGAAACTGGATTACTTTCTAAAAACATAGACAGAAATAAACTAAAAATGGATCAAAGACCTAAATATTAGACCTGAAACCATAAAAATCCTAGAAGAGAATGCATGCAGGAAATTCTCTGACATCAGCATGGAAATATTTTTCTAGATATGTCTCCTTTGGCAAGAGAAAGAAAATCAAAAAGAAACCATTAGGACTACAGTAAAATAAAAACCTTTTGCACAGCAAATTAAACTACTGACAAAACAAAGAGAGAACCTTATGCATCAGAGAATATAACTACAAATGGTATACCCTATCAGGTGTTAATATACAAAATATATAAAGAACTTATACAACTCAACACCAAAACAACAAGCAATCTGATTAAAAAATGGGCAGAAGAACTGAATAGACACTTTTCAAGGAAGACATAGATGGCCAACAGACGCACAAAATGATGCTAAACACCACTAATATCAGAGAAATACAAATCAAATCGACAATGAGATATTACCTCACACCTGTTAGAATGGGTAAAATAAAGAAACAACAAAAAACAACCGTTGAATCCCACTCACAGCAATAGACAGATCATCTAATCAAAATATCACCAAGGAAACAATGGCTTTGAATAACACACTGGACCAGATGGATTTAACAGATATTTTCAGAACGTTTCATCCTAAAGCATCAGAATATACATTCTTCTCCAGTGTACATGGAACGTTCTCCAGAATAGACCACATACTGGGACACAAATCAGCCCTCAGCAAGTACAAAAAGATCAAGATTATACCGTGCATATTTTCAGACCACAACGCTATGAAATTCAAAATCGACCACAAGAAACAATTTGGAAAGGTAACAAATACTTAGAGACTGAAGAACATCCTACTAAAGAATGAATGGGTTAAACAAGAAGTTAAAGAGGAAATTAAAAAGTATATGGAAGCCAGTGAAAATGATAACACCACAACCCAAAACTTCTGGGACACAGCAAAAGTGGTCATAAAAGGAAAGTATATGGCAATACAGGCCTTCCTAAAGAAGAAAGATCTCAGATACACAACCTAACCTTACGCCTTAAAGAGCTGGAAAAAGAACAGCAAATAAAACCCAAAACCAGCAGAAGACAGGAAATAATAAAGATGAGAGCAGAAATTAATGCTATCAAAACCAGAAAGACAGTAGAATAGATCAATGAAACCAGAAGATGGTTCTTTGAAAGAATTAACAAAATTGATAAACCACTAGGCAGTTTGATCAAAAAGAAAAAGGAAAGGACCCAAATAAATGAAATCAAGAATAAAAGAGGAGAGATCACAACCAACACAGCAGAAAAAAAAATAAGAGAATGTTATGAGCAATTATATGCCAATAAAATGGGCAATTTGGAAGAAATGGACAACTTCCTAGAATCATATACTACCAAAACTGAAACAGGAAGAAACAGAAATTTTCAATAGACCCATAACCAGTAAGGAAATTGAGTTAGTAATCAAAAATCTGCCAAAAAAAAAGAGTCCATGGCTTTCCAGGGGAATTCTACCAAACATTTAAGGAAACATTCACACCTATTCTCTTGAAACTGTTCCAAGAAATAGAAATGGAAGGAATACTTCCAAACTCATTCTATGAAGCCAGCATTACCTTGATTCCAAAACCAGACAGAGACCCCACTAAAAAAGAGAACTATAGACCAATTTCCCTGATGAACATGGATGCAAAAATCCTCAGCAAGATATTAGACAACTGAATGCAACAATTCATTAAAATAATATTCACCATGACCAAGCGGGATTTATCGCTGGGATGCAGGGCTGGTTCAATATCCACAAAACAACTGACATGATTCATCACATCAATAAAAGAAAGGAAAAGAACCATATGATCCTCTCAATAGATGTAGAGAAAGCATTTGACAAAATACAGCATCCTTTCTTGATAAAAACCCTCAAGAAAGTAGGGATAGATGGAGCATACCTCGAGATCATAAAAGCCATACAATGCTAATATCATCCTCAATTGGGAAAAACTGAGAGCTTTCCCCGTAAGGTCAGAAACAAGACAGGGATGTCCACTCTCACCACTGTTATTCAACATAGTATTGGAAGTCTTAGCCTCTGCAATCAGACAGCACAAAGAAATAAAAGGCATCCAAAATCAGCCAGGAGGAGGTCAAACTTTCACTCTTCACAGATGGCATGATACTCTATATGGAAAAACCTAAAGATTCCACCAAAAAAACTGCTAGAACTGATTCATGAATTCAGCAAAGTTTCAGAATATAAAATCAATGCACAGAAATCGGTTGCATTCCTATACACCAACAATGAAGCGACAGAAAGAGAAATCAAGGAATCAATCCCATTTATAGTTGCACAAAAAACATAAAATACCTAGGAATAAATCTAATCAAAGAGGTGAAAAATCTATACACTGAAAACTATAGAAAGCTTATGAAAGAAATTGAAGAAGACACAAAAAAATCGAAAAGATTGCATGCTCCTGGATAGGAAGAACAAATATTGTTAAAATGTCGACACTACCCAAAGCAACCAACACATTCAATGCAATCCCCATCAAAATAACATGAGCATTCTTCACAGAGCTAGAACAAATAATCCTAAAATTTGTATGGAACAAGAAAAGTCCCAGAATAGCCAAAGCAATCTTGAAAAAGAAAACCAAAGCAGGAAGCATCACAATCCCGGACTTCAAGCTATACTACAAGGCTGTAACCATCAAGACAGTATGGTACTGGCAGAAGAACAGACACTCAGATCAATGGAACAGAACACAGAACCCAGAAATGGACCCACAAATGTATGGCCAACTAATCTTTGACAAAGCAGGAAAGAATATCCAATGGAATAAAGATAGTCTTTTCAGCAAATGGTGCTGGGAAAACTGGACAGTGACGTGCAGAAGAATGAACCTGGACCACTTTCTTACACCATACACAAAAATAAACTCAAAATGGATGAAAGACCTAAATGCAAGACAGGAAGCCATCAAAATCCTCGAGGAGAAAGCAGACAAAAACCTCTTTGATCATGGCCGCAGCAACTGCTTACTCAACACGTCTCCGGAGGCAAGGGAAACAAAAGCAAAAATAAACTACGGGGACCTCATCAAAATAAAAAGGTTCTGCACCGCAAAGGAAACAATCAGCAAAAGTAAAAGGCAACCGACAGAATGGGAGAAGATATTTGCAAATGACATATCAGATAAAGGGTTAGTATCCCAAATCTATAAGGAACTTATTAAACTCAACACCCAAAAAAACAAATAATCCAGTGAAGAAATGGGGAAAAAAAAACATGAATAGACACTTTTCCAAAGAAGACATCCAGATGGCCAACCAACACATGAAAAAATGCTCAACATCAGTCAACATTAGGGAAATACAAATCAAAACCACAATGAGATACCACCTTACACCTGTCAGAATGGCTAACATTAACAACTCAGGCAACAAAACATGTAGGCGAGGATGCGGAGAAAGAGGATCTTTTGCATTGGTGGGAATGCAAGCTGGTGCAGCCATTCTGGAAAACAGTATGGGGGTTCCTCAAAAAACTAAAAATAGAACTACCCTACCACCCAGCAATGGCACTACTAGGTATTTATCTAAGGGATACATGTGTGCTGTTTCAAAGGGGCACATGCACCCCAATGTTTATAGCAGCACTATCAACAATAGCCAAAGTATGGAAAGAGCCGAAATGTCCATCAATGGATGAATGGATAAAGAAGATGTGGTATATATATATATATATATATATATATATATATATATATACATACACACACACACACACACACACACACACACACACAATGGAGTATTACTCGGCAGTCAAAAAGAATGAAATCTTGCCATTTGCAACTAGGTGGATGGAACTGGAGGATATTATGCTAAGTGAAATTAGTCAGTCAGAAAAGACAAATATCATATGACTTCACTCATATGAGGACTTTAAGAGACAAAACAGATGAACATAAGTGAAGGGAAACAAAAATAATATATAAATAGGGAGGGGGACAAAACATAAGAGATTCATAAATATGGGGAGCAGACAGAGGGTTACTAGAGGGGGGTGTGGGAGGGGAGATGGGCTAAATGGGTAAGGGGCACTAAGGAATCTACTCCTGAAATCATTGTTGCACTATACTGTAACTAATTTGGATATAAATAAATAAATAAATAAATAAATAAATAAATAAACGGTTGATGAGGATGTGGAGAAAAAGAAACTCTCAAGCACTTTTGGTGGGACTATGAACTGGTATAGCCATTATGAGAAATAATACAGAGGTTCCTCAAAAAATTAAAGTTAGAAATACCATATGATCAAATAATTCCATAACTGGGTGTTTACCAGAGAGAATAAAAAGACTAACTCAAAAGATATATGCATTCCTATGTGTATTGCAGTATTATTTACAATAGCCAACACATGAAAGCAATCAAAGTTTCCATCAATATACGAATGTATAAGGAAAATATGGTACACACACACACACACATATACATACAATGGAATATTACACAACCATATAAAATGAGACCTTGTCATTTGAGACAATATGGCTGGACCTAGGAGATATTATGCTAAGTGAAATAAGACTGAAAGAGAAATACCATGATCCCAGTCATAAATGTAATCTTAAAAAAATGAATAAACTAAAAGCAATTAGAATCAGAACTATAAATACAGAGAACTGCTGGTTTCCAGGAAGGAGGGGTAGACGGTTGAGTAAAAAGGGTGAAGAGGGCAGGGAGATACAGGCTTCCATTTATGGAATGAATAAATCACAGGATAAAAAAGCAAAGTATAAGGACAACAGTCAGTGATATTGTAATAGTGACATAGTGAGACAGATGTAGCTATACTTGTAATGAACACAGCATAATGTATATATTTGTCAAATCACTAAGTTGTGCACATGAAATGAATGTAACATTGTGTGTCAACTTTACTCAAAATAAATAGATAAGTACAGAATTAATGAAATTGGAAATTGTGTCTTTTTATATTTAATTTTATTTAAAAAGTTTTTTTTTAATGTTTATTATTTTGGAAGACAGACAGGGCGCAAGCAGGGGAGGGGGAGAGAGAGAAACAGAATCCAAAGCAGGCTCTAGGCTCTGAGCTGTCAGCACAGAGCCCAATACAGGGCTCAAACTCAAAGACCGCGAGATCAAGACCTGAGCCAAAGTCAGATGCAAATGATTGAGCCACCCAGGCATCCCAGAAATTAATTGGATATTTTATGGACATTTATTACCTTGAGAAAAAGTGTGTTATTGTTGTTGGTGTTTTCTTTTCTAGTTCATCACTTAAAAAAAAATGTTCCTGGGGCACCTGGGTGACTCAGTCAGTTTAGCATCCGACTTCAGCTCAGGTCAGGATCCCACAGTTTATGAGTTTGAGCCCCGTGTCAGGCTCCATGATGATAGCTCAGAGCATGGAGCCTGCTTCGGATTCTGTGTCTCCCTCTTTTCTCCTCCCCTGCTCATGCTCTCTCTCTCTCTCTCTCAAAAATAAATAAACATTAAAAAAGTTTTAAAAAAATGTTCCTGTAAATATACTGGAAAGAATATGTGATGAATAAATTAGTGAAAATTGGCTGAATTTTTAAAAAAATATTGAATCAAAGATGAGGGTTTCATTCTTCTGATTTTTTTCCTCTTCTTGAAATGTATTTTTAAAACCACTAAATCCTATTTCTTCACTATTTCTATTTAGTGGTCTCAGGTTTGGTGTACCCTTTGAAACATGACCTTAGGCCCCTTTATCACTAGCTCAATGACCCACAGACATCTTTTCATCATTTAAATGTACTTCTTAAGTAGCAAGTCTACTTTCATGGGCTCAGTATAAAGTAATTACAGTACACTTCTTTAGGTACTTTAGTTAAGTGTTTTGGACAACTTTGTAGAAAATCTACACATATTATTTACCAGATGACAATTATAAAAAATGTCTCACTGAGATTCAATTGGATCTATTCTCATTAATTGATTTTAAAAGATTTCAAGAGGGGCACAAATCTGGCTTGGCTGGTAGAGCATGAGACTCTTGATCTCAGGGTCATGAGTTTGAGCCCAAAGTTGGGCATCCAGCTTACTTAAAAAAACAAAACAAAACAAAATGAAAAGAAAAAAAAAGAAAAAGGAAAAAAAAAACTTTAAAAATGTATAAAAGATTTCAAAGTTATCACATTATTCTTTAAAATAATTACTATCATAAATTTAAAACACAGATTAATGACACCATTATTTTTAAATAATTTAAAATAAATTCTAATGATGTTTTACATTTAATTCACCTGGTAAATATATTGCACTAAAACTAATCTGGGGGGCGCCTGGGTGGCGCAGTCGGTTAAGCGTCCGACTTCAGCCAGGTCACGATCTCGCGGTCCGTGAAGTTAGAGCCCCGTGTCAGGCTCTGGGCTGATGGCTCAGAGCCTGGAGCCTGTTTCCGATTCTGTGTCTTCCTCTCTCTCTGCCCCTCCCCCGTTCATGCTCTGTCTCTCTCTGTCCCAAAAAATAAATAAATGTTGAAAAAAATTAAAAAAAAAAAAACTAATCTGGAAGGCAGTATTATTGGAAAAATACTTTCTAGCCACATATTCTGTTTCTTTTGTGAAAATAGCATAAGTTTACAGCAAAGAAATCACTTTAATCACTCAAGATAAGCCTGTATTTCTGTAATGATAGAACCAGTCACATTACTTCTTTTATTTTATGAAATCATACAATTCTACTTCTTTTATGCTTAAATTTATAGGTACTTTACGTTCTAACATTTTCTAGAGAAGAATTTTGCAAACTACTACAAAACCATTTCATTAGCAGTGGTGAAAACTTCATAGTAGCTAAGTTGTGTTTGTAAATTACTTTCTTGAAAAATCCAATTGTGCTTTTTCACATTCAAGATGAGCTTTTTCCTCTCATTGATTTAAAATTTTGAATGCCATGTCTCATTTTTGAAATGTCAGTTACTTATCAGATACAGCATACCTCAATAAACCACCTATACTCGTAACATTACTCGTAACTTTGTCTTTTTAAATAAATATAGTGATAGGTAGAAACCTCATTTGCAATCAATGTTCACTAGGAATAATTCACTAGTGTGACCTAGATTCTTTAATTAAGCACGTGTGCAATGCTTCAATACTCTGCTGATCCATTATATGGCAATCCCCATCTTTTTCTTTTAGCCAATTTTAGGACACAGTTTTTGAGCCTATTTTTATCTTATTATAAAATATATTTTAAGTAGTTATCTCTGTTCTGGTGCTTGTGATTTAGATCCACTGTAGAATATTGTGTTACCAAATTATTGACAGGAGAGTGAATATCTACTTCATCTTAAACCACATTCTCCTCCAACAGGGCCAACCACTGTCCTCTCAATTTTATTTCAGTTGTCATCTTAGTGTTTACTGAGAGGTTTTTTTGTTTTGTTTTGTTTTGTTTTGTTTTGTTTTGTTTTGAGAGTGTGTTCTGTTGTCATGGTTTTCATCTCATTGAAATTGCCATAATCCAAATATCTATTTCTAAGAGAAAAATAAATGAAGATACCAGTGAATTAAAGACTTAACAACATACCTAATGTCTCTTGCATGTTCTACTTTTTTTCTCCCAAAGATTTTATCAATTTCATGTATACTGTATACTCTGCTGTTACTATTTACTATTTATTGTCTATCTCCTCTTGCCATCTGTCCTGTTCTTTCATTATATAAGAGGAATAAGATTATATAAATCCTCATTTACTTTGCTCATAGACGTATCCCAAGCATACAGATGCGTAGAGGTTGAATAAATATGTGATGAATTGATGCAGGAATACTTGAGGAAAAGGACTCTAGTCTCAGCTGATATATTCAGACTTTCATTACCTTAAATGTCATCAAAATCTATTAGTATATTTGAATATAAATTTATGCAGATACTTTGGAGGAGAAAAAACTTCTTGGCATCTTTTTTCTTAAATTAATTAAACAAATAGAAATACACTCATAAAAAGAGACATTGAGATTTCATTTTATTTGCAAGTGCAATATCTGTGCTTCTCCATTGTTTTTTTTTTCTTTTTTTTTCTTAAGAGCACTAAAATGCTGAGATATGTATTATTCACCAAACTCAAGACATATTCAGGGTAATCTTAAACATTTTCTCCACACTGAATAGAATGTTATATTCTCAATAGATTTTATAGTTTTCAATTTTCCTTCACAAGTCCTAAGTAATCTCCATTTCTCAAAGCCTAATGTATTTCAATGTATGCCATGTGTAACTCAATTTCTCTTTCTTCAAAATTGCTGAAGTCTACTTAAATCCCAATATCTTTGCAACTGCTGGAAATTTTTCTTCAATCTTGCTATTATTTCAAACTCACAGTTTCAACCCTGAAAGGATAATATGCTTTAACCAAAATATGCTGTGACTCCTGCCACTGTTGTAATTTTGCTTCAATCTGTTTCTTCCCCTTTTTGTTCCTATTTTAATTTTATCAGCTATATAAAGTAGATAAGAGGTCATAGAGAAAACCTTTTAAGTTTGTTAGTATCTAAAACTATTCTCCACCAATAATCTGCTAAAGCATATCCCTTAATTCTTATGTTTTGACTTTAATTAAGGAAATAAACCAGATAAGGGAAGAATCCTGAGGGATAAGAACAAATAGAAATTTTAGATTTTCACTGTCTCACATAAAAAGAAACAATAATTTTAACTCATATGTTCAACAGTGTTATTTCAAGTAGATCTTAGTATGTATTTGAGTATTGAATTAGACTGAAATTAAACTTTATTTTCACAATATAATTATTTAGGCATAGGAAGAAAAATATGATCTCTTGTTTTGCTACCTGGCCCTCTCTGCTAGACGATCAAGAACTCTTAAGGAAGAGGATAAATACTTCAGGGGATATTCTAGAAAGAATTAAATAAAAGAGTTATTTATAGTAGTAAGTTATATAAAAAAAAACAGTGATTAACCCCTACCATATTGATGTTCATTTTCAATAGAGTTAATGAAAGCCTAATTTTCCAAGATGAACAACTGTGTAAACAGAAATTCTCATTTAGTAATTCACAGTTCTGAAGAAAAGCACAGGACACTTTTAATACCCCTACTCCTTCAGAAGCAGCACACTCCAAAACTGAGGACTGACATTTTAATGGAAATATCAGTGTTATAACTGAAGGGAGTTTATTATAAAATTTTTACAGACACTTGTGTTTCCTAGAACTTTAGCTTTACTAAAGTGACTGTATCTTCTAAACTAATACATATAAAGTTGAATATTTACAAAGAGAAGGCAGTTATAGTTATAAACAGTATTATTTAACACTATGGCTACAGCACAAGTAACACACATTGAACTTGAAGGGCTTAAACAAAATGGGATTTTTTCTTCTCACATAACAAAATGTCTCTTGAAGTAGGTGGTCTAGAGTGAGTGGAGGCTTCTCAATGTTGCAAATATTGGAGCCTCCTACCACCTTTTTTGCTATGCCATTTATTTCTCTTGTATTATAATGGTTCCTGCAGCTTCAGGTTTCTCATTTCAAAGAAAAAAGTAAAATGTGAGATGTTATAAGAAAAAAGCACTAGGTTTTTTTCCCAGGGAAAGTTAAAGAACAAAATTATTCAGCAGTAAGAATATCTTGGAAATTCTATACAAATGTCCTTTATATCCTACTGACCAGTATTGGGGAGGGGGGCGGATATGGTCACCACCAGGTGCAAGAGGTTATGGGAAATGAAGTAGGATAAATGTGAAAAAGGAAGACCACCAGCAGTGTTTGCCACAAAAAATATTCTTTTTATTGCTAAGAAGGTATATTCTCAAATATCAGAAGTAAAGTTAATATATAGCTACTACATCTATTTTATTGATTACATTTAGGTCTTTTTTTTTTTTTTTAACCTTGCTTTTTTGCTGTTATGGTTCACTTGATTTTTTTGTGCTGAATTTCCTAGTAGTCAGTGAAGCATCCGGCTTTAGCTCAGGTCATGATCTCACAGATTGAGCCCCACATCAGGCTCTGTGCTGACAGCTCAGAGCCTGGAGCCCGCTTTGGATTCTATGTCTCCCTCTCTCTGCCCCTCTCCCTCTCACACTGTCTCTTTCTCTCTTTCAAAAATAAATAAACATTAATAATAATAATAATAATAATAAAGAATACCTGTAACTATAACATATCAACTTCACTAGCCCTACTTTTTTCTTATTTCCATCTTTCAGGTATGCCTTTGGCAATCTTTAATTTTAGCATTTCTAATTCTTTTTCAAAAAGGTTTGCCTCTTTTATACAGATTACAGTTACAGCTTGCTTTGTAACCCCAATTAAAAGTCTTTTAAAAGAGCAATTTTTTAGTTGTGACATATGGAAATTCATGTTTATTGATATGAATGATAAATTTTTGTTCTTCACTCCATAATACTATTTTCTAATTCTAATTCTAATTCTAATTCTAATTCTAATTCTAATTCTAATTCTATATACTATAGTATAAGTGCCTTGTTTCTTTATCAGATGTGTATTTTTTCTCTTTTATTACAATAAAGATATTTAATTATACCTTAAGACCCTAAGTCTCTCTTTTGGTTTTAACTATTTTATCTATTTATAGGTGGTACACTTTAATCTCACCTATTTCCTATATAAAAACAATGAAGTTACTCTTATTCCCTGTTTTTCTCTCCATTATCCTTGTTTTTTAGTTACGTTATTTTGTCATAGCATACACATTTGTGCATTAGTTTTACACCCCCATCACCATCTTTTATTTAGTCTGAGATATACTAATATACAAATATTAAGTGCTCACAACAGTCCTTTTGTTAACGTTTTCCCAGTCCTGTCTTGGTTGGATAAAGAGCAACCTGCAGTAGATTTTTCAAGAAAATCTTATGGAGACAGAATTCCTTAAGATCTTATATGTTTACTGCCATTCTAATTATTTTATTCTTGTATGTTATTTGACTTTTGCCTAAGAGTTTGGGAATTGTTTTTTCTGTATTTTAAAATCTAATATTTTCTTTTTCCTAGGATCTATATAGCAGATGATTGTTCTAACATAATATTCCCATGTGACACCTGGGTCTTTTCAATATGAAGATTCACATCTTTCATTTCTGGAAGGTTTTACTGGATTATAGTTTCAGACATTAGTTCTGTTCTATTGGTTAGTTTTTGCTCTCTCTCCCAGCCTTTCCCAGGGATGTCAGTTATACAAATGTTATTCCTTCTTTGTCTGTTTTCCTTTTCGACATAGTCTTCAGACATGTTTAACTCTTTCTTCATCTCACCTTATTCTCTTTCTCTTTTACTTTTATCCAATACCCCTCATAAAATTTTAATTCCTCCTTAGTCACCTTAGTTATTTAGTTTTTATTTTGAGTTGTCTTTTTCATTATTGTCTGAATTCAAAAGTTTTCATCTGGGGATGTGTTTTGAACATTTCTGTTCTGAATTTAAAATAATAATTCCCATAAGAGTGTGTTCTACACATTACAAATGCTGGCTTCAGTATACTCAGTGTAAAGTTTTATCTTACAGAGTTTTTCTGCTTTATTACTGATTTTGGCAAAAAGATTTTCATCAGATACGGTATGTTAATCTCATATTCTTAATTTTAAAATTAATTAGTGTAGATATAGTTTTTTTTTTCAATTTTTGTTCCATTCTGGATCTGTGGTGATTTAATATATTCTTAGTTCAATATTAACCTTGACTCAGTGTAGCAAAATATAGATTCTTATTGGGTTTTTCTTTTTTGGTAGTGAATGGAAGCATTTTGTTTCCTAAAAAAATATTTTCTTTTATCTTATTGCACCCATATTTCCAATATGCTTTATGGGGTTGTTGTATTCCCTAAGTCTACATTCATGATCCAATACTTTTCTTTCCCTCTTTTCAGTTTCCTTATTTTCCATAATTTTATCACTTATTCATTCCTCTGATTCTTAGATCCTTGTGGGCATTACATCCAGTCAGTTTTGCATCTCTGGTTAAAGCACTTTTAACTTTGGCCTAGCTTTAGGTCTTTTATCTCTGTGGTAAGGGACTTCTTGGTATCTTCTATGCTTTCCTCAAGCCCAGCTAGTATCCTTATGATTATTGTTGTAAATTATAGATCAGACATATTACTTATATCTGTTTTGATTATATCCCTGGCCTTTTTTGTTCTTTCTTTTTCTTTTGCAATGAAATTGTCCATCTTGGCATTTTGTGTAGGTCTCTGTCTTCTTCTGTGTTAGGAAAGCCTGTTACGTTTCCTGCTCCTGACAGTAATAGCTTTATTTAGAAAAGGTCATAAACTGTCTAAGGCATGGTGCTTCAGGATGTATTTCTTATGTATGTTGTGTGCTCCTGCTGCTATGTTTTCACTGCTCTTTCCCTCAGGTCAGTCCTCTGCAGAGTTTCTCCTTGCCTGCAGTGGAGAATGTTTGGACCTTGCACAGTGTGTGGTGAGTTTTAACTAGGTGTGCTCTGGTCTGTTTGTTAAAAGCAGCCTGATCCTATTTCCACTAGAATTGAAGCTTTGCAATACTCTATAGTCTGTAGATGTGGTGTGTGCAGGGTGTTTGTGCTAGTCTTTTGGAAAAGGAGCCTGCTGCTCTGGTTGTCAGGCACACTTGTTCTAGTAAAGAAGCACGTGCAGGGCTAGGGTGGCAGGGCTTGTTGTAGGCAGATCATGCCTCTGCTGTGGGGGCTGTGCTGCTCCCTAAAGTCAGTTGGTGCTGATGGGTGGGGGAGAAAAATGGGACCTGCCCTCTCCTTCCTCCCTGGAAAAGGGAGTTTGCAACCATTGCTTCCCTGGAAGCCCTCACAGAAGTGCAAACAATCGCCCCTCATGTGACCCAGACATCCCTCAGATCCCTGTCTTCACTCTGTCTTTGTCCAAACCATCTGCTCAGGAAGCAGCATAGTGTACCTGTGTTTTGCCACAGACAGGCTGGCTGAGTTTCAAAACTCCAAACAGATTGTTGATTGGGATTTAATGTTTCCTTTTTAGTTATTTAGGTTATTTTGAGGTTGGACAGTCTTCATCTTCAGGTTATGTGGAGAGTGCAATTTTGCATAGTTTTATTCCCTCTTCTTATTTTTCAGTATTTGGTGGAAATAATAGAAGACTTATTTTTTTTCTTCTGTGTAAATGTGAAAATGGAATGTTTATATATACTATCAATAAAAAAGCTATAGTCTTTGTAAATATACAAGTCATTAGAGTTGACGAATAACTTCTTTTATTCAAGGAAATGTTATTTTTGTTAATAGACTTCCATATATAAATGTGGAAACTGGAGTTTATTACCTTAGGAATAATTACAAATTTTGAGTAGTGGAACAATAATAAAAATATTTGATGCATTATCATAATATTTAGGCTGACTAACTTCATGGTGATGAAGATTCTCAAAATAAAATTCTTGCCACTTCAAGGCTTCTGGATTTTCTGGGCTCTAAAAAATACTTGGTCATTTAACATAGAATGATTTCTAGCAAGTGTTTTTTCTCTTAGTATACACGTAAAAGCTTTCGGTTTGTGTGTGTGTGTGTGTGTGTGTGTGTGTGTGTGTGGTTTATTTTATTTATTTATTTTTTATTTTAAAATATGACAGTTTCACCAGTTTACAAATTAAAACATTACAAATTAAATTACAAATTAATTGTTAATTAAATTATTGCTTACAATTCATAAGTAGAAGAGAAAAATGTCTCTTTTTAGTTAATAAAAACTTAATGATTGTGGAAATAATAAAGAGGCATTTTTCTCTTCTACCAAAAAAGGGAAATATGTTGTAGAATATGCATGCAAGGAAATAAGGGTTAAACAAAAATATGAAAAATATCTTGAAAGTGGTAATAATAATTATACTCTTGCATTCTATTAATATAATCAATTATATGTAATATGTACAAGACACTATAACAAGCATTTAATTCTCAAGAATACCTTTCCAAATGATGGAATAATTATACCCCTATATAAATGAACAAATAGCCAAAGGGAGGGTGAGTTTCCCAAGTTTACACAACTAAAAAATTATGGAGTTAGATTTTTAAAACCAAAACCCATGTTTTAAAGAACACTTCAATTTCTAATTCTCTGTGTCTTCAGTTTACCAAAACATTTTATCTAGAGTCTAAATTGGAGATCATTGTGTAAGGGTTACTTGACATTTAGAAAGACTAAAGCTTTTCTGGCTAATACTCTTAACACTTATTGTTTAGAGAACAAATAAAATATAATATTCTGCTTAACATAAACTAACTTCAGTTAGAGCAGATATTATTCCTCAAAACCATGGGTCATAGCCCTTAATATAATAAAATGGAAGTCAAATTTATGAATTTCTAAAACACCTTCTGATTTTTAATTCCATATTTCAGAATATGACTAATCTATTCACATCCCCATGAAGGATTTTCCTTCATTTCCACTTCACTACAAGTGGGTATTTATTTCTTTACCATTTTTTTCTTCTTTGTAATTTAATGACCATGAAGAAATAAGCATTAAGGTAACTTTAATAAGAAAAATATAGCATTATCAGAGTGTACATAATTATCTAAAATTTCTACATAATACTGAATTTACTTTCTTTAAAAAATAAATTATTAAATACTCCTGAAATCACTGTTTCACTCATTATATGCTAACTAACTTGGATGTAAATTTTAAAAAATAAAAAATAAAATTAAAAAAATAAAAAATAAAAAATCAATTAAATGTGGATTTCATGAGAAATAATAATATTTACCATACATTAATAAAAGCTGCATGCAGCAAAATATAGTAATGATCTTCATTCCAAATATTTCTTATGAATTTACAGAGTTGTCTTCAATTTATATCACTCTACATATTTCCTGTCACTTCTCTAAAAGTATATTCAAAATCTTATCAAAAAGAAACATCTGTTTTCTAATGCATACTATATGAATACAAAACTATCTGTATATTGTATACTATATAAAGGCACTATCTCTATTGAATATACAATATCTGTTTCTAGTTATTTGGTTGATGCCACAAATGGTGGGTATATATATATGTGTTTGTGAGAGGGAGAGAGACAGAGACACACAGACAGAGAGAGAGGGAGACAGAGAGTGTGTGTGTGTGTTTGTGTATATATTTAGCATTTTGTCCTGCCATCCTAACTATTCACAACTGTTCTGCCAGCTATGATTTGGCTCATGCTGTGGAATCAATTGATGTTTTACAGTTCAATTCACAGATTGTAGAAAGTGTAGCAAACTATAATATAAAATAAATCTCATAAATGTATTCTGTGAATTTAGATTTTATGGCATATATATGAAGAGGAAGTATATTTATAAGGAAAATAGGCATTGAGTCCCTGTTTTCAAGTTTGACACAGCAATTTTCTCCATGTTAACTTTCATACAACATTTTCAGAAGATCTCATACTGCCAAATACATTTTTAAAATACTCAATAAAATTATAATTTGTTCCACCACTTTGCTAGATATCATATTGTGATGTGTTAAAAAGTTTGTGGAGATTGGTAGGAGCTCCTATCATGGACTATAAAGTCACATGTATAACTTGCTAAACAAAATAAACCAGAGTATACAAATTTATTTAAGAAGCATAGATGGGGTTGTTTTACCATAAAAAACAAAACAAAACAAAACAAACAAACAAACAAACAAAAAACAAATGTGAAAATTTGGTTGTGAGGAAGAAAATGCATTTAGTTATTTTAAAAGGGGAAAGTGAGACATGGTGTAAAGCTTAACAACACTCATACAATAAGACTGCAACTTCTGGCCAAATAGGCTGAGGTGTAGCACTTGGGCGCAGTCCATTACTGTATAAAATTAGATACTCTTTCAAGAGATAATACTTCAGTGATTTCAATAAATTTGCCTATTAAGTCCCTAAGCCTATTTCAACATTCTTTTGCATTATTTTAAAATGTTAACATTATAACTTTCAACGTTCCAAAAGTCAACTTCCAAAAGTTTTCTATAAGTTAATATTGCATTCATATGAATAACCATGCTCTCATAAATGAACAATATGAAAATACAGTACAATGTATCAAAATATTACAGTGTTACTTTATTGGTTGGTTACATATAACTTTAATAAACAGATATAAAAGATATAGGTAGATAGATAGATACAAAATGCACCACATAAGGCCAATCCATTATATCAAATGTTCATGTATTTAAAATCCTTTAATCCTCTTAAAAACCTTTTAAGGTAAGTGTTATTGTAGCCAACTGAATACACAACCCCTCGCCTCCCAAAGATAGTCACATTCTAATCCTCAGAACCTGTGATTCTATTACTTTACATGGCAGAAAGGATTTTGCAGATGTAATTAAGTTAAGGATTTTGTGATGGGGAGATTATTTAGGTGGTACAAATGTAGTCACAAGGTTATTTATGAGAAGGGCAAGAGAGTGAGAGTCAGACAAAGAGACATGATGACGAGCAGAAGGAGATTTTAAGATGGAGGAAGGGGCCATAAAACAAGGAATGCAAGTGGCTTCTAGAAGCTGAAGTGAATTCTCCCACAGAATCTCTAGAAGGATGCTGCCAACACTTCAAGTTTGACTTCTGACCTCCAAAAATGTAAGATGGTAAGTCTGTGTCTTAATCTAATAAAATTTATGGTAATTGGTTAGAGCAGCAATGGGAAATTGATACAGTTATTATCAATTTAAAGTTATTTTTACGAAAGTCTAATGAAGTTCTATAACTTGCCCAAGGTATCACAACTAATACATGGCAAACAGAATTAGAACCTGTGTCTGACATTTTTAGCCAACTTTTTCACTGAGTCATGATTTTTTAGAAGTATTAACATTTGTATTTTAAAAACTAGATTTAGAACATACTAAAAAGAAAAAAAAATCTTCAATAGAAAAGAACATACTTCATTAATTGCAACTTACTATGTGAGAGAAAGAACTATGACTATTGAACATCTACTATGTTTTCTGCTTGCTAGGTACTTGGAACATAACAGACTAAACGGATGAAGTGCCTTACCTGAAGAAGACCATATGTCTCTCAAATATTTATTGTTTCCCTCAGGCAATATGGCGTAGAAGGAAAAGTTTTAATAGCAAAAAGAACTAAAAAACACAGCTACCTAAAGTCAAACTGTCTTTTGCAGGAGGTTTAGTTTTCTCAAAAAGAAGATAATGGTAAATGCATAAGCATGATGAACTGGTACATCATTTCAGTTTTATTTAAATATTCTTGAGCTAAGAAACCAAAAGTAGTTGATTTTCTTCTGCACAATATGAAACTGAGTGTTTTCACTATCTGTGTAATATGTAAATAGATAACTATTTCCTTTGAATGAATATAATTTATTGGAATTATACTTCCAACATATATAAAAGGAAGATAGTTTCTTTCATAAACTATATGTCAATCTATACATCATTCAGTCTTTTAATTTATTTTATCTAGTTGTCAAATTGATAAAATAAAATATATGAATTTCATATATGTGGTTTGATATATACTGAAATTCTATAAACATGTATATAGAAATGCTACACACATATGTTAAAGGAACATTTAATCTGCAGAAGGAAAGAAGACAGGGGAGATATTTCTTTCATTAAAATGCTTTTTTAGAAAATAGTTTGATGATGGTTCTGTGCTCATTGTTTCAATTTGCAGATCCCTAATATACATGATGAAGATCTTTTCATACATTTGTTTGTCAACTGTATATTTTCATTGGTGAGTTTTCTGGTCAGGTCTCTTGTCCATTTTTTAAATGTAGTTGTTTATTTTCTTAACATTGAGTTTTAATAGTTTTTTTTTTACAAGTTTATGTATTTATTTTGAGAGAGAGAGAGAGAGATTGAGAGAGAGACAGAGACAGAGCATGAGCTGGGGAGGGACAGGGAGATAGGGAAAGAGAGAATCCCAAGCAGGCCGCACTCAGCGTGAAGCAGGGGTTCAATGTGGGGCTCGCTCTCATGACCAGGAGATCATGACCAGAGCCGATATCAAGAGTCAGACATTTAACTACTTAACTGACTGAACCACCCAGGCACCGGAGTTATAATCATTTTTGCATATTTTGGATAATAGTTCTTTATCACATACGTGTTTTGCAAATATTTCTCCTAGTCTGTGGCTTGTTTCTTGACACGGTCTTTTGCAGGGCAGAAGTTTTTAATTTTAAAGAAGTCCAGTTTATCAATTCTTTCTTTTGCAGATCATGCCTTTGATATTGTATCTAAAAAGGCATCAGCATGCCCAAGATCATCTAGATTTTGTTCTATGTTGTCTTCTAGGATTTTTATAGTTTTGTGTTTTTTATTCGGGTTTATAATACACTTAGAGATAATTTTTGTAGATGGTGTAAGGTTGTATCTAGATTTACCTTTTTGCATGTATGTCTTATTCTAACACAATGTATTGAAAACACTACCTCTGTTCCTTCGCTCCTTTGTCAAAGATCATGAAGTATGTTTATGTGGGTTTATTTCTGGGCTCTATTCTGTTTCATTAATATATCTTTCTATCCTTTTGATAATACCAATATCTTGGTTACTGTAGCTTTACAGATGATATCAGGAGGTGGGGCTTTTGTGTGTGTGTGTGTGTGTGTGTGTGTATGTGTGTGTGTGTGTTTATTCATCTTAGAGCGTGAGAGACACAGAGTGAGGGAGGGGCAGAGAGCGAGGGAGACACGGAATCTGAAGCACGTTGGAACCAGGCTCTGAGCTGTCAGCACAGAGCCCAATGCAGGGCTTGAACCCATGAGCCCTGAGATCATGATCTAAGCCAAAGCTGGAAGCTTAATGGACTGAGCCACTTAGGCGCCCCAGGAGGTGGGGCTTTTGAAGGTGATTAGGTCATTAGGATGGAGCTGTCATAAATGGCCCTTATAAAACAAGCCAGATGGTCTTCTGTTGTTTTTCAAGTTACCCATACGAGTGAAAACATATCATATCTGCCTTTCTCTGACTGACTTGTTTCCCTTAGCATAATACTCTCCAGTTCCATCCACTTTGTTGCAAATGACAGGATTTCATTCTTTGTCATTGCCAAGTAGTATTACATTGTATATATATAAACCATGGGGGATAGGAAGGGGAAAAGATAGTTTCAAACAGAGAGGGAAGCAAACTATCAGAGACTCTTAAATACAGAGAACAGTCTGAGGGTTGATGATGGGGTGGAGAGGGGAAAATAGATGCTGGCATTGAGGAGGACACTTGGGATGAGCACTGGGTGTTGTATGTAAGCAATGAGTCACGGGACTCTACCTCCAAAACCAAGAGCACACTGTATACACTATGTTAGCTAATTGACAATAACCTATATTAAAAAAATAAAAATAAATAATAAAAAAATATAAATAAATAAATAAATAAATAAATAAATAAATAAATAAATAATAAGCAAGCAGAGAACTCTCTAGTCCTTTTCACCATGTGAGGACACAGCAAAAAGTTCAGTCTGGAAACCAGAAGAGGGCCTTCACCAGAAGAACCTACTCATACTGACACCCTGATCTTAGACTTCTAACTTCCAGAAAAGCGAGAAGAAATTTCTGTTTATATACAAAATACCCAGTATATGGTATTTTGTTACAGCAGCCCACATTGAATAAGATAGGGATAGAATAAATTATCTTTTTTGCAAGCATATTATAATAATGAGTGCACCTAGTTTAGTTTCTTAGGTACATACCTGTCACCAAGAACAAGTTTTTTTTTTTCTTAATCTTCTCTATGTTGTAAAGTGTGTAAAGGCTCTGATCAGCTCTGCATGAGCCGGACTGCGTACATCTGTTTAAATCTAGCATTTGGTTGGTAGGACCATTTGGCTCTTATACTAAGCTACATCCTCCAATTTAGCTGTAACTGGTAATAAAGGCAGCAATTTTATTATTTATATTTACTCTGTTTTAAATTAATTTAACTAGGTATCACCATATATGTCTAGTAGCTACTATAACTGTACATGTTTTAAGCCTCCTGTATAGGTTACACGGGGTGGGGGGGGTGAAAGTGAGTCTCCTTGTCTGTTTTATTATCTCAAGGAGGAAACCTTTCAATAACTCCTGATTGAATATAATGTTTGTTCTAAGATTTTAACAGGTACCATTTATCTGATTAACATAATTCTCTATAATTCTTAATTATTTAGGGCAGGAGCAACAAACTATGGCCAGTTTTCATAATTAAAGTTGTGCTCTGGGAAACTTTTATCTACTATCTCCTCATATATTGCTTTTGTATCTTTTTGCATTTTCTTTTCTTCTGGATCTCCAATAAAATTATGTGAGATACTTTAGGATGAAATAATATTCTGTTGTAGAAAGTGTCCTATCTGTAACCTGCTGCTTTCCCCCAGTTTCTTTCCCTCTGTATAACATATTCTAGTGATGTGATTTTAGTTTACTAATCTTCTCCCCTTCCATGTCTAATGTGTGGTTAACTGATCTTTTGAATTCTCAATTTATTATTGTATTTTTCAGTTCTACCATTTCTATTTTATTTTTTTTAATTTTTTTAATGTTTATTTATTTTTGAGACGGAGAGAGACAGAGCATGAACGGGGGAGGGGCAGAGAGAGAGGGAGACACAAAATCGGAAGCAGGCTCCAGCCTCTGAGCCATCAGCCCAGAGCCTCATGCGGGGCTCAAACTCACGGACCGCGAGATCGTGACCTGAGCTGAAGTCGAACGCTTAACCGACTGAGCCACCCAGGCGCCCCTCTATTTGATTTTTTAAATTCTACATTCTTCTCTTAAAATTCTCTGTGTTGTTTTCAATTTCTCAATAACAGCAATATATGAATCGCTTATGGGATTAATGTCCTTTCTTCCCCCCATCTTTCAATTTAGGTAATTTGGTCATGTTTTCCATTATCCTAAGGATTTTTTTTTTATTAAATGCTGGATATATTATTTGAAAACTTATAGAGATTAGTTGAGGATTCTGCAAGGAAGATTTACTTTTGCTGCTGGAAGGCAATTAGGACAGTTACTGGGCATTTAGAAAGCCAGGCTATAGTAGTGAATTTATAGAAAGACTCTGGTAAATCTAAGTTATGACAGGACATCACTGGATAACGTGGTGTCTATTGTTCTCTAACATCTTCCTGGTTAGTGTTATCTAACACCTTCCCCGTGGTGAAACTTCTAGTATTAGACTGATAAAGGATAGCGTGTCATCCCTTTTGGGAAAAATGAGCAAAGTCACATAACCACACCTGGGAGCTCTTGTCTGCAAAATCCTACACTATAATATCTGAATAAGAATTTTGAAAAAGAGGATAGGAATCTAAAATTTACTAAAGAATGACTTCTATTCACTACCTTAGTTATTGAGAACATATGGTACATAGAAAAAGTAATTTCTGTTGTTACAGAATAGAAAATAATACTGTAAATTTTATTGATGTACAGTGTGTCAAACATTAGTATCACTGCCATATCTATGTGGTGTTGTAAAGGTCTGTAACCTTATTGACAGAATTAAATGAAAACCAAACATATGTTTGGTTGTTTGAAAATAATTGCCTTATATATTTTGTCCAGAGTATGTAATTGTTACAAAAAGATGGATTACTATAGATACGGGCTACTCTGTCTTTACTGGAACCATTTTACCAATATTCTTAAAGACAATTTCACAAAATATCAAAAGTAAGAGCACAGTCTTGAAAACATGCTAAGTTCCTCCCCCTCTCTTTGTAATTATTGAGAAATTAGGTATCAATCTGATTGGAATCATTTGTAAATAGTCTATTCTTCCTTTTGTCTTCATTTTTAAGGGGTTCTCTTTGGTTTTTGTGTTATTCATTTTCACTATTACATGTCTATCATTTTTTTTTTGTCTTCTTAGAACTGAGATTTTTTTTTCAGAAATTCTGGAAAAAATCTCAATTAATATTGCTTAGACTATTTTCTCTTTCATAAATTTCCATGACATCCCTCTGAAATCTAAAAAAAAAATGAAAGTTATATCTTTTTATTCTGATTGCTACATGTCTTACTCTTTCACATTTCCTATGTCTTTGTTTATCTGATTTGAATTCTGGTGAATTAATTCATATCTAATATAAAATTACTCTTCAGTTTGGTCTAATGTGTGGTTTAACTAATTCACTAAATTTTTAATTTTTTTTAATTTTTATGTTCTAAAATTTCTAACCTTTAAAAAATTCCTAGTCATTTTTACCGACTTTATACTTCTCATACATTGTTTTGTTATTCCTTTCTTGTAACAAATGATATAGCACTTTTGTGTATCCTAGTTCCAATATTGTAAATATTTTTAGCTCTTTTTCTACTCACAATTGTCTATTTTGGCTTAGTCTCATGATGCTTCCTTCTTTGTGTTGTTATGACTTTTCATTGAGTTATTAATTCATGGAAATGTTTACAGCTGAGTTGAAATTTTACCACTTCAAAAGTGTTTACCTTTGCCTCTGCCAGACAAATGGAAACAGAAACTACTCTAGATCATGGTAAATCAAAACTGTCTGCGAGAATTCCCCATCCCACCACCTTGTATGGAGGCCAGCTTATGATCATAGATTCTTAGTGGAGACTTATCCCCCTCAAGCCAGTATTAAGGCCAAGGTATGCAAGTCGCTGGCTGATGCCTTCTTTTCACCTGTAAAATTAAGGTATGTCTTTTTTGGAGTTTCTACTTTATTCTGGGATGTTCTGTGAGCCTTCTTACCTGGGCTAGATACAAGACTTATTATTACATGTCACCTGTGAATCTATTAATTCCATATGATGAAGATTCATCTACGTGGTCAGGGCAAAATAGGTAAAATGGGAATTTTGCTAATTCCCAAGCCTCCCACTTTCATCTCATTTTGGCTTTTTATTTTCTGGGTGTATCAGTGATTAAAAATTTGTTTTTAGATCCATGCTGCATTAAATTTTAATTGGCAGATCTGTTCTGAGCATCCAGTATCCCATACAATGAGAAATAAAAAATCATATTCTTTTCAATCCCTTTTGTTTCACACACATGAATGTATGTTTCATACATACATACTTACACATACATACACACAAACACATACTCACAACTTATTTTTACTAAGTCATATGAAGGAGTAAGTATAATAACACATTGTTTTTCATTACAATTTACAGATACATATCAAAAGTAAGTACATAAGAATATGAATGATGAATAATACATCAGGGAAAACAAGTAATTTGATTGCTATTTCAACATTTCAAAGGAGCTAGCATGTCCAACATGCTATTAGAAATATAAACACCATATTCAAACCATAAAGCACAAGCTGTTTTGTACTATGCTGAATATTTATTAAATCTTGAACCAAATAGTCTTCACTCTGTGTATCAATAGAATGAAACTCGATATGTTTTTATAATACCCAGCAGACTTCCTTATATGGAAAAGTTTATGTCCTCATAATCATATAACTACAAAAGAAAAGTAAATTAGACCCAACAGAAAGCTCATGAAAGAAGTGATTATTTTGATAAAAGTGTGTCCACATGGAATAGAGATGAATATCTAGACCAATAACTATAAAAACTATTCATTCTATTATGCAAATATTAAATGTGAACAGCTGGTGGAGTGATGAAATTGCCATGCTTGATAGTTAATAGTCAACTTGTTATATAAACACCTTTCTTAATGTGGGAAAGTAATTTGCTTAAATCAAATGCTTCAATCAACCTTCATAAGATTATGTCATATTTCTACAAGCAAATAGATTATTGTTTTCCTCCATTCCCTATTTAGACCAAAAGATAATTAAACGTGCTCCCATAAATATTTTAAGAAGTTTTCTAGTCATTGTGAAAAGCATGGTATTATACCAATAGTTAGAAAATATAACATTGATAACAGGCTTTTTAAAAATATATAATATTTTAATTTTAGAGGCACAAAAACAACATTAATGCAATTAAAAACATGACATTTGATAGAAATTTGTAAAAAGGGAAAAAAGGGGCTAATTGTCATGTGTTGATTGCCTATAAAGTCCTATGCTCTGTGGTAGAGATTTTAAATACATAACCTAATTGAACTCTCTCAACAGCACTGGAAGTATACATATGAAGAAAGCCAGCCTCAAAATATAAATGGCCTGCACAAAGATATACAGCTACAGAATACCATGCACAAGTTGCCAGCTCTAATCTGTCAACAAAGCCTTCAATCCTGATTGTTTCATCAATTGAATGATGAATTTGTTTTCCAATGGCATGAAAATCAAGTTACTATAAAAGTGTACTTTTAAGACATGTAACATTTATTTTAGGGTGATGACAGAAATAGTCAAATACATAAGTGATGTATCCAAATAAAATAGAGGAATTAAGCCATGTAATTTTTCGGTAAATAGATTACAATTTGACTCTTGCCATGTTCCAAAAACAGCAATTTTTATATGCACTTATACTTAACAGTTGCAGTGCTGGTGTCAAGATTAATGACATTCTTGGTGACATCCCCTAACATGAGTAAAAACCAGAATTGGTTTCAATAAATGCATTTTGATTTAAATGGAAAAGTGAAAACCTGAGAATGCAGATTCAAGGTGGTGAAATACACTGTTTTTCTTCATTATTTTGGTAAATAACAATGAAGAATATGAGAAGGCAAAATGAAGAGGAAAAACGGAAATGAGGCAAGAGGAGCTAGATGGAGTGGGAAAAGCACAAAGAGGAAGAGAAGAGGTCAGAGAAGTAGCGAAGCCCAGCTAACGTCAGTCACTTAGATCGACATAAAGCCTTTCAGTTTTATTCTGGAAAAAGACAGAAGTCAAGAGTGGAATTTGATCAAATCAGTGACAAATCTTGTCTTCTTTCCAAAGGAACACTCTGAATATTGTAGCATGAATAGACTGTGAGCATAAATAGCAGATAAACGGCAGCAAGAACATTTAGGAAGCTTTTACAATAATCGAGGCTAGAGAGAAACTAATAGACATGGAGTTGATCTATATCAGAAATAGATGGATTCTGAACACATTTTGAAAGTAGAGGTAACAGGATTTGTTGATGGATTCCAAGCATGAGGTTTAAAAAAAGAATATCAAAGATGACTTCGAAGATTTTGGTCTGAGCAAATTGGTGATAATTTTATAAAGAAGGAGATAAACAAGAAAAAAGTAATGAGATCACTCAGTCTATATATTAGTCATATTAGTCATATATAGTCATATTTTACATATTCTTCCTATAGTCATAGTCCAGTTAGAAGGCAAAGTAAAAATTGGCACGATCTTGAAAAAAACTTGAAGCTAAAAAAAAGACATTTTTGACCTAACAGGTATAAAATACCTCATTTGACAAGAATAATAATATAATATTAGTGTATTAATTGACAAATAGATATATAATACATATTTACATACATATGCATGCTAATGTATATGATCTATACCACTTATGAAACTATAGATAGAATACTGAAGGATTACTTATGGTTATAAAAGAGACTTTGCATTTTGCTCAATTTATTGTGTTTGAAATGATGCACCACAATATGTTAACTTTAGTAATAAATAAAGGTAGAGGGATGGAGTTTAAGAGGAATAAGAGAGTATGATGTGAAAAAAAATGGATCAAGGGCCTAAATGAAAGTGAAAACTGTAAGATATGAAACTGAAAACAAATAACAAAAAAATAGATAAATTGGACTCAGTCAAAATTAAAAACTTTTATGTCTCAACAGATATGATCAAGAAAATGAAAAGACAATCCACAGACTGGGAGAAAAAAAATTCTTACAACTCAACAATGAAAATATGAATAACCCAATTAATAGATGGTTAAATTATTTGAATAGATATTTCTCCAAAGAAGATATACACATAACCAATAAGCACATGAAAATATACTCAATATCATTAGTCATTAGGGTAATGAACATCAAAATCACAATGAGGTACCACTTCATGCCCATTGGCATGGCTTTATTAAAAAAGGCAATATCAAGTGTTAATGACAATAGGGAGAAATTGGAACACTCATAATTTGCTAGTTAGGATTTAAAATCGTACCACTCACTTTAGAAAACAGCTTGGCAATTCTTCAAATAGTTAAATGTAGAATTACCATATGACCTAGCAATTCTACTTCTAAGAATATATGCAAAAAAAAATTGAAAGCTTATGCGTGCACTAAGTACACGAATGTTCAAAGCAGAATTTTTTATGATAGCCAAAAAATGGGAAAATACAGATGACCATAAGTGATGAACAAAGAAACACAAAGTCATATATCCCTGTAACAGAACATTATTCAGCCATCAAAGCAATGGAGTACTGTTATGTGTTACAAAATAGATGAAGCTTTAAAAGAAGTGTGAAAGAAGCCAGACACAAAAGGCCACACATTTACAATTTTATTTATATTAAATTTTCAGAATAAACAAATCTAGAGAGAAATAAAGTAAGTTAGCGGTTCCATTGGTTGTGAGTGTAGGAAATACAGAGGCTAATGGATACATGGTTTCTTTTTGGGATGATGAAAATATTCTGAAATTATTTAGTAGTGTTGGTTGTACAATTCTGTGACTATACTGAAAACAATTAAATTTTGCACTTTGGAATGGTGAATTTTATGGCATGTGAATTATATCTCCATAAAAAAGAAAATAAAGAAAATAAAAGAAGAAAATTAAAATCCATCATTTTAAATTTTGAAGTTTATGGCTCATTTTACATCTCCAAAATCTAAAAATTAATGAAGAAATAATGTATAAACTTACATCAAAGAATAGGAAAGAGGCAATTTTATAATTAAATAGTGGATATAACCAATAATTCTGCATTGAAAACTCACGTATTCTTACTGTATGGCTCTGAGGAATTCTTTAATTTCTCTGGCTTACAGTTTGAGCATCAGAGATATGACACAATGCCTTACTCACATGATGGCTAAAAATACTGAAAAATCAGGCATGAGAAAGTTCTTCAGAAAGGTACTCACATGATGACTATAAACACTGAAAATTCAGGTGTGAAAAAGCTCTTCAGAAAGGTATTTTGTTTTATTATGGTTGATGTGGGTTTACAGCTCATTTCAACACATAACATATAGCATGATCAGACTCTGCTATTATAGCCACTCCTTGAGTCAAACCTTAAGTGCCTCTAAGTTTTCTTTACAATTCAAAATTCCCGTACTTCTTTAGAAGGACTAACAATAAAAGTTGAAGCACTTCACTTGAGTTTTAAAGATCACAAGTAGCTGGAGTTAGCCATCTCCTGGTTTTCATCCTGGGCACATTGTTACAACATGGTATTTTCACACTTCTAGATGTCTGCTGCTAAATGGACACCACATCCTGTTTTAATATTTTCCTCAACACTAAAGGGGATACAAATTATATTCTCCTAAAAAAGTTCTTGCCATGTTTCTCCCTAATCACTGGAATACCAGAGTGGGCCTGTAGATATCTCAGCTTAACAAACATGTAGCCATCATGCCAGTTTTTCTTTCTGGAACGTACTATCAGACTCTTGGGAGTTTTCTTAGAGCCTCATTATTGTTCCACTCTTGTTCCATTCTCTGATTAATTTACTTTGATAAATGGAGGTATTGGAGAAGCTAGGATGATGCTACTTGGGGGCAACTTGACTTTAACTCCCCAAAAGTCATGAATGGAGTATCTGGCCCAAATGATTGATATCTCTCTTTTAACCTGGATATTTAGTTCCTCTTTTCTATTAGCTATGAGCCATAACCAGCGGTCAAAATCCTTTACATTATTATTGCAACTATATATATATATAATATATTATATATTATATATATATATTATATATAATATATTATATATAATATATATATATTATATATATTATATATAATATATTATATATATAAATGTATTATACAACATAATTTTTAATATATTATAAACCTATATATACATTTATAGTTATACAATTAAATTATTATTTCCCATACTGGCATACTGTTTTTCTTCTATATGTACTAAGTGGTATATTGACTTACCAACTGATAAGTCTGTTAGATCAACAAGCATTTGTTGATATAAAATATTTCCCACTTCACTTGATCTTAGCCAAAAGGCCGAGAAGCGATATATTTCCCACTTCAAAAAAAGAAGTGTTATTAATAAGCTTAGTTACTTGAACAAGCAGTTGGTGACAACCCACTTTCCACCACAGAAGTATGTGGATGTGTACTCCTAACGCACCTAGGAAAACATCATGTAGAGAACTAAACGTGGGACATATTTTGGTTAGGAAGTATTAAGAATTATTTGTTAGTTTTTTTATACAAGGACTCTATGACAGAAATAAAAGAAAACTGACATTGATAAAAGAAAGTACTTTTTAAAGCAATATCCAGGTTCTTGAATGTGATTACTTTTGAAATATGTTTTTTCCCAGATCAAACTTAATAGCTCTAAAATTAAATAAAATTTAATATATTTACATGTTAGATATACCTAAATGTTTAAAAAAAAGCAGAACAATTCAAAAATCATTCATTGAATATCAAACATGGTCACTTGAGAATCTTCCTTTTTGTTGCTGAACCAATACGGCAGAACTGCATTTTAGAACTGAGCCAGCAATTACTGATAATGTTTCTTAATATGAATTACAGATATTCAATTACTGTAAATATATATAAACCATATATACTTATAATTTATTATTATATGTAATATATATTACATATATATAATTATATGTATTTTACATTATAGTACATTACATTATATATTTATGTATAAATATATAAATTATATTATATACTTATATTTTGCATATAGATACATTTATATTTATATAATATATATACTTCTTTGGTTGTTACTCAGAAGACAGAAGATTGAACACATCCTTTTAGAAATGTGTGCATGCAACCACAGGGAGGGGTAGAGAGAGGGAGAGAAAGAATCCCAAGCAGGCTCCATACTCTCGCTCTGCTGAGAGCATGATGTCTGACACAGGGCTCAACCTCAAGAATCTTGAAATCATGACTTGAACCAAAATCAAGAGTCAGATGCTTAACCAACTGAGGCACCCAGGCACCCTTTAGAAGTAAACTGCCTTCAAGTCTCCTGTTGACTTTGGACCTAAAATTTGAATTCCCCTTTTTTATATTTATAAACACATGTACACACATACAAATAAACCACATGACTTTGGATAGAATATTTTATTTTGAATTCCTAAATAGTTTACATGTGATATTAATTGAAAAAAGGAAAATGCACTATGATTTCACAGAAAGTAACTGACTTACCTTGCAAATATTATGAAGTATCCAGAAAGTTATACTGATCACTATCCAAATTACTATTTATCATAATATACAATGGGCAGATAAATCATAACTGTCTTTGTTTTTATTTTTTTTTAAGTTTGTTTATTTATTTTGAGGGTGAGAGAGACAGCATGAGCAGTGGAGGGTCAGAGAGAAAGGATGCCAAGCAGGTTCCATGCTGTCAGCACAGAGCCTGACACAGGGCTCAATCTCACAAACCTCAAGATCATGTCCTGAGTCGAAATCAAGAGTTGGACATTTAACCAACTGAGCCACCCAGGCACCCTTCATAACTCTTTTTAATGTTATAATAGTTTTTATATAATTCCTTTTACTATAGCAAGTTTGAGTTAATTATTTAAGACAGTATTTATTTACTTTTTAAAGCTTACTTTTTGAGAGAGAGAGAGGTAGAGTGCAAGCAGGGCAGGGGCAGAGAGAGAGGGAGAGAAAGAAAATCCCAAGCAGGCTCTGCACTGTCAGAGGGGGGCCCAGTGTGGGGCTTGAACTCAGGAACCATGAGATCATGACCTGAGCCAAAATCAAGAGTCGGACACTTAACTGACTGAGTCACCCACGCACCCCAACAGATAGTATTTAAATAATAGATACTATATACATAAAAAAATAATAGATAACAGAGGTCACATCTTTTCAGGTAAATACTGAAAAGTCCTTTGAACAGTGTATATAAAACTCATATCATGAAATAACTGGTATTTTTAACAATTTAAATGCCGTTAAGAAGCATCAAATGTTATTAACCTAACAATATTAACCTACAATATTTTCATGCTAAAACGGTATACAAAATAAAGTTATTCTATAACATAAATTTGTAGCTAATTGTGACTATAAATTAATATACTTAGAGCATATGTATATATGTCTGAATTAAATGTAGAGCTAACTCTTTTTAAGAACAACACATAGGGATTTTTCAAATTGAAAAAAAAATGAAGTGTCTCTACAGAAATTATTTTACTTGGATTCAGTAACATTACACTTAAATTATTTTGAAAAGTTTGCATCTTGGCAAAAGTAAATCCTGAACTTCAACTACAGCTACAATTCATATGGGGTAAGGGTTGTGACAGTTCTAGGAGAATGAAATAAAGTTAGGTGAAGATTGATTACAGCACAAGCAAGAATTAAGGTATGGGCAGGTCAAGGAGAGAATGATTGCTGATTATGCATAAGCCTAACAGCATCTTAAGAATATAGACAAAATGTATTAAGAAAACAAGTTTTAGCTCAAGAATGACTAATATTTTTAGCCTTGGGAGTAAAGCTAATGTCTGAGTTAAAGAGACAGATTGTTAGTGCAGTTGTCAGCATAGTCATCCAGCTGGAATTGTTTTTTCTCCCTTGTTTTTCAGTTTTTCTATTAAAATAATCCTCTCTGTTGAACAAAATGAAAAGTAACATGCAATTAACATGAATATGCTCCCAGATTATCTTTTGGCATTAGAGTTGTCTCTGACATTTAAGCAAATCACCTAATTAGTCTCTGTCTACATTCATCAATGTGTGAAGCAGATTTTAAAGATTTTATATTCTTGATAACAAAACTGGTAAATTTTAATGTGTTTAATGTTAGAATAGTGTTTCATAGTATATAATCTTTATAAAATGTTTAAGTTAATGATTTAAGTATTTTATTATTATTATTATTATTATTATTATTATTATTATCATTATTATTTTAATTTAAAGAATGTGGTCTGTTGAAGGCCTTGGAGTGTTATGCCTGCCCGCAGAGTAGCTAGAAAGGCTTGTGGGGTGTGGAAACCAGTCAGAACTAAGCTGAAGGTTTTTTCTCTTTTTTTTAAGTAAGTTCTACAGCCAAAGTGAGGCTCAAATTCATGACCCCAAGATCGAGTTGAATGTTCTACTGAGCCAGCCAGACATCCCCCCCGTGCCCCCCCCCTTTTTTTCTTTGGTTGATCAGCCGTGCTTATTGCAGCATTGGCAAATAATGTAATGTTTATACGTTAGCTACATACATTTATTAACTATTTTATAAAAGAATAAACGAATGGGGCAGAACTATCTTAAAGACCCAGAAACTGGATTTTAAAAAATGGTTGTATTTTAAGCACAAACTAGTTGACAAAAGGTCGTTTGATTTTTTTCAAAACACTGTGCCTACTTTACATAATGGCATATAATTGAACTTTATATTTAATGTCATCTTTTAAATTTTAGCATACAACCCACCCATACATACACACGGTGCAAATACAGAAATCTCTTTCATAATGATAATTTGTGATATGAAATTCTACGGTGAGGATTCTTACTATTTTATGCTATTTATCACTTTTAAGGAATGCTAACTGAAATATGCACATTTTGAGTCATTCTGTTTGAGATCAATTACCCAAAAGCAGTTTGGAATTTATGAAGAGGGATGCATATAGTGGAAAACTCAGCCAGACAAGAAGTTTTTGTAGGTTTGCCTTTGAAAAATAAAAGAAAAGTAATGTGAAATAAACCAAAGCCTTAAAACTCCCCACTATCAGAGTTAGGAATCTAGGTGCAGGAGCCCAGTGAGCATTTCTGCTAAGGGCTAGTTTCTAACAGGGGTGGAATTAACACTAGTTGATTCCATGCTTGGGAAGGATAATAAAAAATATTTACACAGCAATGTATAAGACTGAAACTTAATGCATGCCATTAAAAAAAAGTCTTTTAGAAGGTCTGTGATTCTGGAGATGAATGCAGAATGTGACAAAGTAATCTAACTGTATTCAAATGTATAAAGAAGTCTCACTGAAGGGGACAGGGAAACAAGATGCTGAACTAAGTAACTTTGGAAATGAGTGGAGTGTGTAAGACTAAAGGCAAAAGAAATTGCATATAAGTACTGTACTGTAGTTGGTTAATATTTCTCATGAGAGTACAAGTTGAAGATTCTGAAATCACTATACATATGTTTTGGAACTGAACGATAAAATAAATGAATGGCAGATGGTAGGAGCCAATATTCTCATAATTAAAGTGGAGAATTATATACCAGCAAGGGGAAGAAGATAGAAAGATCCATGTGATTATGGATTAAATTTGGAGATATCAGTTTATTTAGTATAATATAGATATAGCTGATAAAACAGGGATTTTTATAGATCTGCATATACCAATATACATTGGTTGATATATACACAGGTATTTTCCTTCTCTGTCACCTCAGAGAGCTTACATGAACTCACAGTATCAAAGAGCACATCTAGCACCCAGATCTTGGTTTCTAATACCATTTTTCCAAAGAAAGATATCAGGGCTCCTTGCCAAGAGGACTGATTCCATGTTTGAGCAAGAGATAGACACAAGCCTGGAGCATTTTGTAGGGAAGGAAAGTCAAGTCCTCAAACAAACAATAAAATAAACACAAAAAACAAAACCCCAAAACCTAAAACCAAAAAAACAACAACATAAAGCTCTCAAAACCCAAAAAACAAAAAAAAAAAATCCAACCCTACAATTATGGAGATGTCAAAGGGATTCAAGAGATAGCTGAAAAAGCTCCCAACGTCAGCAAGAGAATAATTCCATTAGCATATATTAATATGAATATTTAAATAAATGAATAAATAGAAAAATTACTATGCCACATAATTAAAAAGAATTTATATACATATTCCACCCTCAAAGAGCTAGAGCGTAACTCCCCACTCAAGTGTGGGCTGCGCATAACATCCCTCCAAAGAGTTGAGTACGCACAAGGTGAACAACAGACTAACCTTACAATACCCAAACTGAAAAATGCCACCTGAGCCAAGTGATCAAGGTTAACAACGGCAGTAATGTCATTTTGATAATATATATTCTTTTTTCTATATTTATTTATTTTTGAGAGAGAGAGAGAGAGAGAGAGAGAGAGAGAGAGAGAGACAGAGCATAAGCGGGGGAGGATTTGAGAGAGAGAGGGAGACCCAGAATCTGAAGCAGGCTCCAGGCTCTGAGCTGTCAGCATATAGCCCAACGTGGGTCCCAAACCCATGAACCTCGAGATCATGACATGAGCTGCACTCGGATGCTTAACCGACTGAACAACCCAGGCGCCCCAATAATATATATTCTTAATATGATGCAACAAGAGATGCACTTGGCTTCTGTGGTCTTCCTGTCTAAAACACAAACTCAGGCAAATCATTGGAAAAGAATCAGGCAAATGTCAACTGAGGGATATTCCACAAAACACCTGAGCATTACTCCTCAAAACCGTCGAAGTCATGAATAACAAGGAATTTCTGAGAAATTGCCAAAGCCAGAAAGAGCCTAAGGAGACATGATAACGTAATGTATCCTGAATGTGATGCTACAACAGAAAAAAATTAAAACTAAGGGAATTTGAATAAAATGTGGATTTTGATTAATCATAATGTATCAATATTGGTTCATTATTTGTGAGAAATATATCTTACCACAGTATTGATGTTAATAATATAGGAAAACTGTGTGGGATTAGAGGAACTTCTCTGTACTATCCTCACAATTTTCCTATAAATCTTAAACAATTCTAAAAGAAAAGAAATATTTTAAAGTATATCAGAGAGAGGTGGGGGTGGAGAATAATGACATTGATGTTCTCAATAACATAAATATTATATGAGAGGACTATTTATTGGGCAAAGCAATTCTAGATATCTCCCCTCTTACATTTCATAGAACCCTGATATTGGGCAGGAACATATACACACACGTTTCTGTTGCAAGGAACATGGTTAACTAAAATATTCATGACACCAGTTACTTGAAATTGAATTAAAACTCATCTCTTTACCACCAAAAATAAAATAAAACAATATGAAAAGACCCCCCCCCAAATAGTACTTTAAAAGCAAGGTAGTATCTTTTGGAAGAGCTCTCTGCACTATTTTTTTTCACTGTAAATTTGTTCATGTTTTCTTAGTGGAATGATGACTATTTTGCCATCCACTTCGACAATGAATCTAGAAAGAAAAAAAGGAGCATTGTGGGTATTATATTCCGTGAAGTTAAAGACAAATACCACAGTGGTGACTTATAATCATACGTAATAACAAAGAAGTAAAATCTGAGTTTTAGATGAGGACTTGGGGGGCATGTCATACATAGCCAGGGATGAGTGTCCTGTGGGTTTATAGTAGATTCTAAGTTAAGTAGGACCTAAGCGTATCATGGACACTTCTTGTTACTGCTATCATGCGATTTTCTGCTTGTAATGCTCAAATAAAAATGGAGAATATATTCATTCTGAGCTTCTTGCAAAAGAACATAATAACTGCTTATTTCTACTTGTAGAAAAAAGATTTTTTGTGTCCGGTGATGTTGTTCTTTCCATCCATCTGATTAGCCAATTCAACATCAGTGAACGATGTAGAGACATCTATCTCAGGCAGATCTAATCCTTCAATTTATTTTTAAAGCATGTGGAACCTACTTCACAGCAACTCATACATTTTGCTTGTGAAAACTTTCTTCCCAAAGATGACCAGGGAGGTCATACAGTAGAGTACTAAGTAGTATATTCTAGCCAGGTAAATTACTTTCTTTCCCTGAAACAAACATGCCATTTAGTCTTCCTACCACTGTATGTTCCTATTTCCAAAACCTTAATTTATCTTGCTTATATTACAATTTATATTTGAGAGCCATTGTAAGTCACTGGTAATACAGGGCTAGCTAAAGTCAAAAACCATAAATAAAATACTTTTCTCCTTATTTTCAGATTTCAGGCTGAATCTTACCTTTATTCCTGCTAAACAAGTTTACGACCTCACATTAATGACTAGTCAGTGTGCACAAAGCTAATTTTGACATAGGTCCTTTTTTATTTCAGTAATTAAAGTCATTTAAAAGTTTTAATTAGAAAGTGCACTTTATGGCCAGTAATAGAGAAAGGAAGGTGCCGCTTCGAGAGAGAGATTCTTTTCTACAGTGTTCCTACTGTGTCAGAAAATTACAGTATGTCCATCTTTTAATTTGGCTCAGTAATAATGGATTTCCACCTACACATATAATGTTTTCCCATTTTTTTAAAAGCTTACTGCTTCAGTGGAAATATGTGATATGCTGCTGTGATAGTGTTTTGCTATAAAATAGTATTACGTTGGTATAAAGAAGCCCAGGAAATGTTAGAACAGGAGGAGGCCAGGAAGCTGTCCACAGTTCTATTGTAGTTAAGGTAGAGTCAGAATTGTGTGGTGCCAGGGTTTTCTCTTAACTGCAGCAGTTGGCTAATTACTTTTTGAGATCTGTTTACTCTAGTTTTTCTGAATGGGCAATTTAGTTTTCTATTAACTACTTGGAAAACTACATTGCTTATTTTTTTTTTTTTTCTGTCTTTTCCTGAATGTCAGACTCTTAACTCTTCTTTGGAGCACCTTAAAAACAATTTACATATTGGGGAACAGAGAAGAAGAGAGAAACAAACAAACGGGAAAAGTATTCCACCACTTGAGACAAAATTGCAAAACTGAGAGAGTAATCTTAATAGTATCTCATTGTCTTCACCCCCTCTAAGTATTCTTAGATATTTCTCATAGACATGTATTTGTCATACTCTTTGTGAAGGCCCTGGACAAAAATTTAAATCATTTAAATTGTATAAATCCTGGGGTGCCTGGGTGGCTTAGTCCATTAAGCATCTGACTTCAGTTCAGGTCATGATCTCACCATTCATGAGTTTAAGCCCCACACTGGGCTCTGCACTGACAGATTAGAGCCTGGAGCCTGCTTTGGATTCTGTGTGTCCCTCTCTCTCTGCCCCTTTCCCCTCCTCTCTCTCTCTCTGTCTCTCTCTCTCTCTGTCTCTCTCTCTCAAAAATAAATATTAAAAAAATAAAGAAATTGTGTAAATCCTTTGACTCAGCAAATATTCTTCTGTTAATCTATCCTTAGCAAAGATCCATAGAAAAGTGTAAAATTTTGGGGCACCTGGGTGGCTCAGTCGGTTGGGTGGCCAACTTCGGCTCAGGTCATGATCTCGCGGTCCGTGAGTTCGAGCCCCGCGTCGGGCTCTGTGCTGACAGCTCAGAGCCTGGAGCCTGCTTCAGATTCTGTGTCTCCCTCTCTCTGACCCTCCCCCATTCATGCTCTGTCTCTCTCTGTCTCAAAAATAAATAAAGGTTAAAAAAAATTAAAAAAAAAAGAAAAGTGTAAAATTTTAACTGAATAGCTAAATCTAAGAAACATCTTAATGTTTAAATATTAGCTAATAGGATGCGATGCCAATATTAAAATCATAAAGATCAAATGTTCAATGATATGAAATATGTGATAATTTAAAAGAAATGTATTCTGTTCAACTGTGTGTGTGTATACACACTACATACACACATATAATATGCTCCCTTTTTCAATTCAAAAACGTTGTGTGTGTGTGTGTGTGTGTGTGTGTGTGTGTGTGATCTAGAACCTAGCACTGCTCCCTGTCTCCACTGTTCCCCCATTAATCTGAGCCACCACCCCCAATCTATTCACAACATAGCTCTCAGAGTAACCCATTCCAACGAAAACCCAGGTGACACCTCCACTTTTCTAAAAATCATGCAGTGGCTCCCATTTTACCTAGAGCGTAAGCTGAGTAAAGTCCTCACCATTGTCTGAAAGGCCCCACGTGATTTAGTTCCCAGGTATCACCCCTCCTATGCCATCTCCTACTGTTTTCCTTCTCACTCATTCCTCTCACATCACCTGAGTCTTCTCATTCTATTTGTCTCTGTGACAGTTTATTCATTCCCTCAAGCCTGCATAATTTTCTCCCCAGATATCCAGAGAGCTACCTCTCTTGTCACCTTCAAGTCTCCACTCAAATCACCACTTTTCTCAACAGAATGATCCTCACCCCTATTTAAACTGCTGCACCCCCTCATCCATCAGTCAGCCCTACCAACTCTTTTCCTGTTTCTTTCTCACATATATCCTTCCAATGTATTCTGTTTCCTCTCTTGTTTGCTGTGTTTATCAGCTCTTTGTTTATTTGTCAGTGTGAAAGAACAGAACTCCACAAAGGAGGGATCCCTGCTTTCTTTACTGTTGTATCCCAAGCAGACAGAGAGGCAGACGCTTGCCCATTGTAGACACTCAACAAATATTTACATGTGAGTACATAGGAGTCAGTGTTTTAACCAAAATGGTATTAAATAAATGTGGTTTAGCTCAAGGTGGTAAACTTACAGAATTTTATAGGTGACTTGTCACAGTATTTCCAAAATTTATATTATGAATATTTATGTTAGGCCAAGTAAATATGCAGTTCCTGGAAGAAGGAAGTAGAGAAGGAAGGAAGAAATGTGTTCAGTTTGAATTTTTCAATACCAGTAGAAACTCAACCTCATTTTTGATGATTTGTTTCATATTTCCTTCCTAAGATTTGAGGCTTTATAAAACAATAATAAGCAAAAGAATGGTGACAGACCCCTAGGTTTCTAAACAGGATAATGTCAAGATTCCACATGCAAGTAATCTGTTGTTATTAAATTTTAGAGGGTTACGCATTATATTTTCCTTTACCCAGATAATTTGCCTAATTGCCTTTTTCCCTCATGTTTCAATACTATCACTGCATACTTAGTAGTTTTGTTATCAATTACCTGCTTTTTCCTCAGATAAAATCTCTCTGGACTATGCTTTATCAAAATTAGAAATATAGATTTGAGTGTAAGCTAATTCAAAACATGGTTTACTATTGTAGACATTTTCCATATCCTTAGAAAAAATTTTATATTAAGTGACTTCTTTCATACCATTTAATGATTAGCCTTTTATTTTGTCTAAAACATCAAGAATGTTTGAATATGTATTAAGTCTATAGAGGAGATATCATAAATACATATACATAAACAACTTTATAATATCTATGTTTGATGTGTAAGACAATATTGATTTCAAATGCCTTCAAAGTTATAAATATTTTGGTATCCAGTCATACAAACTTATTGAGAAATGTGATTGATGTCTTAATTTCTTCCTACTCTAACTGACAACATATATAGTAATGGGCCATACATGTAATGAGGAATTGCTAAATGCTGAGGTTTGCAGGAGAAGGTGGTTAAAAGCATAATGATCAGGACATTAGCATAGATGATAAAGTAAACAGGTATCCATAATCCCCCCTTCCTGCTTTCTCTCATCTCACAAGTTACAAAAAAATAGAAGGAATAGGTGGAGTCGATGTATTAACCACCACTGAACCAAAACTTTCTTTTCTCCTTTGGAACAGTTTGTATTTCTGTGTGTATTTCTGTTTGTATTTCTCTTACATAAGGGCCTATTTTTAATCTAAATGTGTTTTGAAATAAAATTCTATTTTCTGTTAATATAATTAACACAATCACTTTACAATAAATGTGATCACTCTTTCATTACTTCCTTAGAATATTTAGAAGTGGTATTTCTTTTTTTTTTTAATCACACATTTTGTTCTTCATATATAATACCATCATGCCCTCTAGGAAAAAAATCATTAACTTCTAATTCGACCAATAGTCCATCAGATGGTTTGAATCTCAAATATAGCGGAAATGGAACATTTTAACTGCACTTCAGTGTCTTTGACAAACTGAAAAATAGCAGAATAGAAACTGATCCAAGATGTTTCTTATAGGTCGAAATGATGTACTGTTTTCTGAATCTTTTATATGCTTGAATGGGTTTGTAACATACCAAAAACAAAAACAACACATTCCAGCTTAAATTCTGTGGGCTCAACTCTAAGTGCAAGTGAGTAAATAATGAGTGGCATCAATTAAAACCCATCCTGAAAAATACGTGTGATAGACCCTTCCAAAAATAGTTCCCAGTGATCCTATCCACACGCTCATGTAATCTCTTCCCCTTGTGAGTGGCTAGACTTATATGCAAGAGAAAGAATTACTTTACTGAAGCAGCAGTAGACAGACACATGTGTCTTTTGCATCAGCTTTCCAGTAAGTTGATGCCAATCACCTGCTTACATCTAACATACAGCTGAGATTTTCAGAGGTGGCTTCCTGTGACTCTGGTCTTTCATGATTTCCTGGAAGGTCAGTTTCTCTTTGACACATTCTAATGGTGTTGTAAGCCATCTAATTTGCTATATTGAATCATTTCCTGCTGAAATATGTAAGTGATTTATATGTTTATGATGAAGCAGTAACTGGTACTTTTTTAGCATGATATAGAACAGGAGATCCTCACAAAAATGCTAATCAGAGCAGTGCAAAAGATCTAATCATTTTGCAGTTATCGCATACTGAAGGCAGAAAACTCTGGAAGTCACTTTCTCATTTTTCCATTCCTGAATATAATAAATATTTTGGAGCTGAAAGACTAACAAAATGACAAGAAGAGTTTGAGAGTGAGAAATCGAGAGAAAAAGATTTTTAAAAGGCCAACAAGAGGGAAGGGGGGCATAGGGTGTGCAGGAGACCTATTGAGCAGGAGTTAACAGTCACTTACGTAGCACTGGGGTACAGAATTGAGCCCTTGTGATCATAGGAATTGAGGGAAGAGTACAGTTGAGTAAGAAAAAAGAAACATTTCAAACTGTTCAAATTTTCTCCTCTAGAATAGGCTAGGAAATACAAATTAAAGCCTCAGTAAAATGTTTTATACATTCTCTCAACTGTGCTGCTCTAGATAGATAGGTCATTCTTCCTAAATAGGATGGTTAGTTGTTGGTTAGTTGGTTAGTTGTTGGCGTGAATAACCCCACAGTGTAGTTCAACCTACTAGAGCTCCGTATTGAGTTTTAGGGGGGTGCAGACTTGTTTTACTTTAATTACTTCTCATTGAAACAGGATAATTTTCAATCCTCTTATTTTATAGAGACAATATCACTGTATAATTGACAATGAAACTGAACAAGAATGTGTGTAAAATGTATTTGTGAAATTTAAAGCATCCTATGCATATTTTGCTAACCATGAATTCTTTATGGGCAAACCTGTTCTAGTGTCTGAAGCATTTTTTTTATATTTATGAAATAAGCACTGTTAAAGATGTGTTAAACAAATAAATAAATAAATACTCTGAAAATAACTCTCTTGTGAAAAAGCACGAGAGGGCAAATCTACATGCTTTTTGTATCTCCAGAGTTTTGGGTTAAAAACATGTTTCCTCTAGCAGTATAGACACATTCATCTTTTCATAATTCACAGAAATTTTTCAAATTAAAAACCATGATACTTCTGTACTCCTTGAGCCTTGTTGATCTTTAAAAGAACAGAACAAAAATCTATGATATGATAGGTGCTACATTTCAAATTGTGTGGGTTGATGAATTTTGGGGATCAGAAAATATATTCTGATGGATTTTAAGTTTGTTAATCTAGAGCAATTTATCCATATATCTATATAACAATATCTATTTCCATACATAAATGTATCCAGAGACTTTTGTATTTAATATATTTATTCTCAAGGATACATCTACTCTTATGTCCAAATATACTTTATGCAAAGGAAGGAATTGTTCTGTACTATATATTCAATCACTTCAAGAATTTTTACAGATAAAAGCAGCACCACCTTTAAAGAAAACAAACTTGCAGACTTAATTTTTCACAATGATAAGGCATGAAAATAAACCTAATGAAGATAATGGAAATGATTATAATAATATATGAGCATGGAGAAAATAAATACCTAATGCCAGCTAATTTAAATTTAAATATAATTGTCAGCCAATGACACACAGACACAATCCTAAATATTTCATGCTTATCAACAAGGATACAAATACTTCATCCAATACCCACACACATTTCAAAGAGCCTTTCTGAAAATGCATCACGCGGAAGCCCAGGAAAAGGAGTGATTTTATAGGAAATAACACAGTATGGTGTTTCTTGAACTCCCCATCACATATCACATGATTACATTAAATTTTTTTTAATGTTTATTTATTTTTGAGAAAGAGACAGAATGTGTACGGGGGAACGGCAGAGAGAAAAGGAGAAACAGAATCTAAAGCAGGCTCCAGGCTCTGAGCTGTCAGCACAGAGCCCAACACGGGACTCAAATTCACAAATCTTGAGATTATAACCTGAGCTGATGTTGGACGCTTAACCGACTGACTGAGCCACCCAAGTGACCCACATCTTAAGCAAGTTATTTTAAATACATGGTAATAGGTTCAAAGAGACGCCAGAGCTGCTGGTTCCCCTGGGCTTTGGAACTGTAGAGAAAGGTGCACCTGGGGATTTTAGGTGAACACAACCAAAACAAAAACAAAAGCAAAAGAAATTCTCACAAACCAGGTACATATTCTCAAATGGGGATATTTATTTGTTCAGGATCCATGAAATATTATTATCCATCTATTCTGGACAAGGCACTGTGCTGGGCATTAGAACAAGGCAGGAATAATTTTGTTAATGGAATATATTACCTTTTACTTTCAGAAAGTATATCTTGTTCCTTAGTATGTGATTAAAGTTAAGTAAACATTACATAAAACACAAGAAAAAATTAATAACCCAATTAAAATGATAAAGTAACCCTAATGATCACTGAGAAAATAATTACTTAAATGAGCTATAAAAGTTAGGTAAGATGATACACAAGCAGCACTTGAACTGACTACTGAAGAATACTGAAGTAATCTTATTTCATTCTGAAAGTAAAAATTTGAGTTACACAAAAACATTAAATGAGATAGATCATTAAAGAATTCCCTTTACAAAATGATTTCTCATGAAAGTAGCTCAATATTGTGAAAAAAGTACTCAATCATGCTAAAGTACAATGTTATCTTCCACTCAATTCTTCATTATTTCTTCAACAAGAAGTTCTCAAACACAAGTTGTTGGTTCAATATGAATATATAAACATTCAAGACTGAGGATGAGAATGTGGAATATTAATTTATTTTCTCTCCTTCGACATAGATATGCATGTATCTTTGAATCACTCTGTGTACTCTGTTGGTACACGTCATGGAAAAAAGTCATTCAAACTATTTCCATATATTTTTTGTGTTGAGTATATTCATCAGTATTAGAGCTATTTTATAAATATTTCACAGTTTTGCTTTCACCTAATTCTTGAGATTCACTATTTCAAGAACTCACATTTGATACTCTACCAGATATTTTAGTTTATTCAAAATACAAATATTTACATAATATAAGGATACTGGGTCTTTTTCCCATTCTTTTTCTACAAATGTATACACACACACACACACACACATATATGTGTGTATATATATATATATATATATATATATATATGTGTGTGTGTGTGTGTACACACACACATATATGTGTATATATATATATGTGTGTGTGTGTATAATTGATATATAAATAAATGCACATATTTAAAGTACAGAATTTGATAAGTTTTGATAAATTCTTGTGAGACAGATATGCCATGCCCTTTTGCAAACCAACTCTCGTACCACGCTCTAGCCACCTACTGCTACCCCCCATATCCAGACAACCAGTGATGTTTCTGTCACTATAGATTTGTTTGCATTTGCTAATATTTCATGTATCTAGAGTCATACAGTGTATACCACTTTTTATCTGGCTTCTTTGATTCAGCATAATTATTTTGAGATCTACCCACATTATGCATATGTCAATAGTTCATTCATTCTTATTGCTGAGTGTGGTTATACCACAATTTGTTCACCTATTAACCATTATTAACCCTTTTTTTTCCAATTTGGGGAATATTACAAATTAAACTTCTGGGAAAATTTGTTTTCAAGTAATGTCTATACCCAACATGAGGCTTGAACTCATAACCTCAAGACCAAGAGCCATGGTAAAATTTGTTTTCAAATTGTTGTATGAATATATGCTGTGCTAGGCAGAATAGTGGCTCCCAAAAGCCAAGTCCTAATCCTGGAGACTTGGAATATGTTACCTTACTTGGTGAGAGGAAATTAAGGTTGCAATTTCAATTAAGATTGCTAATTAACTGACCTTGACATGGGGAGATTATCAAAAATTATCTGAGAGGGGCACCTAGGTGGCTCAGTCAGTTAAGCGACCAACTCTTCATTTCAGATCAGGTCATGATCTCATGGTTCATGAGTTTGAGTCCTGGATGGGGCTCCACAGTATGACAGTGTGGATCTGCTTGGGATTCTCTCTTTTCTCCCTCTCTCTCTGCCCCTAACCCCCCCCAAATAAATAAATAAACTTTAAAAATAAACTATTAGATAATACATTCATTTTTAAAAATTTTTAATTTATTTTTTTAACTTTTTATTTCAATTTGTTACTTTACATGTTATAACATATGTTTTACACTGGTTTCAGGTGTATGATATCGTGATTCAACAATTTCATATATTACCAAGTGCTCATCTTGACAAGTGCATTCTGTAATCCCAATCATATATTTCATCCACTCCCCAATCCTCCTCCCCTCTGGTCACTCAGCAGTTTTTTCTCTACACTCAAGGGTCTGTTTCTTGGTTTGTCTCTCCTTTTTTTCTCTTTGCCTGTTTGAAACTCATATTAAGACACTAACTTTGTTTTGTTACAGCAATAGAAAAACCAGCACATATGATTTCATTTATCTTGCATAAATATCTAGGCGCGAAATGTCTCAACCATATGGTAGGTATGCGTTTAAATTTCTAAGACACTGCCAAACTGTCTTCAAAAGTGGTTGCACCATTTTTAATTCCCTACAAACTTAAAGAATTTCTGTTGCTCCACACCCTCATCAACAATGGGAATGGCCAGTCTTTTAAATTGTACACAGTCTAATAAGTATGTAGTAGTGTCTCATTTTGGTTTTACTTATTTATGTTATAAAGTTTATTTATTTATTTTTAGATAGAACATGCAGGAGCGGGAGAGAGGCAGACAGAGACGGAGAGAGAGAGAATCCCAGGCAGGCTCTGTGCTGTCAGCATGGAGCCTGACACAGGGCTTGAACTCAGGAACCTAGAGATCATGACCTCAGCTGAAATCAAGAGTCCAGTACTTAAATGACTGTCAACTAACTTAACTGACACTGGGTGACTGAGCCACCCAAGTGCCCCTCATTTTGGTTTTAATTTACTTTTTCCAAATAACTAATGATTCTGAGCATCATTTAATGTGCTTGTTTTCTATCCATATGACTTCTTTTGAAAAGTGTCTGTTCAAATCTTTGCCTATGCATTTAATGAATTGGTGTCTTACTGTTGAGTTTTGAGAGTTTTTATAGATTCTGGATACCAGTCTTTTTATCAGATACATAATTCGTAAGTATGTTCTCCCAGTATGTGCTTATCTTTCATTCTCTTAAGAATGTCTTAAAAAGGGTAGAAGTTTTAAATTTTGATAAAGTCCAGTTTACCCATTTTTTCTTTCATGAATTATACTTTTTATGGTGTATCTATAAAAAAATATTTGCCTAATCCAAGATCTCAATGATTTTTCTATGTTTTCATTAAAGTTTCATTGTTGTAGGCTTAATATTTAAACTTATGATTAATTTGTATATGATATGAGAAATGGGTCAAAGTTAACTTTTTCTTACATACAGTTATCCAATAGTTATAAAGCCACTTGTTGAAAGGCAGTTCTTTTTCCAATGGAATGTCTTTGCATCTTTGTCAAAAAAAAAGTGTGCATTCACTGACATATTGGAGTCTCTTTTCTGTTCAATTGATATACATGTCATTTTTATGCTAATAACACACTGGTTTACTATAATGTATCTCAAAATAAATCTTGATATTTTCTAACTTTTAGCTCTCTTTCAACTTTGTATGTCTTTAATATGTTGCTCTGGCTATTCTAAAAACTTAGCCTCTCCATATGGATTTCAGAATCATCTTGCATTAGTCTCACCCTCATGCCCCGCTATCCTCCACCCCAACCCAAAGAAAGAAAGAACGAAACGAAGACACAAAGAAAGAGAAAAAAAGCCTGATTGTTATTGTTTGGGATTGTGTTGAACCCAGAGATCAATTAGGGGAGAATTGGAATTTTAAAAATATTGTCTTTCTAACTCATGAACATCTAACTATTTATTTAGTTTTTCTTTAATTTCTCCCAACAATCTTTTTCCTTTTTAGTGTACAGTTCACGGTACATTTTAGTTAGTTTATTACAAATTATTTCATTCATTCAGATGCAATTATATTTGATATTTTTTACTACAGTAAAATTATGTGACAGCAGTATATAGAGTTTTTGTATATTTTGTTTCCTGCAGGAATGCTAAATTCATTAGCTATAGATATTTTTTAAGTTTATTTATTTATTTTGAGAGAGAGAGAGAGAGAGAGAGAGAGAGAGTGAGCATGTGAGCCAGGGAGGGGCAGAGAGAGAGAGAGAGAGAGGGAGAGAGAGAATTCTCAATTCCATGAAGAGTGAGATCATGACCTGAGCTGAAATCAAGAGTTGAATACTGAACTGAGCCATCCAGGTGCCCCAACTACAGATTTTTTTATTTCATATTTTTTACCAAAGTTTTATAAATTCTCCTTATATTAATCATATTATTGGTGAACAGAAGTATTTACATTTCTTCATTTTCACTATGGATGCATTTTACTTTCCTTCTTTTCACTGGCTAACACCATCCAGTACAATGTTGAATAGAAATGGTGAGAAAAGACATCCTTGCCTTATTCTAGCTTTGGATGGAAAAACATTCAGTCTTTCACCAGTAGGTATGATGTTAGACACAGATTTTTCACAGATGTTCCTAATCCAGTTGAGGAAGTTCCTTTGCAGTCCTAGTTAACTGAGAGGTTATGATTATTTTTCTTTTTTCCAAGAATGGATATTGGATTTTGCCCAAAGCTTCTTCCGCAGGCATTGAGAAAATATATGTTTTTTTTTTCTTTTGTTTTCTAATTATTAACATGTGGAAGTACATTGTTTTTATATAATTTTAAATAATATGTTATTTTAATATCATTTTAGATTTCCACAACAATTATGAAAATAATAGAGTTCTCATACACCACACAATCAATTTTTTCTATATTATTAGTATCTTAAATTGCTATGGTACATTTGTCACAATTAGTGAATGGATATGGACATTTTATTATTAACTGAAGTTCATACTTTTACTTTTTTATTTTATTTATTTTTGTTTTTTGTTTTTTTGTTTTAGAGAGAGACAGCACATACGAATAGGAGAGAGGCGCAGAGGGAAAGAGAGAAAGAATCTTAAGGAGGCTCCACCCTTATTGCAGAGCTCAACATGGGGCTTGATCCTGCAACCCTGGGATCATGACCCAAACTGGAATCAAGAGTTGGCTACTCAACGGACTGAGCCATCCAGGTGCCCCTAAATTTCATACCTTAAAAAAATTTTCTTACTTTTCACCTAATGTCATTTTCTGTTCTTAGATCCCATCCAGGATACCATGTAATATTTATCTGCCATGTCTCCACAAGCTGCCCTTGGCTGTGACAGTTTTTCAGACTTTCCTTATTTTTTATGACCCCGACAATTTTGAAGAGTACTGGTCAGGGATATTACAGAATGTCCATCAACTGGGATTTGTCCGATGTTTTTCTTCCTATTAGACTGGGTATATGGATTTTTGGGAAACCACAGAAATAAAGTGTCTTTTTTTTTCACATCATATCAAAAGTACATACTATCAACAAGATTTATCACTGTTGGTATTGACCTTGATTCCACGGCTGAGGCAGTATTTGTTAGGTTTCTCTCCCAGTAAGTCACTCTTTTTTACCCTTTCCATACCGTAATCTTAGGAAGGAAGTGATTCTGCAGATCCCATACTTGAGGAGTGGAAAGTCATGTTCTACCTTCTGGGGAGTATCTAAATAAATTGTTTAGAATTCCAAACAGGAGATTTTTCTATCCTCTAAATAAATATAAAATATATATTTACTTAACTAATAATTTATTTTTATAAGTAAGACTCATAAATATGTATTGTACACTTTGAGTTATAATCCGATACTACTTTATTTATTTTATTGCCTAAATTGTCCAGCTTTGGATATTGGTAACTCTTTCAAAAAAAAATCTGTCTACAGTTTTGTTTTTTTTTTTGTTTTTTGTTGGTTTTTTTTTTTTGACAGAGAGACAGAGACAGAGCATGAGCAGGGGTGGGGCAGAGAGAGAGAGGGAGTCACAGAATCTGAAACAGGCTCCAAGCTGTCAGCACAGAGCTCGACACAGGGTTCAATCTCACAGACCGCAAGATTGTGACCTGAGCCGAAGTTGGACACTCAACCGACTGAGCCACCCAGGCGCCCCTTGGGAACTCTTTCAATTGGTTAATTTATCCCTTTGACATACTCAAATTATTTGTTTTTTAACTGAGCCCTTACTTACTTTCTGTCACAGCAAGATACAGCAGGTACATTTTGTGTAATTCCTGCCTTAACCCTAAAATTTACCATTTCTACAAGAAGCCCTAATTCCTGTCATTGGAGATAAGTATTAGAAACTAGGATGTGGGTACCATGTGTAGTGATTGCTACTAGAGTGTCATTACTTCTAGGTCCTCTCTGCTAACAGATCAAGATTATCTCTGTGTGTATGCTAACCCATGTGAATACAGATCTCTCTTTATCTATCTATAAACCTGCATTTATGTTAAGTTAAACATGCCTTCATGCTGATGTCTCCAAATCTAATCCTTCCCACATGGATCATTCTTCTTCCTCCCTTTGCTAATCTGTAGCCTGTCACTTCAATAAGGAATCTGGCTGCTGCTATCCACTATTCATTGTTTTATTTTAGTATAAAGATACAGGCACCTTCAGAATTGTTAACCTGTGTGCAATAGGAAACAATTAAACGACTTTATCAACTAAAGTTCAGTGCTTCAGTACATTTCATTTTACTTTAATCTTCTGAACTGCATTAATTTCCAGTTACAGTGTTCGTAGTGTTTATATCTATTCCTTTCTTAAGGAAATTTCATACATTTGCAATACAATTAGTTTCTTTTGTTATGGTTTTCATTGCATGCTGGGATTGTCTTTACTCCCTAAATGTTGTATATAATTTACATACATTAGTTTAGGGTACATTTTTTGCTGTAAAGATTTACAGAGATATCCGAATAAGTAGTGTCCTGCAACCACTATCAGAGTTATTATACAGAATTAGAATACTTTCACTTCCCTGTGTCAACATTCAATCTTCCCCTATCAATAAACCCCTGGCAAATATTGATCTCTACCATCTCTACATTTTTGCTTTTCCCAGAATATCATGTAATTAAAATGACACAGTACATGGAATTCTCAGACTGGCTTCTTTTAAATAGCTATATGCATTTAGGATTCATCCAGGTTTTTGGATGGCTTAAGAGCTCATTCCCTCTCTTGCCGAGTAATATTACATTTTAAGGATTTACTACAGTTTGTTTATCCATTACCCTGTTGAGGGACCAAAAATCTTCCAATTTTTGGTGATTAAGAATAGAGCTAATATAAGCATTCATGTGAATATTTCTGAGTGGATATATGTTTTCAAACCATCTGGGCTTGCATGTAGAAATGTGATAGCTTGGTCATATGGTATCTTCCCACATAGCTTTACCATTTTGCATTCCCCCTAGCAATGAATTAGAGTTCCTGTTGTTAGGATGTTGATTGAGTTTCAAATGTTAAACCAATGTTTCATTCTTGGAATAAAGTTCACTTGGTCATGAAGTATTGTTCCTTTTGTATAATCTTGCATTTTATTTACTAAAATAATTTTAGAAAGTTGTGGACTTATATTCATGAGGGATTTTGGATTCTAGCTTTCTTTTCTTTTAATCTCCTTGTCTGAATCTGTTTTAAAAATAATGATTCATAAAATGTCCTCACAGAATAAGTTGGGAATATTATCCTCTTTAACTTTCTGGAAAAAATATTTAGCAGAGGTATTATTTCTTCATAAAGGTTTGGAACAATTCACCAGTGAAGGCATCTGGACCTAGAGTTTATCTTATTTTTGAAACAGAGAGAGACAGAGCATGAGCAGGGGAGGGGTAGAGAGAGAGGAAGACTCCGAATCCAAAGCAGGCTGGTCAACTTTCTTTTAAAAGATCCTGCTTATCTTTGCTTATCCCTCCTTACCCTATATCAGAAGAGCCTTTTTCTGTTCAATTTTGTGTTGTTCCAGTTTTCTAAAATCACAGTATTCTCCCTATGGAAATAACCTTTCTTTTGAGGAAAAAAAATTCTCTCCCTAAATTCAGATCTGTTTTCGTTTCACAGTATATTTATTTGCATTATTTTTTGAGTGAGTTTTGATAGTTCATGTCCTTCAAGTATTATGATAATTTCATTAAAATTGTGGAATTTATTTGCATAATAGTCAATTATACAAAATTATAATTTCTTGTGTAATATTCCCATATTTTCAAGATCAGTAGTATCTGTAATGATTTCATCTATCTCATTTCTTATGATTCTTATAATTGTTTTAATCCTTCTTATTACTCTGACCATTGGTTTCCATTGGTTTCTTCATCCATTACATTGATTTCATCGAAGAACCAGCTTTTGATTGTATTGATATTTTTCTATTCTTTTCTATTTCCTACTTCATTGATTGTTGTGCTGATCTTTGTCTTTTTTTATTTTCTCTTTTTTTCTCTTTTTTCTCTTCTTTCTTTCTTTTCCTTTCTTTCCCTTTCTTGCTCTGTTGATTTTATTTTCTCTTTTTTTGAAAAAAATGTTTAAAAGCAATCAGACTTTGTTGATTTGAAGCCATTCTTCACTTTCTTTCTTTTTTAATAAAGGCATTTAAGAAATGCTACAAAATTTCCCTCTGAGTACTGCTTTAACTGTATCCCATGACTTTTGTTGCATTGTGTTTTCATTCCTATTATCCTGGTTTTGCATGCCTAGTAATTTTTGTTTGATGTCAAGAATTGTTAATTTTACTTTAAAACATGCTGAATAGTCTGTATTGCTATAAATATTCTTGAGTTTTGTTCTGGGAGACAGTTTACTTACTTGAAAACTATTGATGTTTTTGGATCTTGCTTTTAAGATTTGTTAGGAAGACATAAGCAGCTTTTAGAAAAGAGCTAATTATTCCATATGCTCCAAGGAAAAGCCTCTTCTCTGTACTCTATACAGTGTCCCATGAATTCTGAAATTTTCTCATCTGGCTGGTGGGAATCAGCACAATTTCTGGTACTGTGCAAGATACAATTACTGCTTCCTCTTATCCTTTTAGGAATTTTTTCCCCTGTCCTGGATAGTTCTCTCATATTTCTACAGATAACTGGGAGTCCAGCCACAGTTCTAGGCAGAGGATCTAGACTTTTCTCTCTGTGAAGCTCTTTCTTGGATACTCTGCCTTACCTCCTTAGTTTCTCTAGACACTCAATTCTCTTCAATTCAGGGATATAAATTCTAGGCTTCCACTGGGATCTCCCTCTTTGATCCACAGCCTAGAATCTTTCTCTAGCAACAGGCTGGTACAATCACAGTGCTCATCACACTTGTTCTTAGTTCTACTTTATATTATAAAGCACTTTAATATAGCAACTAAGATAATAATAATGCAACCAACACAAATTTGGACAAAGAAGTAGAAAAGGGTAGATGGGTTTCTTTAAAGCACCTGAAAATAAAGCCTACAGTTAACAAATATATAAAATTTGTTTAAGTATAGTATTTGAAGTGGATAAGTTGGTGAAAGACCTAGATAGTGACTTCCTTGGTTAGCAGAATTGGAAGTTCTCTGTGTATTTAAAGTTAGATTGAAAAGAATGTATTCTTTCCTGAAAGAAAACTTTCAAGAGCAGATGTGGCTATTTAAAAATCACTGATGAAAAAGTGCTCAGTTGTACGTGATCCCTAATATGTAATAAATCTATATATTTTTCCAAATTAAAATCAAGATTAAAAAAATTGACCTTTAGCTCATTTACTGTTCTGCTATTCTTTTTCTCTACTAATCCATTTAAGTATGCTGACTTAAGTAATACACGTTCTAAATAACAAGTAATTTGAAGCCTATCAGGATGTTAAATTGTGTGATTTTTTAACTAACAACTTAACTCTTTGAGGCATTCAATTTACTGATAATATCTGCACTAATCAATGAACGGCTGAAAGTGTCAAAAAAGAACAAGGGGGAAAAAAACATCAAATTTTCAATTTTAAGGACCTAAGGAAATGAGGTTTTCACAGGAATGAGAAATCATTAATTTTTTTATGCAAAGAAAATAAGAAATGAAAATATCAGATTGTTTAAGATACTCCACTACATTACAAGCTCTTACTATTACTGTATCTCTGCAAATTACTTTTTACTACTCAACATTTGAAAAAGCTAGATTAAAAATTACATTTGTTATGTGAATGGCCAAATTAGTGAATATATGTAGGTAAACCGGATTACACATTTCAACGTAAATTTTGGTAATAAAGATAACAATCATGGGGTTTTTAAAAATTACAGTATTTTTAAAGTTCTATTTAAGCATCTGAAGTCAACATAATTAAACATTACTAATAGTGTTCAACATAGTGAAAAACACTACAAATATTACACAATAGAAATACAACTAATTCCTTATCTGGTATTTCAAAACACAAATCATTATAACTTATTAATAATTGCTACCATTTATAAATGGCATGCTATATTCTTGCTAGATAGGATGTCTTAGGAATTTGACATAACCTACCAGAAAGCCACTGAATGGAACACTGAACTCCTAGCCAATGAAACGGAGAAGTGGGGTGCCTGGCTGGCTCAGTCAGTTAAGCTCTGATTTCACTTCAGATCATGATCTCACAGTTTGTGAGTTCAAGCCCTGCATCAAGCTCTGTGCTGACAGCTCAGAGCCTGGAACCTCCTTTGGATCCTGTCTCCCTCTCTCTCTGCTCCTCCCCTGCTCACACTCTGTCTCTCTCTCAAAAATAAAATAAACATTAAAAAAAACAAAACAAAGGACCGGGAAGTGATTTGATATTACATTACATTCTAGTATAGAAATGTGGGCATCAAGCAAAACATAAAAAAATTCACTTTTAGCATAAATGGAAATATTTAACCCTAATATCATCAAAAGACATACATTTAAAAAAATGTGCTAGCATTCCTAAGAGAGGACCTTGTGTAGCTCACTGTTCAGAAATTATGTTTCCTCTTTTTTATTTCTTCAAAAACAATGTGTATCTGTGTGGTGTAGCTTCTAAAGGAAAATGGGATGGAAATAGTGGTATTAATATATTGGGAATTTTTTCTACATAATGGAAATACTTAGGTACAGAGCAATACCCCATGGACAGGGACGCAGATGGGAGGATCAATTCTGAGAAGCTGAGTAACTTATAGTTAAGTGTCCTATGTAAATATGTAACAGACCTGGGATTTGGATTACAGGCCTCAGACATCAAAGCTCATACACTTTCCATATAACTGGCTTTCTTGTTCAAATTCCTCTTTGTTTAAAAAAAAATTGAAAAAAAACCCAGGATTCTCAGAGAGAAGAAAGTTGATTTGTTCCAAATCACATCAAAAAAGCATTCAGCTACCTCAGCTGTCACTAATGATGAGATCTATGAAGTCAGTTGAAATTATGGATTGTAATTTTCTTTCCTCTCATTTCTGCTCTCCACCATCTGGTGAAAACATAAAGAGAAATCCTCACAAATGTTTGGGTGTTTTTATAGGAGTATGGAATTTTTTCAAGTTTGCCTTTCACCAACTTTGATTTATACGCGATTTTAAAACATATTGAGTCTTACTCTCCCCTCACTGGCAGGAGGGAGCAGCTGTCATAAATCCTTCATACTGCTGCTTACACAAAGAAAAGGATTGTCCTGTATTGCATGACGTATATAATACTAGCTCAGGGGCAGGGAAAATGTGATGGGAGAAGAATTCTCTAATGTCCTCGAGGCAGAGAAAGGCATGGAGCAGGACTTTCATTATCAAGGAGAAATTTAGCTAATTCATTTGTAGTACTAACATTGTGTAAAAGAAAAACTGTTTTCTTTCAAAGATCTAGTTATAATCAAATGAAATGGAGCATTTTCTTACTAATAAAATACAAGTGCCATCAATTATAACTGCCGGAAATACTTACTCTAACGATTATGTAATGCACTATTATGAAGAATATAAGTTTTTCTGATCCATATCAAAGAAATAAGTAGTCTACCTTTCCAAAGCATGCAAAAAATTGAATTTGAAGATAAAAAATAAGATTGAAATTCAAATAAAAATGAAGGTCTGATAAATATGATTTAGATCATGTGTGGAATATCAATATGTTTTAGGGGTAAACACAGAATACAGAGCTTTATCACAAAGTACTATGAAGGTTTTTAAGCACATCTGATTATTTTTATTCCCTGAGAGGTAGCAAATATCATATGCACACCAATGTAATTTTGGACTCTGAATAATTGGCAGGATTATGTAGCCATGATAAATCATTTTACTTCAGATAGAAAGATATGTTAAGATTATTTTATATAAAATGTACAATTAGGGCACCTTGGTGGCTCAGTTAAGCGTCCGACTCTTGATTTCTACTGAGGTCAAGATCTCACAGTTCAAGATCAAGCCTGGCATCTGGCTCTGTGCTGACAGTGCAGAGCCTGCTTGGGATTCTCTCTCTTCCTCTCTCTCTGCCCCTCTCCCACTCATTCTCTCTCTCTCTCTCTCTCTCTCTCTGCTTCCCTCAATAGTTTGAAAAATGTGCAATTAGATTTTTTCTAACATACTCGGAGATGATAGAAAATACACATATATTAATATTCCATGATATCCAGTGATTTAAACTTATAGAACTTATTTTAAAATGGAAGTACTGAAGGGCAGACAATGAGAAAAGTCAAAACTTGGACATATATTCAGCTCTGCTCCACTCTCATTTAAATTCTGACAAATAATCAGTAATGAGTAAAGGAAGAAATGAGAGAATTCAGTCATTCATTCTTTAGTATCTTCTATTTTTGTTTAGTTTCTGTTGCTAATTTTAATTGTATCAGGATTTAAATCTAATTCTCTAATAGCTGATTTAGCTGGAAAGCCTCTCAGGCAAAAGATACAGGATTAGAAAGAAAGTTTGTAACATAACTGAAATAAGTTGATTTCTAAATGAATTTTTACCAAATATCTTGTGAAACCTACGATAGTCATTAAGCTGATAGAGTAGGCAGTTAGCTAGATAAGAGCAGTGAACAGAACTCCTCGACTATTGAAGAAAGAAACTGCCAACCACTTCCAGAATGAAAACAGCTGGGAAATAACCTGGGAGCGTGCATGCGCCTTTCTGTATAACCACTGCCCTAAAATAATTTATATCTTCATTATAATACATTCACATTGCAGTTTTGACTACTCCCTTGGCAGGGGATGGGTGCCATGACAGTTTCAACAAAGTCTATATAGGCCCCAAAACTCCCACTCCCCATTGGTAGGAAGAGTCCCTTAGATGTAGGAGGCAACCTTAGAGAGCACTCTAGCTAAGACCCATAACCCATGCAAGTATAACAGTATGACGAAAAAGACAACTCCAATCCCCAGCACACCACCTCTGGACCCACCTGCTCTCCCACCTTGAGAGTGTACTTTCACTTTGATCGCTATTAAATGCTTGCTTAAGAGTTTGGGTCTGAATTCCTTCTTGACTGAACTCAAGAACCCAGGTGGGAAACAGAACTCTCTGCTAACAAGGCCATCACTATTTTTTCTAGCAAGCATGAATGTAGACATTATAAAAATGCTAATAAAACAAGTCAAACAATACTGTTTTTAAAGAAATTATAATGGCTCTGTATTTGACTGTTCATGTCCACTTTAAACCAATTCATGATGAGACTTAATGACAATAACTGAAAGCAAAATATAATGACAAAAAGATACCACATATAGAAAAGACTGAACAACTTTGGGTTTTTACATTTTCAACACAGATAAATATGTTACATAATCATATAAAATATCAAAATGGAAGTAACACAAATTATTTTCCTTCATTGTTTATAGCTACTGTGCTACCACTGTTTTTTTGTTTGTTTGTTTTTTGGTTTTGTTTTATTTTTATGAGAATGCAGGAATATGTAGTCCCACAAAATTGGAGACACAGGAACAGAGCAAGATCAAAACACTTACAAACTTGCTCTTAAAACAAATCCATGCTGCTGAATGTGTGGTTGTGTTGGGGGCTAACTATATCAGAGTTCTCCAAGTTAACTTTCATGTAGAATATAATATTAATTAAAAGAAAAGTGACCAAATGTACTAATTTAAAGCTTACATATATACAATCAAACCTCATCTGTAATCGTAACAATTTTTAAGAATCTAGACCAGAAAAAGATTTGGGGGAACTATAGTTGAATCTCTGATTTTATTTAAAGTTGGTGGCACAAAGGTTAATAAAAAACAAATTCTTTAGTTTTTTTTCTATTATACCTTAAAGGTCATTAATAGACAAAGCACATATTTATTGACTGACACTTCACCCTTGCAACGCCACTCTTAATACGTGCATTGTGCCTTAACACATGCTTATGTGATGGAAACTCAGCACTGGGATTTTATTCTCTCATGCATTCTGTCTCATTTTATAGGAGAGGTATTTATTGACACAACATTTCTAATTAAGGTCCTACTTATTGTGAGAACATATGTGAAATAAAGTGGCTTCTGTCTTTATATATCACTTCAATACACACTTACTCTCTATAAATAGATACAAGCATCTGATTACTCTATTGTGTCTTCTAGTGTAGTTGTGTCCAAACATTTACATATTGTGCTGAATGTTATCATTTGACTCCTTCAGCTTTCATTTATTTCCTTTTAGTTTGAGGAGTTGGGAATTTAAAGGCTACATATCATCGATAACCTCATGCTGTTTTCCTTTTGTCTTTATCTGGTGACAAGTACAGTTGGGCAAATGAGAGAATTCTCAGCAAAAACACTACAATTCCTACATTCCAGTGTCTTTAATGACAAAAAGTACTTTGGTGTTGATGGTGATGGTTTCCTTATTTTCCAATATGGTTTCTCAATCTGGGCAACAGATAGGTGTGTCCATTCTTAAGATTGCTGAGTAATGCCAAGTTTAAGCCTTAGTATTGGCCTGCTCGCATTTCAGCACAAGTTCATGGTGGCCAAAGAGGTAGATTGTCCTCTACTTCAGTTCTGTGCTGTTCTGGTATCTTTTCTGGAGTCTAGACCTTCTTCAACCTTCCAATATTTTTGTAGACATCGATATTTATGTGAAATCACTGATGCTTAACATACTTTAAGTGGTTTCTGTTTCTTATACTTAACTATAGACGATACTCATATTGGTATTTATGCATTCTGCTATAATTATTACATACACTTTTCTGAAACATCTTGCACCAAAAACTGAGCTTCGGGAAGATTAGATTAGAAAAAGACCAACCAAAACTTATGCAACTTCGTGACAAGAACACTAGCAAAAGCAGTAACAAGACTAATAGAGCACCAATATTATTTAAAACAAGATATATTACATTCATAATAAATAGAGAAGTGCCATAACAAGGAGAAGTCTTTATCGCTTATTGAAAACAGTAAAGTTATCTTGTTGGAAACTCTGAAGGTAGATGGCATTTTATGGAAACGAGGGCAGAGGGTCATTATCATCATCAGAAGATTTCAGGTGGAAAAGCAGTTAGAGGCTTTTCACGAGATGATGTGATGCACCAGGTAGAAAATTGTGATTCACATCGTAGCATGTTTATTGCTCAATTTCTCCCAAGACAGACTTTGTGGCAAAATGGAGCCAAGTAGAAGAGTATGGAGTCAATGATTATTGTATACACTGTAGTCTGTGGCTTGCAGCAAGTTCATATATTTTATATTCATTTTTGTTATTTGAAGGTACAGAACTTTAATTTGCTGAGAATATTTATATTGACTGATAGATATTATTCATCATGCCTGAGTTAATTTTAATTACCGCAGAGCAGATGAAACATATAGTTTTATTTCAGTTTTATTTATTATTCTATTTTAAAAGACTCATTATTAGATATATGTGTGTGAGTGAGGGTATTTTATACACAAATTTTATTTGAAGGCTTACTGTTACAAAATATTTATTTATTTAATTTTTAAAGCAGGCATTTTATCAGATCTGAAATTTTTGAGGTCTTTCTCAAACTTCATGCTATTCAAGACAACAGTCAGGGAAATTTGTTGCTTTGAATTGTGATCACATATCTCTGTGTGCCACTCAACATTTGTGATTTTACTTGTGAGAACTTGGAAGAGCTCAAGAATCCATTTCCATATACTTAACTAGTATCTTTACTCGGTGTATCCTTTCTTTCTTCATTTTCTGGTTTGTTAGTAAAGCAAAGGGAATTACATCAAGCTGAATATAAGCCATCATTCTTAACCCAGATCAGACTTTGAATCCAGCCCCTGGCCTACCTCATATATAACTTTCCAGATATTCTAAACATCTGTATACATCAGAAAACAAACAAACAAACAAAACACCTAATCTTTTGGCTACCACCATGCTCAGCCTTTTATGAATCTAAGAGTAATGCACGCTGGGATAGCCAATAATACCTACTATTTTGTAATTGATACTCCTACTAGGCCAAGTGCCAGGTTCACATACGCAATGCCTAGAACTTGACAGTGACTGAGAACCTTCAGCCTTAAAATTATCCCATTTAACATTTCAGATTCTCATGTGAAGTGATAGATTTTAAAGCACTTCTCAAATCAGTGGATTTCTTCTTCTATTGTTTATTACATTATGAAAATTTTTATGATATAATTAAACTAAAGTGTTACATTTTATTGTAAATCACCACTTATGTATGAAAAATAATATCTGCTGATTGTTATATTTGTCCACAGATTTATAATTAGAATTACCACAATGACAGGTTAAAGCTATTATATTAAAGAAAGGCTATATACTTGTAATGACTAATCAACTTGGCACTTTTCCTTAAAAATATAAATAGTCTAGTGAAATAGACAGAAAGGCAACCTGTATCCTTTTAAACCAGAGATCATGCTTTTTCCCAAGTGGTTTCCCAACAAATACCATTATGGTTAAGATGTATGCAGACTATATATTGCAGTATTTACATGTTTATATATTTTTAAGTTTTTTCAAATATTATTTCTGAAATTACTAAACTCTTTCAGGTCCTATTAACATACACCGTGCATGTGTTCTAATTATTAATTGCCAACTACCTTATCTTTTTAACTGCCAATCATTCAGAAATTTTTCAATTATGCCCTTTCAAGGTCAGATTTAGCATTATTATATTTACATTACATTGAATTTACATTTACATTACATGTACATTAAATGTATTTACATTAAATTTTAGATACCAATAGTTTTTTCAAGAAATTCATATATAATATCATTATATAAATTAATCTGTGGTTGGATTTCTAATCTCTTCTAGTGATTTTAGTGCCCTAGTTACCTACCATCTCTAGTAAAATCTTTGAATCATCCTTTTATTTATTTGTGTCCATTCAGTCCACCTGAACATACTTTATTGCATTTTTTTCTGTCTTACCAGTTTAACCTGAGTATTTTCCACAGAACAAAGTGTTTTCAGCCTCCCCTAAGTGATATAGCTACTCTATTCTCATCCATTTTTAAAATTACAATTCAAATACTGTCTCTTCCATGAATATTTACCTAGTCAGCTCAGAAGCAAAACTTGTCTCTCTTTTCACATATGGAATTCAATTTTGTCACTAATTTTTACTTATAGAAAACCTTGCATACAAATATGATATAAAAATTTGAGGCTTGGAAGGGTTGCAGGGCTATCTTTGCACTAAGTGCTCACCTTTTGAATGCTTTCCTTGTATTAGTGGGGAATCGAGTTTGCATCAAGTTTATTCTATTTCTCCACATTTTAAGCTGTATACGATTTCAGTTCTAGTCACTGTTTCTTTTTTTTTTTAATTTTTTTTCAACGCTTTTTATTTATTTTGGGGACAGAGAGAGACAGAGCATGAATGGGGGAGGGGCAGAGAGAGGGAGACACAGAATCGGAAACAGGCTCCAGGCTCGAGCCATCAGCCCAGAGCCTGACGCGGGGCTCGAACCCACGGACGGCGAGATCGCTAGTCACTGTTTCTTGAGAAAAAATATCCTTTATATTATATCTTGTCTATATTTCCACTTATTATTGACTTAAAGTCTGTAACAGTGGTATTTGAATATTGCTAACAGTTTTCAGAATAATACAATTACTCATATTACCTAACTTAATCCTGAAATAATAATATTTCTCATTTTATAGAAGAGTGAGCAGCCTTAGAGTAGTTGTTTTGTCAGTTTCACAGATCAACTATGAGGCAAAACCGGGCCTGAAATCCAGGCTGACTTTTTATAACATGCATTTATCATGGCATTGAGTGGGGAAAGGGTTAACATTAGGCAGGGAGAAATAAAGGACCTTCTGGGAGGCAGACTGCAGCTGCAAGTGGGAGGCTGAAGAAGCAGGCAAGTCTTGGAAAGAAAAAAGGGATAAAGGTACCCTAGACCTGCCTGGGCTAGATGCCATGAATGGAGTCTCACCAACATTCTGATAAGGTCCCAATAAAAGTCAGGGACAAAAATCCTTGGCGGCTACCCAGTCTTGCTCTCACTCTTGAGAGCTATATAATTTCTCTCAATAAACTCTACCACTTTGCCCACTCTCTGTTGTCTGCGAGATCCATTCTTCATGAGATAAGGACCAGCATCTCTCCCACCCTCCTGTTACAGCATGATTCCCCTTTCTTATTATTGCTTTATTCATGATTATAGAATAACTAAAAACATATCTTCCCTCACCTGCTCTCCCCATTCATTTAACTTAAAAATACATTTAATTTTTAATTTAATGTATTATTCTCTCGTACATATTTCAAGTATACCAATTTCAACAAAGTGAGGTGCTATTGTTTCAAAAACTTTGGGTCCAATAGCTGACATGATGAATGAAAGGGAAGCAAAATGGTAATTAGTCATGACTTCTGTGGTGTCTAGGTAAACTTAAAGTTCTCCTTATTCTAAATACTTCACTAGTTACTTCTGCAATTCTTACAGCAAATCTAGAAGGATTATCTCAAAAATCAAAGGAAAGATTATCTGATTTTAGAGAGATCGCCCAATAGAAAAATGAGCAAGAGTTAATAGCCACTCCACAAAATAAAATGTAAAAATGAGTATAAACAATTGAACCTAATTAATCTCATTAATCAGGAAAGTGTAACTGTGTAAGAATGGCTAATTTAAAAATTTTTTAATGTTTATTTATTTTTGAGAGACAGAGACAGACAGAGAATGAGCAGGGGTGGGGCAGAGGGAGAGGGAGACAGAGAATCCAAAGCAGGCTCCAGGCTCTGAGAATCAGCACAGAGCCTGACATGGGGCTTGGACCCACAAACTGTGATATCATGACCTGAGGTAGTCGGACACTTAACTGACTGGGCCACCCAGGTGCCCCAAGAATGGCTAATTTAAAACAAAATTATAAATGGAAAAAACAGACATTTACCTAGCCAAGAGCTATTACCTAAGATTCCAATACTAACACACAAATCATATATATATGTATGTGTATATATATATATATATGTGTATATATATGTATATATATATGTATGTGTATATATATATACATATACATATATATATGTATATATATATATATACACAGACAATAATTATACATAAATATAAAATTTAAAAAAAATTGTAACCTAGAACTGTGCCCCTTATTAAATTCGTTCATGTGCTTTGAGTCTACCTTAAAGTGATACATTCCCTATGGATTATTTCTTAGATTATACCAGCCACAACATTCACTCTTTTCTCTGAACACCTGTTACTTGCAATTTCAGTACACTATATTTGTCGATTAATATGCACAGTCTTTTATGACAATCAGGTTGATTTCTGTTGTTTATGAGATTTTACGTAGTTTGAGCTATTCAAGATACATCTTGCTCTGCTCCTGTAGTTTCATTGACACAATACTGGAATAAGACATTTGGTTAAATATATATATATATTCTTTAAGTTTATTCATTTATTGAGAGGAAGACAGAGAGGCAGCATGAGTGGGAGAGGGGCAGAGAGAGAGAGAGAGAGAGAGAGAGAGAATCCCAAGCAGGTTCTGCACTGTCAGCCCAGAGAGTGCGTGGCTGGAACTCAAGAACGAGGAGACCATGACCCAAGCTGTAATTAAGAGTCCGACACTTAACCAACTGAGCCACATAGGCACCCATGGTTGCATATATTTTTTTAATGGATTGATACTTATCTCTGTATTCAAGCAAAGATATGTGCAATTTAAAGAACATTCTTTTCAGTAAATTGATTATCTAAACCAAAAAAATAAGTAAATCCAAAATCTGTGCTTTACCCTTGCTATATTAGCCCTTTAATTTAATGGATGAGAAATTAGAAATTTAGAGGTTTAGAGTTTGTCCAACATTACATAGCAAACTAGTGACAAAATGGTAACTCGGATACATGTCCACTGATTTTGTTTTCTTCTTCCAAGACTCTATTTAAACTATAGTTAAAATACAGTGTAGTACTGGTTTCAGGAGTAGAATTTAGTGATTCATCACTTACATATAACACTCAGTACTCATTACAAGTATCCTCCTTAATCTCCATCATCCATGTAGCCCATCCCCCCACCCGCCTCCCCTCCAGCAACCCTGTTCTCATAGTTAAGAGTCTCTTATGGCCTGGCTCCCTTCTCTGTCTTTACCTTACTTTATTTTTCTTTCCCTTCCTCTATGTTCATCTGTGTTGTTTCTTAAATTCCATGTATAAATAAAATCATATGCTATTTGTTCTTTCTCTGGTTACAGGTCCACTGATTTTTTTTAGGCTGTTGAACTTTGTAATTTAATAAATAATTTTAATTAAAAGAGGATTGGAAAAAAAGGAGCAAATTTATTGTGACTCCAGGAATCAAATTTTCTTTCCTAGAATAAAAACCACTATTTAATGTCTTTGTCCTTTTTCCTATGATATATGATGCTGAATGCTAGTTGATAAACGTAGCTGAAGAAAAGCGGTAGTAAATAATACAAAGAAAAATAAAACACAGGAATTGCATATTTCCCTGTGGGATAATAAACATGGCAAAAATCTCTCAACAGCATAAAGGATAATAGATGTTGGATAGCCATCTGGAATGCCAAATGCAGTGCTTCTAGCAAGAAGTAAAGGAAAGCAGATGGGCATTTTGTTTTCCATATTGTATTCCCAAGAACTACAAGAACCTACTTGAATGACCAAGGGCACAATAACCTAATCTACTAGCAAAACACTGTAGTAATAAATGTGAAAAAAAAGAGGGGGGGGGATGTTCCTGTGATAAAAAGTAGAGTGTTTTATCATTAAGGAGAAATGAAAAAGAACAGAAAAAAAGAAACAAAAAAAGAAAGAAAAAAATTCATATATTGTATGTGACAGAATTGCCAAAAAATATTTACTGTTGTATATTTTAATAGTGCCTTTGCTATCTGCTTACCAAAATCAGGAGACTACTTTTTTTTTTTTTTAATTCCTTCATCTATAACCGGTAGAATATCATTTGGCAGGATGTTGAGGTGTTGTTATAGGTACAATTTTATTTGGACTTTCTTTTTTTAAGATACATTTTTCAATTTTTTTTAATGTTTATTTATTTTTGAGAGATAGAGAGACAGAGTGTGAGCAGGGGAGGAGCAGAAAAAAGAGAGAGACACATTATCTGAAGCAGGGGCTCGAATTCACAAACCATGAGATCATGACCTGAGCTGAAGTTGGATGCTTAACCAACTGAGCCACCCAGCCACCCTGAGATATATTTTTCAAATGGTGGGGATTATTAGAATTCATATTTTATTTGGTCTTTGCTCCTATTTGCCTTTAAAATAATTATCGTAAATACTGGCTCAAGAAAAATAGTAGTTAATAAAAACAAGCATTAAGTTAGCATCTATAAAAACAAAGTGAATGACAAATGAGAGATGAATGATAGACACTGAAGTGAATGAGACGGAGGCAACTTTTCAGAAAGTGTTTTTATGAAACCTGTTGGGAAGAAACTTGGGAAGAAGAAGGAATTATATTTTTGCCTAAAATGTTGAAAAAACAGTAATTAATATGACATAGGGCTTAACAATTTTTAGGAGAAAAAGGTCAGAGAAAAGAAAGCAGACAGGTATTTTCCATATAAAATAAAATACATATATTAAAAGGGAAAATTTTAGAAGGCCTTTAGATGAATAGGCCACACAGCAAATTAACCATGTGTTCTTAAAGTAATAATTCTGCACATTTGTGATTGCAGGTCTATACAGATTTCAGATTAAACAAACTTAAAATACCACTTTACTATACAATTAATTTTTTGTTTAAGTTTCTCTTATGTGGCATCATGTGGCTAGCACTACATTATCAGTAATGTCATTAATACTTTTTTAAAATTTTTATTAGTTTAAAAAAAATTATTGTTTATTTATTCTTGAGACAGAGACAGAGTGTGAACAGGGGAGGGGCAGAGGGAGAGGGAGACACAGAATCTGAAACAGGCTTCAGGCTCTGAGCTGTCAGCACAGAGCCCGACATGGGACTTGAACCCACGAACTGTGAGATCATGACCTGAGCCAAAGTTGGACACTTAACCGACTGAGCTACCCAGATGCCCCAATACATTTTTTCTAATTAAAAAAAGGAGACTCATTTTTCTTTAGATGAATCCTAGGTGAAAGTTTTCACATTAGTCACTTTTCAAATAAAGTTATTTTCCTATTCTGATAAAGATAAACAAAAATTTATTTTGTAGTAAGTTATAAAATAGTGAAATTAGTCTTTAAACCAGTAGGCTTTTCTTTTCAAACTAACTCATTCATGAGAGCCTTAGGAGATAATGGCGATTATGGGTAAGCTCTGTATACCATGTCTAAGTTTTTTCCTTTTGGGGGGTGGGTGCGGGGCTAGAGTAGAACATCCTTATTGTTTCCACAAGCTGAAGTAAAGCTATTGGCTACAATTTACATCAAGGTTATGACTGTCCCAGGGGTGCCTCGAACATGGAAAAGAGGCAGCCCATACTCAATACTGCACTGAAGGATAGAAACGCTTCTTAATTCTTATTTAAACAGTGCCTCTGATAAACTCTTAAGAAATAAGAAAATCGAGCTTTTAATTTTGTTTTAACTCAACAAGGAACCATCTAAAGACAACAAAATACCACGACTTGTGTAGCCTTGAATGGGTTCCATGTCTCATCAGCTGTGATTTGATTAGCGCACTTCATTTTAATGAGACCTCATGGTAAACTCACTGGCTCTAGAGAATGATGTCACATACTAGGATTGATAGAATACGGTACATTCTTTTGTTAATATGTACAGAGTACTTTCAAGCATTGCTCTGAATTACAGACTGATCTACCTAACCTCCAAATGGTACTGAAGCTATATAGCTACAACATTTTTCAGTATAAGCTTTTGCAAATTAGTCTCTGGATTGCCAAATGTAGTTCCTTCTGCTTTTTGTCATCGCCAAGGCAAACATATTCTTTTTGATGTTTGTAATGATATATGCAATACTGCTCCTTTTTTTCTCATTTCCACTATGTCTAAGCTTTAATGACTTTTCTTTTTTCCATGTATTATTTTTAAAAAATTATTGTTTATTTATTTTTGAGAGACAGAGAGAGAGCGTGAGTGGGGCAGGGGCAGAGAGACAAGGAGACACAGAATCTGAAGCAGGCTCCAGGCCCCGAGCTGTCAGCACAGAACCCCACCTGAGCTGAAGTTGGTAGGCCAACAGACTGAGCCACCCAGGGACCCTGACTTTTATTTTCAAGTGTGAAGTGGTAACTGAAATTTAACATCTATTGGAAAACTCATTTTTCATAACAAATGTTAGCAAGATTTTCTTTCCTAATACTACTGTTGTCTTAATTAGATGATAAGTCAGGAAAACAAAACAAAAACCAAAATGATGTCCTCATTGCCATTCTTCTCTAAACACACCGTCAACATTTGCATTTGAGGAAACAACAACTGCCTGTAATTACCAGAGGTTCAACAGAACTGTAAGATTAAAAAAAAAAAAAAAAGAGGATGGATATTGAAGACTGTCATCAACATACAAACTAAACCAGAAGACGTAAGCAATATACAAACTGCTGGATTTTGAATATAACGTGGAAAGCTTTAAATCATTAGAATTAATTAAACAATTAGTTAGTTGTTTAGTATGCAGTATGTGTCAGGCTGGTCCAAACTATTTACTAATGTTAGGAAAACTGAGGATCATAACATTTTATAAGTGATCAGGCCAACACACACTTTTAATTTTGCAAACTGGAAACATTTTTAAGTGTCTTTATTTGACTTAACTTAGTTATATATAAATCAATTTTAATTCTTTTTATTCCTTTTAAATTCAAGGAAATGAGTAAGCCCTCTCCAAGTATACTTTGATAAGATTATTTCTAAGCCTTTACCACCTCCCCCCAATTCCCTAGGTGTTAACATTTGCTACTTTGAACCATCCAGAAGGTGGTTGTTTTTCTTTGCCTTGTCCTAGTAAGATGGCATTTTTAACGAAGAAAGTACCTGGATGCTATTTAAGATCTAATAAAAAGGTTTCACAGTACAAATAAGTTCAGGGATGCTATCCAACTCTCTTTGTTCTTATGCTAATATAACATCACTTGTTGATTTCCTATTACCTTGTAAAGTCAGCAAGCATGCCAACACTCCTTTAATCTCAAGTGCAGCCAACAAACAAATGTATAGTTTTGGCTAGAAATTGGAGAGACAATATTACAAACTTCTCAGACTGGATAATTATTAAGCTCTAAAGAAAAGTGACAGCTGTCCAGCTATGGTTCATCTATCAAGCTAAAGTACATACTGGGAAGTCCGATTCAAAGCTTACAGTTTCAAATGCCACCAGTATGCCAATACTTTCTGGTTTTTCCCTTCTTGCCTATACTCAGTCAAATTCTGGACCTGTGCTCAATGTTTAAGAGATAGAAGAGGATTCGTGGGGAAGAAAGAAGCTGTGACCTCACCTATGGTTGATACTTTGAGTTTTATTTCTGGTTTTAATTAATCTATTTTGTGAAAAAATGACTGAAGAAAACCAGAAGATGTCACCCCAAAACATGCCTTTTTGGCATACTATTTTGAGCTGAAGGCAATTTAAGAAGGAACAAACACAAGAAAAGTTCTCTCTACTCCTCCCCCTTTCTGTCTAAAGGCAGGATGTGCATTCTCCTTTACTGGGACCAGAGATAGCACCAGAGTATCTGCAAATAAACCTTACTCTTATCACTTTCCTCCTATACAGTTACCTTCCCTGTGCTGGCCTCCCTTGGAAGCCTAAAACTGCATTTCTTTATCCTGTCACTGCTCTATAAATTTATTGTTCTTTGTTGAAGATGCTAAGCTCTTCAACATGTTGAGATGTTGAGTTCTAATTCTAGGCCACCTTTTTGCTGTACTCTTTCTCTGAGTCTCTCCCACGTACATATGAGATACACATGTTAATAAACTTCTCTGTTTTTCTCTTGTTAATCTGTCTTTTGTTACAGAGAACCAGACTGAGAAGTTAGAGGGGTCGAAGGAAAACTATTTTTCCCTTCCTTTCAAGATATTGTATCTCCTCTTACTGACACTTTAATTTTTTTAAATCCATGAAATTGGAAAGTTCACAAGCTAAAAACAACAACACAAATAACAGCAAAGAAACTTGAGTCTTTAAAATGAAATTGTCCAATGGGTGAGAAATTACGTTTTTTAAATAAAAACTATCAAATAAATTAATTTCATATCCATTTCAAGATTCAAGAGATAAATCCTGTATTTCCAGAAGATATAGTTAATTACAATTCTTTGTTTTCCTAGTTAGAAAAAAAATTTAATTTGATAAATCAAGAAATAACACCTAAGGATACTTTTAAAATTCACGAATCCTACTTTTCCTGCTTGCCCTTTGAGTGCTTCTCTTGTGTAAAAGATCTTCTATTGCTAGATTTTATTGTCCCTTTTTTACAGTGTGGGGTATCCTCAATTGTTTGCTGATTTTGAACCGTGCCCTCATTTTTAAATTAGCGTTCTCTTACATCAACTGCCTCATCTCTTTGTTCAGCCTGCCACGGGAAGAATGAGAGTGGGGTGCTGACTGGATATACTATATTGGTTCTGGCACACAAGTTCATTTTATGTGTCCAATAGAAAGGATGGAAGGATGGAGGGGCAGGACATGCCATTTGACTGAGTTCCTTTAAAGGTATTCTTACTCCCTAAAGAGTGACACCAGCTAATTGAGAGATTGTTTTCACACCAAACTAAAACTAAACCGTACTGTTCCTGGCTACAATCAAATACCTTCTTATCTAATGGTTTATGCTGAAGTTTTAGAGTTGTGTTGGAGATAGGCTGTTTTACTTTATAGCACTCCAATTAATCACACAAGATGTCCATATTTTGCTTTCAGCTTTCTTCACCTCTCCATGTGGCTCTACCACTCATTCCTACAATTCTTTTTCTCTCATCCGTCCTGGACTATGGATCCTACTTCAGTAAGAATCTAATTATGTGCCTTCTTTACAAGTGTCTCTGTTGTCCATGATACTGCAAATACTCATCTTCCTGTATTTGACTAGGATTTGTATTCGTTCATTTCTAGACTGTGATTAATGAATTTAGGGATTGGGATATGATGGAGAAGTTGTAAAATATCTTCAGTCGTTACTCATGAATTGGAAGTCCCTTAAAGTCCACGTCCTTTCACTTGCCCTTTAACACACAAAAAAATGGACAAAACTTGCATCTCACTTCTTCTCCACCCATAAGTTGGCCCACTACCATGATTTTTGTCTTTCATAACACTCTACTTTTTAATATGGCTATATATTTGATTTTTTTTACCTTTCTTTGTACTTTTATCTGTTGCTCATTTTATTGTTTTTAAAATGAGCACATGAGAAATATGGCCATTTGACTATGGCAAAAGGGGAGGGGAAAATAACCATTGTGAAATATGATAGCAATTTCTTGGAAACAAAAGCCTACTCTGGGGTGGGGTGTTGGGGGGAGTGGATTCATGGGAATACCAAAGCCTTATCTCTGCTGGAGGAAGGACATTCCTCCCAATACATTCTCCTATAGTCTTCTTATTTTACCTCAGGGTGAAAACATAGTTAACAAGAGTTAGAGCTTCAAGGAAATAAATGGAGAACCCTGTAGCCAGGGATGGAAACAGGAGAAAGGAGCAAGGGGTGGGGACTATACCACTGGGGAAACAGTTATGAAGTCTGCAGTTTCATCCAGAAGAAGGAGATATACAGGAGCCTCTTCCCCATACACCACCACCACACCAAGAGGGCTCCAGTTGCAACGAATCAGAGCTGAAAGAACTAGCAATTGGTACCTTCATACACTCTTGGTGGAAATACAAAATAGGGTAGCCACAGTGGAGAACAGTTTGGTAGCTCCTCAAAATATTAACCACAAAGTTACCACATGACCTTGCAATTCTGTTCCTAGGTATATACCCAAAAGCATTGAAAACATTTGTTCTCCCAAAAACTTGAACATGAATGTTCACAGTGGCATTGTTCACAACAGCCAAACAGTGGAAACAACTCAAATGTCAATTAACTGGTGAATGGATAAATAAAATGTTATATTTGTACGATGCAACACCATTCAGTCATAAAAAAAGAATGAAGTATTGGTACATGCTACAACATGGCTGAACCTTGAAGACATTACACTAAATTAATGAAGCCAGACACAAAAGGCCACATTTGTGAAATTCCACTGAAATAACATTTCCAGAATAGGGAAATGTAAAGACACAGAAAGTAGATCAGTGATTGCTAGGGGATGCAGGACAGAGTAAATTGGTTGTAACCACTAATGAATATGGGTATATCTCGGGGTAATGGAAATGTCCTGAAATTAAATAGTGGTGATGGTGCCATAATACTGTGAATATACTAAAAGCCACAGATCATACATTTTGAATTGTTGAAATTTAGAAATGATGTGAATTTTATCTCAACAAATGTTTTTAAAAATCTAACAAATGCCACCTCAGCTAAGTGATCAATATTTATAATAACTGTGATGTCATTTGGGTAGAATGTATACTTGGTATTATAAGAATAGCACGTAATAATAGCCCAGTAAGAATACCTCTATGGCCTTTGTCCCTAAAACCCATATTCTAAATATGATCATGAGAAAAAAGCATTAATTTTTTTTTCAGTTGAGGTAAATTCTACAAAACTCCTGACCAGGACTCCTCACATCATTCACCGTCAAAATATAAGTCCAAAAATAAGGAATACCTGAATAGCTGCCACAGCCAAAAGGAGCCTCAGGAGATATGATGACTCAATGCAGAGTGTTTTCCTGATGGAATTCTGGAACAGAAAAAGGACATTAGGTAAAAAGTTTATAGAAATATTTAGTACACTATTCACTATGCTCTTAAATACTTTGTGTTCCTTTTGTATTTAGAAATCCATCGACAGCATTGGCGACCTAATTGTAGACTTCTACTTAATATGGACTGAACTATAGCTTCTTTAATGTTAAAACAATTTACAGAAGACTCTCATTTGATTCATAATTCTGAGTTAAAGTTTCTGAAAACCAAACATGCTGAGGTAACCAAGAAAGGCAGGGAATCATCAGCACAGCCCGTGAACTAAATGAAACCACAGAGCTTAATCCTAACAAATATTTACATAACTGTAATAAATATATATTATATAATATCTATATGAACATATAGATATTATATAGATATGTTTTATAATTAAAAGAATATTTGGAAGATATATCTGGATACTAATGGTGGTTTTAAGCCCCAAAGCTTCATTTCTCAGTTTGCTGTCAAAGCTAATTTTGACAGTATATAAGTTATATAGCCTTAAGTAGGTGATGTCCAGCAGGCAGCACCACAAGCAATTTTAAAGTACTTGCTTATTCAGCAAACGGTTTTGTTATATAGATATCTACTATCAAATGATAGCATATGTAATTTTAAATTATATTTTAATGTTTTATTGCTCTTGACATTTTAAGGACTTTATATTTTCCTTATATTCACTATGATAGCTCGTGGAAGATAAGAAAAGTTTGCTTTACTTAACAAAGATTAAAAACAACTTAATTTTTTTGAAAATATATTGTTATGTCACTGTTAACATTTGCAGCAATGCTATAGATCTTCTTCTTTACATTTAATTGAAGCCCACGTGTCTTTATTGGGTTCTCCAGAAGCAGACCCTGAAAAAAGGTATTGTGGGCTAGTAGTACATGGGGTAATCCCACAAAGAACCAGGAGGAGAATGGGGAATTCAGAGAATAGAGAGAAGGGAACAAATAAAAGATGTGTTATTAAATAGGTGGCAATTTTGCACACCTATAATTCAGGGAGACAGTATGGAACACACTTCAGAATTTTTCTAAGCAAAGGGAAAACAGAGGCAAGATAGTCAGCTGGCTGTGAGATTAGGGTGGGTATTTGGAAATCTGGGAAGACTAGACAAAATATTTCAAAAGTACACATGTAACATTTCTTGTAGACTGGGAGATCAGATTTATTACACAGATGGACTAAGAAAGCCAAGCTGAAGCCATTAATAATGATTATGTGGAGTTATATAACATTAAAGCTAACTTTTTTGGTATACAGTACACAATTTAATTTTTCTAGATGTCTCTGAATCACCTTTAAAGGTATCATTTATGGCATATGGGCATATGACTCACATTTATGTCCTATGGAGTCTTAAAATAATAGTTATATATAAGCAATAAGTTTATTTTAACAATATTAATTTCATTGTACATTTAGTATATTTTAGTTTGAGAATATTCTATCTTTTAAATAGGAAATTAACTTTCTATCTCTCATGAATTTAGCTAACATTTATTTCTCCTAATGAATAGCTACGCTTTTATAGCCATCAACCATTTTGTATTATGTTTCTTCCTTATTCTGGCTGCTTCAGATTATCTTGTCTTATGTTGTCTCCGTATTAACATGTTGGAGGAAAATGAATGTGAAGTTAATAATTACAGTTTCATTATAAAATAGTATTGTATGGCTTTCTTGGAGCACCTGGGTGGCTCAGTAGGTTAAGTGTCCGACTCTTGATTGTGGCTCAGGTTGTGATCTCATGATCCTGAGATGAAGCCCTGCATTGGGCTCTGCACTGGGCGTGGAGCCTGCTTAAGATCTCTCTCTCCCTCTCCCTCTGCCCCTACCTTGCTTGCACATGTGTGTGCATGTGCTCTCTCTTTCCCTCTCTCAAAAATAAATAAAGAGATAATTAATAAATATATAAAAATATTGTATGGCATTCTTGGTAAAAGCAGAATGAGAGAAATACTTAAATCTCACTAAGTTTTTCAAAAATATTTTACTGGGTTTTTTGTAATTATCAAGTTGAATCATAATTAGCTCAGGTTAGACTTCAATTGTTTTTATGTTTTATGTTTAGCACACTTATGATTATTTTTTTTTAATTCTAATTTTTTTCGAGAGAGACAGAGTGTGAGTGGGGGAGGGGCAGAAAGAGAGGGAGACACAGAATCTAAGCAGGCTCCAAGTTCTGAGCTGTCAGCACAGGGCCCGACTTGGGGCTCCAACCCACAAACCAAGAGATCATGACCTGAGCCAAAGTCGGGTGCTTAACCAACTGTGCCACCCTGGCGCCCCATATTTCTAACAGTCTATAATGCTTACAATTTAGTATGGGCAGATAATGCTAAGGGTGACTTCATTTTGAACTATTTTGTCTCCTTAATTAGTATTGTTATTTTTTTAGTTCTCCTTCCTGATCCACTAGCCTTCTAATTATAATAAAACTTGAGATATAACTAGATTTTTCTCTTAGATATCTCAGAAATATTTTATTTTTTCAATTTTTATTTAGATCTTAAATTTCTTCTTGAAACTTTCATCATTTCACCCAAATGAATATTCCAAAAGCAATCTATGATGCACCTTTCTTCAAAGTCAGAAATTTAAAATGCATTTATATTTTCTGTATTATGGATTTGCTTCATATACATAGAGAGGTGCAAACAGATAGATCCTAAATATTTATGTGGACACGAGTAAAATAAATTGGTTTCTATAAAGAATCAAGAAGTATGTTTTTATTCCTTCTTCTCTGCTTCACTTGTTTTCCCAATCAATAAACTATATAAAACTGTTGACAAAGGTTGGAGAGAACAGTGTGGAATGAATTGTGTGGGTTCCTGTGGCTTTCCATTTCTTCAAACAGAAAAGCCACAGGACCATTGGGCTTTCCTTGTGAGAACCACTGAAACACTCCGCGAAAGGTACTGAAGCCCAAGAGGCAGTAAAGATCTTTCTTTTGTTGTTATGAAAAGAATGCTGGCTAAAGTCTTTGCACTTTAGCAAGATGCCAGTTTGAAATGTTCAGGGTAATTATGTACATGACACAGAGAAACTATAAGGTTATGAGATTATATGCTGAACACACCAAATACTATGTTAAGCTGTTGAACTAAAAACTATAACCACTACCCTCAGAGAGCTCTTCTTACATGTCAATTATTTTATTACTTTTTAATGTTTATTTATTTTGAGGGAGAGAGAGTACAAGCAGGGGAAGATCAGAGATGGAGAGAGAGCCCAAGCAGGCTCTGAACTAACAGTGCATGGGGCTCAAACTCACCAACTGTGAGATCATGACCTGAGCTGTGAGATCATGATCATGACCTGAGATCAGAAGCTTAACGGACTGACCCACCCAAGTGCCCCACTAAGTGCCATTAATTGATCCAAGTATTTTTACTCTATTTTCTAATTTACAACAAATTCTTATGAGAGACTTTGTAATTTTATAGTTAAAAATGTAGCACTCAGAAAGTAAACAATTTGTCAAATTTATAATTGTTGCAGCAGAAAAACAAATCTAGACTTATTTGGTTATGGAGCAGATACTACAATGTTCCCATCTCAGTTCTCTTTTATTTTCAGGTAAATTTTTAAAATTCAAATTAAAGTAAAATATAACATTTTAAACATACTAAATATTTTTATGTTGTGTTCTGAGTATTTAAAATGACAAATTATCCTAAATGTATGTTTTTAGTAAGGGTTATGATAAACTTGAAATTAAAGTCTATCAATAACAGAACTGTCTTACAAAAATTTATCTAGTTTGTGGAGCACTGGAACTTGATTCTCTTTTATAAAAGTGTGTGTTTTGTTTCCATTTGGCATTTTATTTTATTAAAATCAAGAAAAATGTTGTGATTCAGGAAGTTATTGATATCTTAATTTAATCAAAGCATTTAATATTTTATATTAACTATAGAGGTATTCAAATCAGAATTTAACCTTAGAAATTTTTAAAGAATAGAGCTGCTATGCTCTGATCTCTGAAATTGGCCCATAATTTTAATTTTTAAGGAAAATAAAAAGCTTCATTCTTCTACTCCCCAGACAAGAGACACACCAATAAACTTTACAATAATTGTAACAAAAGTTTGTTGTTTCTAGGACAAATGAATGGCTCTGTTTTCTAAACTCTGAATACATTATGTGGCCACAAGAAGTAACCTATGAGAGCTAAATGCAAATTTTATTCTAAATATAGTACTTAGCAAAAGCAATGTAGATATAGTGTGCTTTTCTATACCTACAAATCAATGAAATCTTCTTGACTATCACTTTTTTAATGTTAATCACAGAGGAACAGATCTAATTAATATATTCAGGTAAGGCCAAATTGACCTTTAAAAATTCTGTTACATTTATCAATTTTGTATAATGAAAAATTCCCTTTGGCACTTTATAGACTATAAGTAAATGAGTAAAAGAATGAAGATCTCACAAGTTACAGAGTTTAGTTCAGTAAGTAGAATAATGATCTTGTGATCAAAACATTTAGTTACTATCACTTACACTTCTATTATGTATAGGACCTGATTAAGTTACATAACACTCTCCACCTGATCTGTGCCTAACATATAAGAGGGGACCTACCAGATGGTCCAGCAAAAAGGGATATTGCAGGATATATAGGGGAGAATTATAGGAATCAGCATTCTGAAGTAAATGTCAATGAGGCTCAAATTCAAATGGAAGGCTTAATAATGGATAGAACAGGGTAACAGTGTAATAGAAAAGGCAGAATTATGGATACAGATACAGGGAGAATGATAGAAGTTAACCATGAGATTGTGATTTACTTCTGCACGTTTTGAAAGGCAACCTAGGGTCGTGCACATCACTGTTTGGACTAGGATTGGATTACAGGATGAGAGACTAAGACAGGCATTAGAAGACAGAGTCAAGGAATTGGAAAATCAGGAATGGCTAAACTCTTGACATGTCCAGAAATTACAGAAGGATTTGTAGCAGAAAGATGTACAATGATCCATGTGCTGGCAAGAGTTGCTATAGTCTAAAGGCATGAACTTCAAAAGTAAAACATTTTGAGGAGGCTGGGAGTGGTTACTGGTCAGGAAGCAAGCAGCAAGGAACAAGGAATGGATAAAGTAGAAGAATTGTTTTTTAATCTATAACGATATAAACAAATGTCAGTAGATATGATGTCAGCTTCTTGTCTGTACCATGGGACTGTAGTAATTAACATGCAATACCTTTTAATCTCTTAGATTCTATCATTGTTACTTAGCTTTTGAACTCTTCCGTCCAGTTTCCTTTCCCATTATTGCTGCAAGCTTAGTGACTGACCCTCTTTAAAACCCCATAAATAGGCTTAGCTTCACTTCACAATTTCAGTCCAGTACTTGCCCTAGCTTAGGTTATACTTTGAAATTGGCTTCACATTATAATAACTTGCAGAATTTAAAATAATAATAACGAAATGCTAGTGCCCAGATCTACCCCTTGCCCAAGATGCTATTTTAACTGACCTGATATGGGGTTCAGTTTAGGTAGTCTTAAAAGATCCCCATGTTCTAGCAGACTTTTGGTGGAGTCTATCAGGTTTTCTATGTGCTATAAAAAGTGAAAGCTTGACTTCATCTTTGCCAATTTTGATGCCTTTGATTTCCTTTTGTTGTCTGATTGCTGATGATAGAACTTCCAAAACTATGTTACACAACAGCGGTGAGAGTGGACATCCCTGTCGTGTTCCTGATCTCAGGGGGAAAGTTCTCGGTTTTTCCCCATTGAGGATGATAGTAGCTGTGGGCTTTTCATAAATGGCGTTTTTATGATGTTTAACTATGTTCCTTCTATCCCGACTTTCTTGAGGGTTTTTATTAAGAAAGAATGCTGAATTTTGTCAAATGCTTTTTCTGCATCGATTGATAGGATAATATAGTTCTTATCTTTTCTTTTATTAATGTGATGTATCACATTGATTGATTTGCGAATATTGAACCAGCCCTACAGCCCAGGAATGAATCCCACTTGATCATGGTGAATAATTCTGTTTATATACTGCTGAATTCAATTTGCTGGTATCTTGTTGAGAATTTTTACATCCATATTCATCAGGGATATTGGCCTGTAGTCACCTCACGCCAGTCAGAGTGACTAAAATGGACAAATAAGGAGACTATAGATACTGGAGACGATGTGGAGAAACGGGAACCCTCTTGCACTGTTGGTGAGAATGCAAACTGGTGCAGCTGCTCTGGAAAAACAGTGTGGAGGTTCCTCAAAAAATTAAAAATAGATCTACCCTATGACCCAGCAATAGCACTGCTAGGAATTTACCCAAGGGATACAGGAGTGCTGATGCATAGGGGCACTTGTACTCCAATGTTTACAGCAGCACTTTCAACAATAGCCGAATTATGGAAAGAGCCTAAATGTCCGTCCACTGATGAATGGATAAAGAAGATGTGGCTTATACATACAATGGGATACTACTTGGCAATGAGAAAGAATGAAATCTGTGCATTTATAGCAACATGGATGGAACTGGAGAGTGTTATGCTAAGTGAAATAAGTCATACAGAGAAAGACAGATACCATATGTTTTCACTCTTATGTGGATCCTGAGAAACGTAACAGAAGACAATGGGGGAGATGAAGGAAAAAAAAGAGGTTAAAGAGCGAGGAAGCCAAAACATAAGAGACTCTTAAGGACTGAGAATAAACTGAGGGTTGATGGGGGGTGGGAGGGAGGGGAAAGTGGGTGATAGGCATTGAGGAGGTCACCCGTTGGGATGAGCACTGGGTGTTGTATGGAAACCAATTTGACAATAAATTTCATATTTAAAAAATAAATAAATGAAAGATCCCCATGTGATTCTAATGTGCTGCTAGGTAGAAAACCCCAGCCCTAAGCAAAGGAAACACAAAGTATCAGTAGCACATTAGCTAAAAGCAAACAAAGACACAAACCAGCAAACAAAAAACAAGCTTCGTAAGTGTTCTCTGTCATGTTCCTCAGTCACATGCCAACGCAAAAATCAGAAAACAAAGCATTAATGACTTTCTACTACCTTAAATTTCTTGTGTTTTCCTTTATTTTCTGGGCCCTCCTACTTTTCAGCCTCATCAGGTACTATTAACAACACTCTCTGTAGACGACATTTTGAATAATTATTAGATTATCATGAAGTATTCTTGTACTCACGTTTTTGCCTACCCTTTCTCCCTCCATCCCCTTCCTTCCTTTCTTCTTCCTATGTGCTTCAAGAAAACTCCTCAGTTTTAAGATACACTTTAATTCAAATTACAAACACACTAAACTACACAACAAAGCCCTGAAAGTGTGCTCTTTGTCAATACTTCTGTCCCCTTTTAGACTAATAGCATACTATCATTTGGCATTCTGATCCTAATTCTTATCTGTCTGCCTAAGTGCATCTCAAACATTTGATTTTTAATACAGACCTTTAATTCAACATGAAGAAGTCAAATCGGTTTATACTTATATTATGTCACATTTTTAAGCACTTATTTAAAATAAATTTATTCTACCTTAGGTGTATTTTGTTTGGCACCAAGTTTTGACTGATGTTGCATTTGAAGAATAACCATACTCTCAACAATAAAAAAAATATTCACTGAAAACCTCATTTAAAATATTTAACATTAAAACCTCACTTGAGTCTTTTCATGTTGCAACTGTCACTTAGGAAAAATGCATGAAAACTCATCATTTTAGTTAATGTTTGACTTTGGAATACCTTCCTATCCACCTTGATGAAGTGAGTCTTTCATGGAGAATCCATAGCAATGGAAACATCTAGAGCAAGAGTGCTCAAACTGTGCTGTTAGGAGCCAGGTTTTTTTTTTTCCTTTCTACTACAATTTTATTGTATCTTCAGATAAAGGAGAGGATGGCTCTGCCATGCCTCTGACCCATCTCTGGCCCATCATTCTTCCTCTAACCACAGAACTAGAGGTGTCAGAATAGAGCCACTTGACATTTATTGAATCTACACTTAACATTTCATTCTTGAGTAAAAGATTTGTTTGTTATATATAAAAAAAATGTGAAGGTCACTGGCCTAGAGGCAGACAAGGTAACACAAATCATGAAGAATCTGGTGAATACTGGTAACAGACCTGTGTGTGTGTGTGTGTGTGTGTGTGTGTGTGTGTGTGTGTGCCCATAGTCCTAAATTATAATACTTCTGTTATGAATTCTAAGGATATTTTAGGGGTCCATACAGCACAGACATTGGTCATCGCTTTCCTTATAAAAAAGCGGAAGGATGAGGCTATCACTGAAGGAAGCAGATAAAAAAAGTAAAAAGTTAAATGCTCTAATCGCAGTGTTAACTTGGGGAATTGGCCAATGTACTTCCTCTCTCATCAAGCATCTTTAATGGAAAGCAACAGGAAAACAATTTATATTTGGTAATGTAACAATTTATATAATATAACAATTTATATTTGGTAGTGTATGTTGGATGTATTCTTTGGGAAGTCATGCTCATGATCCAAAGAAGCAGTACTCATTTTCAAAATAGAAAACAAAAATTTGCCATGGAATTTTGAAACATTGCTGAATCTATTATTCTGATAGTAATTGAAACTGATTTGATAGCAGACACAAAGTTAATATAAAGTTAGTACTAACTTGACAGAGAATAGGAAGCTAGGAGCTAAAGTAGCTATCTAGAACTTCAGAGGTTTCCGGAAAAAATAGGTCAGGCACTCTGTTTTGTTCATCTGTAGACAAGCAGTATTTGAATTCAAGAAAAGAACAATTTCTGGATTACTGAAAACCTTCTAAAATGGGAAAGTTCTCATTTCTGTTTAAGATTACTATTATTTATAACATGCACTCCAGCCTATTTATGAAGGAGACTTGAAGTCCACATTAATTGTTCACTATTCAGCAGGTACTTGAAGGTATTGATTTCTTTTGTGAATTAAGTAAAAGACCCACCTGGAGGAAAACAATCCTTTTGTGATAAAAAGAATATAGAAATATTGGATAAGAAGTTGGGGCACCAAGATGGCTCAGTCGGTTAAGGGTCTGACTTTGGCTCAGGTCATGATCTCACAGTTCATGAGTTCGAGTTCCGCATAGGGCTGTCTGCTGTCAGCGAGAAACCCATTGGGATCCTCTGTCCCCCTCTCTCTCTGTCCCTCCCCCACTTGCACTCACACTCTCTCTGAAAAATAAACATAAAAAAGAAGTGAAATATTATAGTGAAAATGGTTCTATACAATGGCATATGTATTACAGAAACCTGGTATATGAAGATTTATCATTCCCAGCTTCAGATATTTGCAAGTGACTCCAATGGTCATTGATGTGTGGTTATTTTCAGTTTATTTTAGAAGGCTTTTGTGTGAGAATGAACCACTGGGCTAGGGAGGTGGAAAAGTCAGTTGCTAAGTAGCCACCTTACAATGCATGTCAATATGGTTTCCTCCTTTGTTTCTGCCTTTACTAAACCTCTTGCAATTAGATTTAAGTTACTTTTCTTTTTTTTAATTTTCTTTAAAAAAATTTGTTTACACATTTATTTACTTTTCAGAAACACAGTGAGACAAAGTGTGAGTGGGGGAGTGGCAGAGAGAGAAGGAGACACAGAATCTGAAGCAGGCTCCAGGCTCTGAGCAAGCGGTCAGCCCAGAGCCTGATGTGGGGCTCGAACCCACAAACTGTGAGATCATGACCCGAGGGGGAGTCAGATGCTCAGACGACTGAGCCACCCAGGTGCCCCTTAAGTTACTTTTCTTAGGCAAATGAAACAAAAAAGAAATCCAAATGAAGGGTTGTTCATGTTGGTGAAGAGGTTTCAAAAGTGGAAATTTTTATACAAAGGTGGATAAATTAAAGTGGAGGAGTTGAATTGTGCAACAGTATATGGATATTTCATACACACATATGCACACACACAATTTTAGTGATCAAATAAGCATAACATTCTTCTTCAACTCTTAGACAAAACAAGCATAAATTGATTGACTATTCATTTAATGTCAGAAGATATTCACAGAAAACAAGAGACTTTTGTGGAAACAATTTCTGGGTAAAATCAAACTTTTATATATTGATTAAACGAAGGAACTGACATTTAGGACACAGATACTGGCAAGAACTGACATGCATATATGATTGTTCAGGAATTTAAAAAAATCTTTCTGTGTACAACAAGAAACTAAAAGGAATCATATGCTCACATTTTCAAGAGGATTATTCTACTGTACCGAAGAATCTCCTAGAGAGAAGTGTTAATAGGACATTACACACACACACACACACACACACACACACACACACACACACACAAGATGATAAAATTTCCTCAACCATGCACATCTAAGGATAAGCATGTCAAGGGCGGATCATCTCATCAGTTTATGGGCAATATGACCAAAATTTAGATTAAAAGAAGCTTATTATATTATTCTACAAACCAAAGGTTATTAAGGAGTCATGGATAGTAACCTGCTATATGCTTGAAGTATAATAAAATGAATGATTAGCTAAAAGTACAGTTAACTTTCTAGTGTCCTTTAATTAACTTTCTAGTGTCCTTTAATTATTGGGGGTAGAAGCAGAAAAACATTTTTATTCATTCAAAAATAAACAAGTATCATACAAGGTCATTTGCAAGCCACATGTGCGTCTTAATGTTGAGATGTTTACTGTTCCCCTTATCATATACTTACAGCCTCTTGACCAGGATATAGTACCTATATACAAGGATCACATTTACTCTTTGAATATAGAGCATGATGTAAGGAGATACTGAATGAAAATACATAATAAAGTAGTATTAGAACAAGTGAGTCCTGAACATTGAATGATTTTGAGGAGTTCTGTGGGAAGAAATGAAATTATTTCAATGGATAATAACAACTTAAAAATAAAATATGATGTTTCTAAAGCAGATGGTAAAATTACTGAGTACAACGTTTAAACCAAATTGGAAGAGCTGATTCAAAGGCAACAAAGGAGGAGATGTTGGAAGATTCAGGAAACGTAGTTAAAAATGTCAAACAGACAAAATTGCAACACTGAAGAAGTAAGAGAAAATATTTGAGAATTTGTATAATATAGTAAACATTTCTAATATACTAAGCTGCTAATCAGTAGGTCATCTTATTGGCATCAGCAAAGAAAAATAAGCATGTGGACCCTTAATATCACCCAAGAAATAAATCTCTCTTTTTGACTCCTGTAAAGTTTGTTAATCATAATGCTCTTAAAAATAACATTTACCCTTTTGTAAATGGCCATTCTCCTTAGTCACTCATAGCCTCCTTTTCAACCATCCTCCAAATATTTTCCACCAACTACTTTGTTAATTTATTTGCACAGAATGAAACAGTCACTTATTAGAATACCAAAGAGAAGGTCTGATAAATCCTACTATTCCACTATTATTTTTTTTTTGTAATTTTTCATCAACTTCTGCTATATTTACTGAAATATCCTTAGGACAAAGTTTTTATCTATTTTCATCACCGAAGTATTACAAACACAGTATCCTAACACAGATACAAACGCAGAGAAAATATTCAAATAATATACTTGGATAAATAAATTTATAGGTATACAAGTATGTACTATATGCAGCCATTACCCTCTTTTTTCTTTATTCTCAATCTTAACATCAACAGTATATATAATCCCCTATGTTTACTGCAGCATTATTTCAAGTAGCCAAAACACAGAAGCAGCCTAAATGTCCACTGATAGATATTGGATAAGGAAGATACATGGAACACAATGGAATATTACAAACACAAACACAATGGAATATTACACAGCTATAAAAAGGTGAGATCTTGCCATCTGTGACAACATGAACGGATTAGGGGGTATTATGCTAAGTGAAGGGAGTCAGACTGAGAAAGACAAATACCATATGATTTCACTCATACACTGAATCTAAAAGAAAACAGAACAAATGAATAAACAAACTAATAAAAGGTAGAATCAGACCAAAAATACCGAGAACAAACTGATAGTTGCCAGAGGGAAGGCAGTGGGGTGTGGGCAAAATGGGTGAAGGGGAGTGGGAGATACAGGCTTCCAGTTATGGAATGAATAAGTCATGAAATAAAAGACAGTATATGGGATATACTCTATATTTTAATAGTATCATATGATGACAGATGGTAGCTACACTTGCGGTGAGCATAGCATAACATATAGAGAAGTTGACTCACTATGTTTTATACCTGATACTAATGTAACATTGCATGTCAACTATACTCAAATGCAATTTAAAAAATGATTGTCATGCTTTAGTTTAATGGAGTGAAGAAACATATGGTCCACACTATTGCTATGAAGGGTGTTATCACCATATTAGGAGATGTAAAAGGCTGACATATACGTTCTTGATAAGTATAAACTGAATAGACCTAGTCTCATTATAAAGATAGTAGAAACATAAATTAAATTTAGAAGACTGTGTATATGGATACATGTGTGACCGTACAGATATCCATATCCATATATAGTGAATATTTTGAAGACTAGTGTGACTTATAATTCTTAAGATTTTATTTTTAACAGAATGGTGCTGCAATATTATCAATTAATATAAATAAAATAAATTTAAAATGCATGCATTGGATTGTTTCTGGTAATGTTGCACAGTAACTATATGAAAAATCCATACTCTTTAAAACAATTTAAAAAATCAGACAACAGAATTTTTTAAATCTTTTTTTAAAGTTTATTTATTTTTTAAAAATTTATGCTTATTTATTTTTGAGAGAGACACAAAGCATGAGTGGGGGAGGAGCAGAGAGACAGGGAGACACAGAATCTGAAGCAGGCTCCAGGCTCCGAGCTGTCAGCACAGAGACTGACTTGGGGCTGGAACTCACAAACTGTGAGATCATGACCTGTGCCGAAGCCGGACACTTAACCAACTGAGCCACCCAGGCGCCCCAAAGTTTATTTTTGAGAGAGAGAGAGACAGAGAGAGAGAGAGAGAGAGAGAGAGAGAGAGAGAGAGAACACAAGAAGGGGAGAGGCAGAGAGAGAGGGAGAAAGAGAATCCCAAACAAGCTCTGTCAGCACAGAGCCTCACGTGGGGCTCAAACTCATGAATTGCATGACCTGAGCTGAAATCAAGAGTCAGATAGACACTTAACTTACTGAGCCACTTGGCTCCTCGAGACAACAGCTTTTTAAGAATGGGTGGTATGGGCAAAAAATAGAATTTCCTTTGCTCTCCCAACAAAGTTCCCTCCAAAGGATACTCTACAAAGAATACAGAGAGGTAGGAACATGTTGAAGTTAGTGGCTCCAGAGGGAATATCTATTAATCTGTATGACCAAAGGCTTTGGAGCTACACCAGGCATGACAAAGCCTGGTGACAAAATAAGATGAATTATTAGGTTTAGTGACCCTGAGCCCCCAAGTACAGTTAGGACCATGGACTCTCTAAGAAAGAAAAAAAATCTATCCTACAGGAGAAGACATGTTATTCTCCTAAGTTACTAATAAGTAATAACTACTGCTGACCTATTGAGTATTCCTATTACTACTTAATACTATTTCTCTCTGGACTTTTAATTTTGTTGTCACAGGCTCAGTAGTTTAACCACCTTTACTTTGCATTCATATTAATTCCCTTGTGGTGTTATCCTGTCTTATAAACCATATAATATATCTGTATGTGTGTAACATCTATAAATATTTACTAGACTTGACTTTCAAAAGTATCATATTACATGCTGCTTGAGCATGTAGGTTTTTAATTTTTGTACAATTATTTTCCAAGTTAAAAATATCAAATTACTACTTGTTTTATTTAGTCTCTTCTCTATAATGCTCTAAATTTTTATATTTATTTCCATGATTGTTTTATTCATATATATGTCTCCTGCTAGACAGTATACAGCACGAGAGTAGGGACCAGGTCCATTATTATTCACCAGTGTCCATGGTACATAAATAACATTTTAAAATATTTTTAAAAAATAACTGAATACAGGGATATGAAGAGAATAATGACCTTATTTCTAGTATTTTCTATGTAATTAAAATTTACCTATCCAAATACATATTTTCTAAAATTTAAAAAATTCATCTAAAGACTGTATTTAGAATCATCTCTGAATTAATTCCACAGAAATCAAATAAAACTGTTCTACTAGAAAAAAGTGTATCTTCTAATGCCCACTTCAAAATACATAAATATTTGTTCCATATTAACCACACTAATGAAAGAAAGACCAAAATGAAATTTCAATGATAATATACTTGCTGATTTTTTTTCACATTTCATTAAAAAAAGAAAACAAACAAACAAAAAAGACAGCCAAAATATTTAAGCGGGAAACCTGTGGACTTTGAACTTAACCAAACATGGTTTCAAGTATTTGTTTTCATGACTGAACATCTGAGGACAATATCTTTTTGAGAGTCAGTTCCAATATTAGCAAAGTAGGCAAAATTTTAAATTCCTCACAGGATCGTTGGGACGATTTAATAATACATCACATATGTTGAGGGCAAAGCAGACAAGCAAACAAAAGAAATTTTTTCTATAATCCAAGTTCTGTTTTTTTGTTTGTTCATTTTTTTTTTACTTCTAACCCCTAAGATTTGGAAAAATACCATAAGTACATGTGAAGACCCAACGCTCACAAATGCACGCTGTTGGGAATTATTTATGAATCATGGAAGCTGACTAGCGATACATGTTGGAAAAATGAGATGGAGAAAAGTGGGAGAATAGTTGTGATCATCATGCATTGAAATTGATCTCTAGCAAATCTCTATGTTTTTCTCCACATGGCCTATTTCTAATAAGGTCTAACTCAGGATCACAGAAATGATTCTCCTTTCTCTACAGAACATTACTGGACTCTGTATAGTGATTCAAAAATCATTCTAAACATGGTATGTGTGATAAAATGTCCTAAATCAAAAATGTTTAAAAAAATAATTTTCTTAAAATATTTTGCATTTATCCTCTTCTTTAAAGCATCTGGTTTGGTTTATTACAAACCACACTGACATAAACGACATTATTTACTTTATTGATTAAAAGATTCAGCACACTATTAATTTAGTGTTGCTGAAATCTACTTTTGACATATTAGTGTTTTATCATTTTAATACAATTCGTAGTAAGTAAATGCATAGACATTTACCATCCCAAATGTTTGTAAAATATAATATATATGTGCACATATACATGTGTGTGTATACACGTGTCTGCACATTTTATCTTGATTTTCAAATTTGTTTTAATCATGTTCTATAATATTATTGTTAGGTGGAGGGCACTCCAATGTGAAAGAATAAGCCAGCATTACTAAATTCTATGTGTTTATGCTTTCTGTGCCTTCTAAGATTCTATAAAAAATAGCACATATGCTTCCAAAACTGAGTTGGTTGTACAACTTACGCTCAGAAGGATTTCTTTCTACTATTTTTTAAATTTATATTTCTAAAGTTATTTATTTATTTTGAGAGAGAGAGAGAGAGAGAGAATGAGAAAGAGAGAGAGAGAGAGGGACCAGGGGAGGGGCAGAGAGAGAGGAAAAGAGTCCCAAGCAGGCTTCACGCTTAGCACAGAGGTCTACTGGGGGCTCAATCCCACAAACCACAAGATTACGACCTGAGCCTAAATCAAGAGTGGGACTAAATGACTGAGCCACCCAGGTACCCCAGAAGGATTTCTTTCTATAATTGTTATGCCAGAAAAAAATAAAATAGAAAAACAATTCTGCATTCAGTCTTTGTTCTTCTCCATTTGGTCATGTAAACATACATGTAAGTACTAGTGATAAAGCACTTATTCTTCAACTTCTGCAACTATGCATCAGTTATTTTCCTTCTGATTTTCTGTTATGTTGTTTTCAAACCAATGACATTAACAGATTCACAATGCAAATTTAGTTTTTATCTATCTGTAGATATTTCAAAGCCATCTGAATAGTCAGATGGTACTTCAAATTCACAAAAGTATTCTAGAATGCCTTTCCCTATCTAAAAAAGCTTTTTTTGTGGCCATTAGCATCTTTATTTTGATTACTGTAATTGAAAGAGAAACTTATTTTTGGTGTTTTGTTACTGTCAGGAAGTTAATTTCAGGTTATAATGATAAGCAATAACAATAAATGTATATTTAGAGAAATATATGAACAGTTCAATTTTGGTTGTAGGTAGATGGAAAGTGTAAACTGATACACTGAGGCATTGATAGATCTCTACATTTCTATATCAAGGTATTCATTTAATTTAAAAAATCTGCATTATATTATTCTTACTCTAATGAAGCTATAAGTTCAACTGGGAAGTATTTTAAATAACCTAAAACAATATACTCCACCATGCTGATTTAGCTTCCTTTACATATAATTAGACTTTTCCAATTTAATTCTAAATTTACAGAGAACAATTTACAGATAATTTAAAAAGAGAAGTAAGATACTACAATGATAACAGTTATCAGGTCTATAAAGGATAATGATAATAAACAACGAGTATATTTGGGGTATTTACATGCATCAGTGAGTCAGATAAAATAACTAGGAATTATTGTTTTACACCCTCAAAAAAATCTTATCAGCTACTATTTTTCCTAACTTAGACACCATGGTTTGATAAAAGATAAGTAATCTATTGACAATATCAGGGCTTGTGAGACAGAAGCTGGAATTTGAATTAACTTCCCTCAGATTCCAAACTCATGTTCTTTCCATTACATTATGCTGTTGTCCTAACAACAAAAATTGTTTTTCTCACTCCTTTACTTCATGTTTCCATATAAACAGTGTATTATAAAATGAATCACTGCTTTGATGAAATGAGGGCCAGTACAGAATAAAACATTTAATATACCTTAGTACAAAGGTACTTTTCTTCATGTCTTCCCTTTTTATAGTTCCTAAGAATTATAAATATTTAAAGGAATATTTATTAGTGTAAATTATTTGTGACAATTTCTGAGAATGTGTTTTAAATGTGCTTCTTTCTTTAAAACCAAAAAAGAATGGGGTGCTTGGATGGCTTAGTCGGTTAAGCCTCTGACTTTGGCTTAGGTTATGATCTCGCGGTTCAAGCCCCACAACGGGCTCTGTGCTGACAGCTCAGAGCCCGGAGCCTGCTTCACATTCTGTGTCTCCTTCTCTCTGCCCCTCCTTTGCTTCTTCTCTCTCTCTCTCTCTCTCTCTCTCTCTCAGAAATAAATAATAAACATTAAAAAATAAATATAAAAATATTACAAATATTATATTATTATACATTATATTATTATAAATATTATTTAAAAATTAAAATAAAAATAAAACCAAAAAAGAATGGGTGTCTGGCTGGTTTAGTCGTTAGAGCATGCGACTCTTGATCTTGGGGCTATAAATCTGAGCCCTACATTGGAAGTAGAGATTACTTAAGAATAAAAGTCTTAAAAAAAAGAAACTTTAAAAAGAAAAACAAAAAGGAAGATATATCATCACCTTCTATAATTTGTTCACAACTCCGTCTTCATTATCAATTATTACCAAGTGAGTATTTACTGTTAGATGTGTTGTATAGCTTGTGTGTAAATCTATGCTTTAATCCAAATTTGAATATTTATGTCTAAAACTCAAATTGTGGGTTCAACTAAATATAATTAAAAATATCACTTTGGGATGTATATATAATACATATATATACATATATATGTCTGTGGTTTAGGTATAAATCAGGAGTACAAACAATGATTAAATACAGAAGCACACTGATGTTTCAAATCATGTTTATGCTATGAACAATATAATGAAACATTTAAATAGTTTAAAATAATCAAACTTAAAGTACAATCTGAGAGAAACTTCTGTGATGTCTTTCCATGCACTGATAGATAAGAAGTAGTAAGTGGGCACTGGGGTTCGTGGATGGCTCAGTTGGTTAAGCTTCTGACTTTGGCTCAGGTCATGCTCTCACAGTTTGTGACTTTGACCCCATGTCAGGCTCTGACCTGATAGCTTGGAGCCTGGGAGCTTATTTGGATTCTGTCTCTCCCTCTCTCTCTCTCAAAAATAAATAAACATTAAAAAAAAAAAAGAAGTGGGCATCAATTCCCCTAGAGAGAATTATTATTAAAAAAAGGCACTTTGAACTTTTAATTTTTGACTCCTCTAAACCATATCGAAGCAAATATTATACTCATTCCAGTATTTTGAACTTTCGCCAAGTAAAAATATTATAGAAAAATACAGCTATTGGAATCTATTTAAATCATGATTTCATTTAGATTTCTACATAGGAAGAGAACATTTCCACGCAGGGACAAATATACCATGGTTAATTTCTCTTCCTCCCCACCTGTATGAGTGTGCAGTATGTGTAAAAAAAGAAAAGTCTTGTTTTTGCTATTTATAAAAAACCTTCATTTCTAGAGGTGAAGGTAAAACTAGCACTCTCCAGATTGCCACAGAGAGTCATTCCAGTAGTTAATTTGCTTTTATTGACTTCCAGGGTTTCCTTCTGAGAAATTTCCTGGCTGGTGTTCTTAAAATTGGAGCAAATGTCTTCATCTTTGTTCATTTTTCTGAAGTTAATATATGGTTTTCAATCTCCTCCTTAAGATTTATCAATTTGTTGTATTTCTCATAAACACAAACTATGTTTCATTCAACACTCCCAAAATCCTAAATGTACTTGTTGATAGTTCTCCCTGGCCTGAAGCCATCTGGGACAAACTATGTTATATATACACAAACTACACACTTATATACATGGACACACACACACACATATTTAAAAATAAATTGATAATCACTACTTGTTTTTGTTTACTTCTCCATGAAAGCCTCTAGCTGATAGATTTAGGGCCATCATTACCTTATTATTGACACCTGAAAACAGACTGCCATTTTTGGCACTGAGAACTCAGTGGGTACAGGTGAAGGAAACTGTAACAAAATCAACAGTGGGAAAAGATTGGAAAGAGGCAAGACATCATATTATTTTAGCTAGGTAGCCTTCACTAAAAATAAATTCTGTACCTTTCTCATTAGCAACTATTTGATAATCTATTTTTTAATGTTTTTATGTTTTATTGATAAATATAATGTAAAGAAAATATGAAGCACTATTCAAATTATAATCATAATGCTGCCTGTCTCTTCCCTATAGAGACTTTAAATTTTGGAATAGATTAGATTGCATAAGACACATGATTAGAGAAAGTGGATCTTCAACAGAATTTCAACTGACACTTAAAATCACTATAGTTTTCTCTCTTTTCATTTTGGTAAGTAGCAGTTATTAAAAATAATAGGACAGACTTGCACTTCTGGGAAGATGGAGTACATGTAATTATCCCTATTTTTCAGGAATAAGCTTAAATAAACCCCAAAAAAGTCTGACAACAAGGCAGACTGGCAAAGGCCCTGGGGACCCAAGGAATGACTTGGTGGAGTGTTCCTTGGTTTTCTTTATGATTATATATATCGCAGACTTGGAGCTGAAGAAGCCAACTACCTGGAAATAGCAATGGGTGCAGACAAAAAACAAAAAGAAAAATCAAAATAAAACAGAAAACAAAACAAAAGAATCAAACCAAAAAATCCACCAAAAGCCCGTTATGTTTAGTCCAAGAATCAGGAAAGGTGAAAAGGTGAAGTCTATCATTAGACAAAACATTGGGAAAATAATTGCCCTACTCCATTACTGAAAATGTGAACTGTAGTAGAATACTGGAATGTATTTTAAAATCCTATTTATAGTATTTTAATCACTTAATTACAAGTAATGTTTCCCTATGTAACAACATATTATTTTAGTTAGGTCGACAATGTATTTTACTAGTAATATGGTATTAATTTTTCAAAGCAGTCTAAATTGTCATAAATAACTTCCTGAGCCACTCCATTTTAATGTTTCTATTTCACTGACAGATTTCTCTGAGGCTGACAGTTCATTTCTCTAGGATCAACAGCTTATAGAAAAAATAATATTATTCTCCCTGCACTATCAGGTGCATAAGTAAGATGTCAAATGCAGTGAACACTTCTCTACCCTAATTTGCTTCTTGAAATTTTGACTGTTAAGTCATATAAATATTCCTTGGATTATTATTTCACTACTAAAGGTATCTCTCAATTATATACTTATCCTATGAACCCTGCAGAAATATTACAGAGGCAGCTCATTTGGAAAACATTTTAGTCAGTATCTTTCTTGCCATCTGTTATGGCAATATTTATGATACATAAGATATAAGAATGCAAGTTTAAATTTATTTTGATTCAGTCATTTGTACTATTTCAGAATTTGTGGAATTTATGTGTACCTGATCGATTGAGGAAAATTAATAAAAACTGCTGAACACCAACAAATGGTTGTTGGATTACTTTTCAGCTTATAAGTCTTTCCCTTAACTTACATATTTTAAAAGTTTTCCAAAATATACAAAGTAGGCAGGAGAATAGACTGTATCCCAACTCTGAATTCAATAGTTATCAACATTATACCACACTTGTTTATTATTTCCTTCCTTCCTTATTTCCTCCCTTCCTCCCTTTTTTCCTTGACTTTTCTTTCAATTATAAAATGGCTACATAATCTTCCAACATTTTAGCATCCTATTTTGCCATGTGATTTTGCAATTCCTCCTATCAAGAGGTCAAGTCTAGGAGTGCCTGAGTAGCTCAGTAGGTTAAATGACCTACTCTTAATTTTGACTCAGGTCATGATCTCAGGGATCATGAGATAAAGCCCTGCATCAGGCTGTGCACTGACAGCTTGAGATTCTCTCACCCTCTCTCTCTCTGCCCCTCCTTCACTCATTCTCTCTCTCTCTCTCTCTCTCTCTCTCTCTCTCTCTCTCTCTCTCTCTCTCTCAAAATAAATAAAATATACATTTAACAAAAAGAGGTCAAGTCTATTTCTTCACACCTTGAATCAGTTTGGCCAGAGACTTACGTTGCCTAATGGGACATTAGGAAACATAACTCAAGCAGAGCCCTCAAAAGAGCTTACATATTGGACTGTCTTCTTTTGCTGTGTTTAGAACCCTAAGACCACCATACAGACAAAATTGAGCAGGACTCATGGAGAGTGAGGGGCTAAATGCAGGAAAAACAAGTCCAACAAATAGCGTGCCAACTTCCAGAAAAAGTAAAACCATCCTAAATCATTTAGCCATTGGCAAAACTATAGGCAACTACCAACATACCATCAAATTCAAGCTGAGTTGGCCCAGATAACAAAAGCACAACTGATACACAAAATTGTGAGCAAACTCAAGAAGCTGTTGTTGTAAGCTGTTAAACAGTTATCCTTCTTTTCCTCCTTTTTTTCTCCCTTCCTTTTTTCTTTCCTTACATTGTTTTATCCTTCTTAATTCATTTCCTTTCTCTTTATGTTGTTATGATATTTTTTAAAACTCCTCATCATGGGGCGCCTGGGTGCCTCAGTCGGTTAAGTGGCCAACTTCAGCTCAGGTCATGATCTCACGGTCTGTGAGTTCGAGCCCCGTGTCAGGCTCTGTGCTGACCAAGCTCAGAGCCTGGAGCCTGTTTCTCCCTCTCTCTGACCCTCCCCCATTCATGCTCTGTCTCTCTCTGTCTCAAAAATAAATACATAAACGTTAAAAAAATTCAATAAAAAATAAAAAAAACAAAAAAACTCCTCATCATGTCACTTTTCTTATAAGTGTTTCCGTACATATCCAAATAAGGGAATTTTAACAATCACAGTACCATTACCTCACTTAATATTATTAATAATAATTCCCTAACTACTAATATCCAGTCAATATTTAATGTTTTCCAGTTGTTTCTAAATATATTTTATTGCTTTTCATTAATAAATTATGATAGTGTCTTCAATAATAAATTATTTTGGAAAATTGACTGCTCTAGCTAGGTCAGAACTCCAGTGTTTCTTCAGCTTTGTATTATATCTGAAATCTTTGTTCATTTCTCACCCACGAGCAGCTGTGATTTATTGTTCTTTTTCGAGTCTATCCTTGTACATGTGCAGTTCAGAATGCAGGCAAGCACTTGAGGGGAACCCCTGAGCAGATTACCAGCATTCTTTTTCTGTTGTTCCCTTCTTCCCTTATCTCTGGACCCAGCCCCAGATATTCCAGCCTCCTTAGTAAAACAGTCCCTTCCCATTTGGGCTCTATATGCCTGAAGAGCCATTTGAAAATGACCCCTTTGGGAGGCCAAACCATGGAGTCTAGCCCATTCCCAAGAATGATGCTATTTATAAAAAAAAAAAAAAAAAAAAAAAAAAAAAAAAGTGGCAGTGGAGGGGGGGACGGGGCGCCTGGGTGGCTCAGTCAGTTGAATATCTGACTTTTGATGTCAGCTCGGGTCATGATTTCAGGATTCTGAGATCAAGCCCCGTGTCCTGCTCCAAGCTGAGCCTGGAGCCTGCTTGGGATTCTATCTCCCTGTCTCTCTGCCCCCTCAAAAATAAATAAATAAACATTAAAAAAAAAAAAGAATGATGTGACAGATTCTCATCAAGGTTATTTGTTCTTTGCTTTACTACCAAATGTCTAGGTCAAAGGCCTTACATTGTTTACTGTGTTTATAAGGAAGCAAGATCCTCTCACCTGTAACTGTTCTATTAGGCCTGTGAGTTTCCATTTATGTCCGTTTAGGGTATTTCTATGGTCATATCTGGCCCACACACTGTACAGGTGTATACAGCTTACATGCGTACATACTCTGGATTTTCATCTACAAAAAATGTTTAATTTTGCCTGACAAATGATACCTTATTACTTGACAATGGATTGGTTTAGACAAGGTGTAAGTTAGTCATAATGTTCAATGTACATATATTATAATTATTTTCCTAATGTACTAGAGCCAGAATCAATATATTCCACATAGAACATTAATGCAAATGAGTGAATTTGTAATCTGGGATCTTAGCCATGGACATGCAGATTAGTATTTGCGGCAAAATTTTATAAACAAAACCATAGATTAATTATCTCCACACTGTGAAGTAGAGTAGTTTATTCTAGTCCATCTTTCAGTTTTAATTTTGTCATTAATATGTTCTAAGTTAAATTGATATACTCGGGAAAAATGACCTTCTAAGGTAGTTTATGAAAGATCCATAGTTTAACCTGAAATATTAACCAGTTGTTAAATACATTTCTAACTTTCGTATTCCGTTTTCTAAAAAATCTACTTGAATGGAGTAAATTCTCAATTATTTATAGCATTAAGAGTTCAGAATAAAAGGAGAATGTTGAAAAATTGTGATAGATAAGCCAAATTGTGGATGTTTAATTTCTATGTAAAAATGCATATAGATTTCCATTTTAAAAATACACTTTTATAGTTAAAACTAATAGTATTTGTTTAACCTTTGGGCAATTAGTGAATGCCAGAGTCAAAAATCTTTATTTGATGCTGGGGAGCCATTGTAGATTGAGCAGACTAATTTCCTTTTCCTTTTTATTTTATTTTATTTATCTTTTTCATTTTAGATAGAGAATGTGTGTGAATGGGAGAAGGGGCAGAGGAAGAGGGAATCTTAAACAGACTCCATGCCTAGTGCAGAGCCCCACACGGGGTTCAATCCCAATACCCTAGGATCATGACCTGGAGCAAAATCAAGAGTCAGACATTCAACCACGTGAGCCACCCAGGTACTCCAAGCAATTAATATCCTTAATGGAATTGGTCAAACTCAGAATAGAATAAATATTTTTTTATATATTTATGTATTTTATATAGTATTTATATATTTTAAATAAAATAAATAAAATAAATAAAATATTTCATATTTTCCAAATAATATATTAGTATAAACAGTAGCACATACATAACTACTATGCCTGCTGTTATGGGCTAAACTATAACCCCCCAAATTCCTATATTGAAGCTCTAACACATCATATGACTCTATTTAGAGATAATGTCTTTAAAGGAGTAATTAAGTTAAAATGAGGCCATTAGAGTGGGCCATAACTTAATCTGGTATCTTTATAACCAGAGTGGATTAAGACAGAGAGAGAGAGAGAGATACCAGGGCACATATTTACAGGAGGATGACCAGTGAAGAGGCAAGAGGGCAACATCTGCAAATGAAAAAGGGAGGTCTCAGGAGAAACCAACCATACCATTTCCTTAGATCTTAGACTTCAATCCTCCAAAATGTGGGAAAATAAGTGTGTTTTAAGTCACCCAGTCTGTGGTATGTTGTTATGGCAGCTCTACAAAGCTAATACATCTCTTCATATGATTACCATAAATATTAGGTTTTCTAGTAAGAAAAAACTGTTATATTAAAATAACTGAAAGATCTGGATCTAGATATCTCTTCCAGTTAGTGTTTTGTTTTCTTTGGGTAGATAATAGTTGAATTATTGTATCATATGGTATTTCTGTTTTTAGTATCTTGAGAAACCTTCATACTGTTAACCACAGTGGCTTCGCCAGTTTACATTCCCATCAACGGTGCAAGAGAATTTACTTTTCCCCACATCCTCATCAACACGTGTTATTTCTTAGCTTTTTGGCTCGAGACATTCTGACAAATGTAAAGTGATATCTCATTGTGGTTTTGATTTGCCTTTCCCTGATCACTACCACCCATCTATTTATCACAGTTTTATTTACAATATCCAAGATATGGGAGAAATCCAAGTGTCCATTGATAAGTAGATAATGAAGATATGGAATATGTACAATGGAATATTACTTAGCCATAAAAATATGAGATCTTACCATTTGTGACATCACAGATGGATCTAGAGGATATTATGTAAAGTAAAATAAGTCAGACAGAGAAATGTAACTATCATATGATTTCAATGATATGTGGAACTAAAAAAAAAAAAAAACAAAACAAAACAGGGCAACTGGGTGCTCATTTGGTTAAGTATCTGACTCTTGATTTTGGCTCAGGTCAGGATCTCACAGTCCCGAGATGGAGACTTGTGTCAGGCTCCATGCTAAGCATGGAGCCTGCTTAAGATTCTCTTGCTCCCTCTTCCTCTGTCCCTCCCCTGCTGTGTGTGCATTCTCTCTCTCAAAAAATAAAAATAAAATAATTAAAATAAAATAAAATAAGATACTAACAAAATAAAACAAATGAATAAGCAAACAAAAAGCAGAAACAGACCCATTAATACAGAGGACAAATTGGTAGTTTCCCAAGGGAGAAAAGGGTGAAAGGATGTGCAAGGGGCAAAATGGGTGAAGGGGTGTAGAAGATACAGGTTTTTAGTTATGGAATGAATAAATTATGGGAATAAAAGGTACAACATAGGGAATACAGTCAATGGTATTGTAATAGTATATGGTGACAGATGGTAGCTATACTTGTGGTAAGCATAGCATAACATAGCGTAAGGTATAATCTTGTTTTGTTTGTTTATTCATTTGTTCAATTACTATCCTATACACTTTAAACTAACGTAACATGTATCAATCTTACTTAAATTAAAAAACAAATGACTTAGAGGAAAGTGCAAATGGTTATAAGTTGGCAAAAGCAAACACAACAAAAGAAATAGCTAAAAATATCCTAACTAAAAATAAAGCATTAAAAAGAAAAAAATAACAGAAAGATCATAATGGCTATAGAATAGTATATACTGATGACAGAAGTATGAAGACATTGAAAAAGAGATCTGGAAATATTATAACAAATTACAGGCCTTTAAGAGCTTCTGGTTATAGAGAATATAGGTCTTCTGACCCCATCTCTAAGTTTGTTCATTTAATTAAAAAAATATTGCCACTTAGTTTTCTTAACCAGGCAAAGTGAGTATAATATTTGTCTCTTCCATTCAACTGCTCAAAGATGTTTCAGAAAAGCAACGAAAGGTCTTATTTCATGACTGAAGAAAAGTTGAAAAGAAATATCAAAAAATGTCAATAGTTGGAAAAGGAGAAAATCTGTAAAAAAGTTTACATTCCATATTATTTTCTAACATTGAGTCACAAAATGTTTTAAACAAAAATTCTTTCCCTGTGATTTTTCCTACTTTTTAAATAAGTTGTATACATCTTACTCTCATGTTTCAATACGTGTTTAAGAAATATTCTGGATACAAGTCTTCCGGTGGATATATATCACTTATAAATACTTTCTAGTCTGTAGCTATTTTTTTTATTCTTTTAACAGTATCTTTCATATAGCAAATTTTAAAAAAAGCTTATAAAGTTCAATTTATCATTTTTTTTCTTTTATAGATTGTGCTGTTAGTATCATTTCCAAGATCTCTTACCTAACCTCTGGACACAAAGGCATTATGAGTGAAAGAAGCCAGTTTCAAAAGGTTACCTACTGCATAATTCCATTTCTATGACATTCTTGAAAAGACAGAACTATAGTGACAAAAAAAAAAAAGATTAATGGTTGCCAGAGGTGGGGAACTGTGTGACTACAAAAGGGCAACATGAAGAGTTCTATGGGGTGATGGAAATATTATGTAGGCTAATGGTGGTAAAGCAGACCCAACATAGTTAAGGTTCATGCAACTGTGCTATACCTTCAAAAAATGTCATTTTACTCTATGTTAAATTAAAAAAATACACAAATAAAAACAAAAATAAAAAATAATTTTTACCACAATGTAAGCATATTGTAGAGCAGATATTCCTGAAAAGTATATGAATGACAACTATCAACTAGAAGGCCCAGCGGTAGTAAACTATAATCAAATTGATCAGGTCACAGACTATCAAAAAGCACCAGTGAAGACATTTTAGTTCTCAGAGCTCTGGTGGGTCTTATACATTAATAATCTCAGTCACAGGGGCACCTGGGTGGCGCAGTCGGTTAAGCGTCCGACTTCAGCCAGGTCACGATCTCGCGGTCCGTGAGTTCGAGCCCCGCGTCGGGCTCTGATGGCTCAGAGCCTGGAGCCTGTTTCCGATTCTGTGTCTCCCTCTCTCTCTGCCCCTCCCCCGTTCATGCTCTGTCTCTCTCTGTCCCAAAAATAAATAAACATTGAAAAAAAAATTTAAAAAAAATAATCTCAGTCACAAATTTATTAAATTAACATATATAATGTAAATATTAAACACTATTTTCTGTTGCCTCTCCAAGTGAAGCTGATAGAAACGTTCATAGAGCGGTGCCTGGGTGGCTTAGTCAGTTAAGCATCTATTGATTTCAGCTCAGATCATGATCTTGCAGTTTGTGGGTTCAAGCCCCCTGTTGGGCTCTGAACTGACAGTGCGGAGCCTGCTTGGGATTTTGTCTCACCCCCTCCCTCTCTTTCTGCCCCTCCCCTGCTCTTACTTGCTCTCTCTCTCTCAAAATAAATAAATAAATGTAAACAAAAGAAATATTCATAGAACAGAAGGTAGTACCGGTATCAGAGAGTTTAATTATTTTCCTTAAAAACAACAACAAGAACAAACATGCAAGACTGTGAATATAAAAGGAAAAAATCCTATAATGTGAGTTGAGACATAACCATCCCTTATAACAGTAATTAAATGGTCAGGAATTACTCTCTTCATTTATTTCACAATTGGCTGACAGCCACACTTATTGTTAAGCAAGAAAGAATGATGCTTTGTAAAGTGGGTTTGTATTATATGCTGTAGCTGGTTCCAGAGTATTCAGTAACTTATAGATTCTTGGGGAGCAAGTCACACAGTCAACAGTTATTAATTCAGTTGTTTAACTAGCTATTTATTATTCAATACGGATTGAACCAACCATAAACGTAGATTAGACCTAAACTTATTTTTTCTTACTGCCATTTGTATCTTTGTCCTTTTTTTCTTTATTTGCTTATGTTTGGTTTTGACAAATAATGAAGTCAGTGAATCTGTGCAGACAATCCTTAAATGTTAATGAACAGTCTTTTAAAAGAGCACATAAATCCTTTTCTTCCAATTTTTTTCCAGTTGCTGTTACGTTGTTGCTATAAATAAAGAGATATTTTTACCAGGGACTCTTTCAAATTTTTAAGGTTAAAAAAGGCTGTACTCTCCAAACAGCAAAAAAAAAAAAAAATAGGCAGAAAATCTTTCAAGGATGAAATAAATAAAAGGAGCAAAAAGATTTGTACTGGCAGAATTGTTAAAAAATGCGATTATTTTGAATTCATTAGGGGATAAGCAATGATACAAAAATAGGCTGCTAATTAATAAGGAGGGGCAAGAAATTAATGAGTCCAAAATGTCTGAGTGACTGAAATTGTACAACTCATTTTTTAATGAGAGAAATGAGAGAAATTTTAGGAAATAGTGACAGCTTTGCAAAAATTGCTATTGACAAAACACAGGAAGAGGAATACTTGAATTATGAACATACTCAAATCAGCAAAATTGGGTGACTTGTTTCCAAGGACACAGAGCAAGTTAGCTGCATAATACCAATCACTGAATCAATAATAATAAAGATGCAAAAATTATGTCAAAATATCTATATATTGCCTTTGAGCCACATTTTCTCAATCATATTAGATTCTACTTTTGATACAGTATGTTTTTCCATATAATAAGATCTTTCTAGATTCAAAAATGAATTGGGTACTTCTGGTTTTTCCAGTTTGTCAAAAGTGCAGGACTTGAAATAAAATGTAAAATACTTTTGATCGTAAAGAATTGGATGCTGATGAGAAACAGACAAAAACAGGGATGAGAGTAGAGAGTATTGGGTGGTTTTTTTTGTTTGTTTTTTTGTTTTTTGTTTTCTGTTTTTTTTGTGGAGGCTCTTTTCTACTGGTAGGGCAAGAAACTACCATCAGGTAGATGATATTTAATCTGAAACATACCAAATGAGAGGGATCCAACTATATGAAGTATTGAGGTAAGACCCATTCCAGAAGTTAACAGTGTATCTAACACTTGGGTGAAAATCTTTTATGTTCAAGGAAAGAAAGAAGGTCTTCTTGGCTGGATTTTAGTGCCTGGGGTGATAGTGATAGGAAATAAGGGAGACTGGTTAGACTGTGGATGGTGGTAAGAAATCTGAATAGAAAAAATGTAAGTTAAATATGTAATTTAAAAATATAATCATCCTTAAACAAAAATCATTTCAGCTTCTGTTGCCATTATTAGAAAACCTAATGACTAAATAAGTTATATAAACATGGCAGACTGGGTTTTATTATGGACAAAATGATGGAAATAGATTGATAGAATAAAGCCAAAAGCATAAAGAAACAACCTAAATCCCTAACTAGTAAAATAAACAGAGCTGCAACGAGAAATTGGATGAGTTCCCTATAATAATTGTTGCCACAAATCTTAACACATACTCCTTTTTTTGTATACTCTATAATTCACCTATGATTAATAGTTTTTTTCTATTTTGTAGGGAATTAAAATGTTTTTAAAGTGGCATGTTCTTTTTATTTTATTATTATTGTAATAATAAGTATTTTAAAGAACTATAAATACAGAGTTGAATGCTAGCCAGCAGGTCAACTCTAGTAGATCTTATCTCACTCTGAATCAAAAAAAATATGAACATTTCAGTAACTCGTGTTTGGACTTATGCTTATGATCCCCCTGTTTACTTTTAGTATCAGTCAGGTTAGGTCAGATGTTATTTTAAAAAGCTCAAACCTTGCCCCAAAGCATATTACTTACAGAAATGTTAACTCTGCAACTTTTACAGATACCCAATACACATTAGTCCAATAATGGCTGTAATATATATATATATATATATATATATATATATATATATATATATATTTAAAGTTGTTCAGAGTATTTTAATACTAGTTGTTTTCCTGCCTCCTCTTTTGTCTCATTTATATAGCAAACACCGTTAACAGTATTTCAGGAATGGAAGACATAATGAAAATAAAAGCCTAAGCAAAGATTGAGCAGTCTGAGCTCTAGTAGTAATATTTCCCCCTCAAACAGTTGGTTGAATGTAAGCAAGTCATTGACTAGCAGAAGCTCCATGGGTGAACTAAAAATCATCATGTTCAAAAGACACAGTACATACCTTATAATCAGGGACACGTTTTTGTTTTTTTTCTAAGGTATTAGCTCTGCTGCTTATTAGCTCTAAGGCCCTAGATGGTCATTTTGCCTCCATAAACTATGATTTCTTCATCAGGAAAATAAGGATATGAATGCATTCTACACATATTTGAGATAATGTGTGATAAAGTGCAATGTACTGCATTGTATTGCAATGTATATACCCATAAAGAAGAGGTCATTATTTTCACTGAAAATAAATGTGCTGCAAAGACTTTACTATTTCTCAGGAAGTGAGAAACTATACCGGTTTCCTTTAAATGAGAGGCCAAAGGACACAAAAATACTGAATTAAAGGGGCACATGTACCTCAATATTTCTAGCAGCATTATCAACAGTATCCAAATTATAGGAAGAACCCAAATGTCCATTGACTGATGAATGGATAAAGAAGATGTGGTGTATGTATGTGTGTGTGTGCATGTATATTTATATATATATATATATATATATATATATATATATATATGTGTGTGTGTGTGTATATATATATATGCATATATATATGTGTGTGTGTGTGTGTGTGTATATATATATATATATATATATATATATAAAACGGGATATTATTCAGCCAGCAAAAAGAATGATAATCTTGCCATTTGCAATGATGTGGATGGAGCTAGAGTTGTATTATGTTAAGTGAAATAAGTCAGTCAGAGAAAGACAAATACCATATGATTTCACTAATTTTTGGACTTTAAGAAACAAATCGATGAACACATAGGAAGGGATAAAAGAGAGGAAAGCAAACCACAAGAGACTCTTAACTTTAGAGAACAAACTGATGGTGGATGGAGGGGAGACAGGCTAAATGGGTGTTGTGTAATAAGGAGGGCACTCGTTGGGGCGCCTGGATGGCTCAGTCGGTTAATTGTCCAACTTCAGCTCAGGTCATGATCTCAGGGTTCATGGGTTCGAACTCTGTGTGGGGCTCTGTGCTGACAGCTCAGAACCTGGAGCCTGCTTTGGATTCTGTGCCCCCCCCCCCCGTTCCTCCCGACTCATACACTCTCTCTCTCTCTCTCTAAAAGATAAAGATTAAAAAATTAAAAAAAAAAGAATTGGATGTTGTATGTAAGTGTTGAATCACCAAATTCTACTACTGAAACCAATATCACATTATATGTTAGCTAACTAGAATTTAAATAAAAATTTGAATGAATGAATGAATGAATGAATGAGAGGCCAGAAATAATAACATTAAAATTCAAAGCAAATGACTGCATACAAAAACCAAACAAACAAAAACAAATAAAATAGCTATTGGATTCCTGCAAATACACTCCAATAAACTGCTTATATTCCATCCTTTACTTCTATGCTGGTTGTCAACTGCCCCTCTGCTCCAAGTCCACCTTTCCCCCCCTGCTTTGTGATACTGGAGCTGAATCTTTTAAATCTCTTTTTTGCTGGCCACCACAATGTTAAATTCTGTCAGTAGAGAGCAGTAGAGGGACAACTCAAAAGGAAGGGCCTGGGGCACCTAGGTGGCTCAGTGGTTTGAGCAACTACTTAGGCCCAGGTCATGATTCTCCAATTTGTGGGTTCAAGCCCTACATTAGTCTCTCTGCTGTCAGTGTGGAGCCTGCTTTGGATCTTCTGTCTCCCTCTGCACCTCCCCTGCTTATGCATTCTCTCTCAAAAATAAACATTAAAAAAAAAAAAGAAAAAGACAAAAAAGGAAGGGCCTTCTCTTCTGGCTCTATTCCTTTCCTGTTTTTTCCTACATTGTGAAATTCAGCTGGTGGCTTCCCAGCAAATCTCACTGGGTGCTTCCCAGAGACGTTCAGCAGCACCTCACCCTGGGATTCCTCGCTTGTTAAACCTTTCCAAAACTCTCTCCCACCTGGTGAACCAGGCACCCACCCTCTCCAGCAGAGTGTGTGTGTTTGTGTGTGTGTCTAGAGAGACCCTCTTTCTTTCAAGTTTACTTCTTTCTCTACTATTCTCCCTAAACCCTAGAGATAGTGGCTGCTCCCCACTTCTATTCCTCTGTTTAGAGTTCTCTATGCCTCTTAATAGTTAATTCCCTGTTACTAGTTGATAATTCTTTATATAGAAATTATTCTCCTCAGGTTCCTGATATGATTTCTGACTCTTGACTGGACTCTGACTGATATACCTTTTCATACTCAAGATTAAAGATATCAAGTGTAATTTAAACTTGGCATTCTGGTAACTCTAAAGCACACAACAGAATTTTACAAATCTATGATTATAGCTCTTAATACTAAATGCAGTTTGAAACAAATTGAATTTTGCTGGATAAAAATAAATCTGAAGTCCGTGACAGATTTCAAAAACATTTCACAATATGTTGGAAAACAGCAGTGGAATGTAAAATCTTTGAAAGAGTTAGAAATACTGAAGAAAAACAGGGAAGAGCATATAAAAAGAATTAAAATTCTGTTGGAGTCACAGTTTTGGTCCTGGTCTTTACACGGAGATTTTTATATACGTTTTGTTTAATTTTCAAAGGTTATTTTAGCCATGAATAAACTTAGTAATTTTTACATATAGCTGGTATGACTCACACATACATAAGCATGATCCCATTCATATTTTTGGGTTCTCTACCATGCTTTCTAAACCTCTTGACAAACTAATCAAATGTCCTTTAAATTGATTTATAATATTTCAAATTTGTGTTCCACAGTAATTTTCCCCAAGTCTCTCATCCTCCACAGAAACTAATTCCTCTTCAATTGTCTCATTGTGCTCACTAAATACTAACCCAATTTAATTATTATTCTTTTATCTTTTATACCACTAACATCGGAAGTTGATAATTAGAATAAATTAATTTTCTGCTTCTAAAATGAAGAAAATTGGCTACATTGCTTTGTTATGAGCATTTGAAAAGTACTTAGTATAAATATACATAGTTACTGATAACAAATGCAATGACAACTCCCTGGCAGCTTCCCCTGAACCTCAGAAGCAATGGATTGTCACAGTGAAGTGTTAATGAACATTAGCAATTACACATGCAAATTTTGTTTCCATTTCTAGATTAGTCCATTTCTTTAAAATCCATTCACTTTAATGTATTTTCATTTATGTATTTAAATATAAACATACAAGAAATAATGATTTGTACAACCTTGTTTTAGGATTTAAGAAGATTCAAGATGAATACTAAATGGGCATGTTCTTTGAGTTCCACATTATTTTTTTCTGCTAAGAATAGGAGGTTTTTTTATAGGAGTAAAAACAGATATGGTTTTATCTTAAAGTATCTCTTAACATGAAAGTGTTCTCTATCTGACCACTCAATAGAGAAATGATAAATTTTAGAGAATGGGGTTTCCTTCTGGGTCAGGGTTCTGACTCTCTCATATATCCCTGGCATACACATGATTCAAGCACATTATCAGATATACACTGAAAAAACTTAATTTTCCTCCAGAAGACATCTTCTCTCTCTCTTTTTTTTTTTTTTGGCTAATAGTTGATGTATAGAGATTATATAAAGGTATAAAAAAGTGAATTTTAAATATTTAAAAATATTTTTATATTGAGATAGAGTGGTATGGTATACAATTTTATTTATTTATTTATTTACTTACTTACTTACTTACTTATCATTTATTTATTTTACTAAGAGTGAAGATCCTTTTAATTGTTAAGAAGGAAGTTACTTAGAGGGGGAACCGTGCTTAAGATTCCACAGAGCTAAGGTTGTGGAGACCATGACCAAATAAATATGTAACAAGGACATATTTTGATATTCTTTAAAGCAGTGTTTTTGAGTCAGGAAAACATGCAAAAAAGATGATTTTTCTTGACGTGCTTCTCACTGAACAAGACCTTTACTCACCTTTGTATGCATCGACTGCCTAGCGCAGGTATTGGACCTCCATAATAATTTAATGCAACTCACAATCAAATTACACTTTATCAAATATAATACTTTCACATGGAAATAAATTCCAGATACTTTTTAAATTCATGATTTCCATGAACATTTCAGTTATGATAAATTACAAAATGGCAAGAAAGACTCTTTGAGATCTCAAAGTAAGAAAAAAACTGGAGGAAAGTATCTTTCAAAGGGCTTCACAAATATGAAGCACAATTATTAGAAGCTTGATAAAAAGCAATTTTTCCGTTCAAGGTTTAAGTGTCAATTTTTGAACATTCCTACATCAATAAGACACCATTTGTGATTGCTCTTTTTAAAAAAGCCCCAAAGAGCTTATATCATGTCAGGGGCGGGTGCCTCTCAGCCAGCACCAGACAGAAGAGGCTTGCGATATTTGCACTAAATCCAAACTCGGTACATTGTCATTTCCTCAGTTCAGCTGCAATCTGCTATCCATCAGATTCTGAGACTTTTCCAGTCCAGCAGTAGTGATAAGTGCATCCGGCCCATCTTGTGTGAAGTAAACTATAGTACCATCACCTCTCACACAGAAATTTTCACAGAGACACTGACCTTTTTGTAAACTGAAGCTAAGCCATGTCTTAGTGGCCATAATCTTGCAGAAGCATCACTCTCCGTGCTTCAGAAGTCTGCTCAGCCTGTTGATAGCCTTCTGCATCTTGTCTGGAACAACTGCTGGAGTGTTGGGTAGGTGGTGGAGGATCCAGGGAACTCATCAGCACAGATTTCCAGGTGACTGAGTTTCTGAGTTATGTTTTCTTCCCCAGGAGGCATCTGTGTTTTACATCCAAGGCTATCTGAAGAACACTAGTGTTCTTTTATTTTTAAAGCAGGTCCATCCTCACTGCTCCTACATTCAGCTACTTCACTTCTCTTGTTCTCTGAGAGCAAATCTTTCAAGTGATTTTGGTTTGGGCTAGGTGCTAGCTCTGGGAATTCAGTAAAAAGCCAATGTCTATCCTCGAAAAACCTGTTTTAGTGGATTTTGTAGAAGTCATTCCCATATTTGTGGGCATTGGATTGGTAATCAACTTGCTCCTCCTGGCACACCCACTGGGTACCGTTCTCCCAGACTTTCCTCTCCACCAATTTGGTCTATTCTTCTGGTCCCTCCACATTGTCCCAGACATTATTAATGGTCGAAGAGTCAAAACAGAATGCTCAGGAACCAGGTCCCATCCTGCTGCCTCCTTTTACCAGAGTGCAGCCTGCTCATTCAATATAGGGACCAACCATGACACTGGAGCCGGATATGTATACAATTATTTTTAACAATTTATATTCACATGGAAATGTGCTCATAGCATATAGATATGTTAAAAACTATTTAAAAGTGGCTATGACATGATCATATACATTTTAAATAACAGTAGATATTTAGAAGGATAATCACCTAAATTCATAACAATTATCTCTGAGCTGGTTTACAGAGCAAGGATATAAAGATAAATTCATTTTCTTACTTATGCTTTTTTCCATGGTGTTTTCTATGTGACATGTAATAGAGCCATGATAAAACAAAATAAAAATTATTTCAATTTTGAATAAAAACTAAAAATGATGCCAACATCTATAGCTTCATATTATATGCCATTTCCTTTTTCTTTTTCTTCTCTCTTTTTTTTTTTTTAATTTTAGAGAAAGAGAGAGAGAGGGAGGGAGGGGAAGAGGGAGAGAGAGAGAATCTCAGGCAGGTTCGACTCTATCAGCACAAAGCCTGATGTGGGGTTCTATCCCACAAATGGTGAAATCATGACCTGAGCAGAAATCAAGAATCTGACACATAGCCCACTGAGCCACCCAGGCGCCCCGGATATTTTCTTATACTATGTTCTCAAAGAAGTAATCAATGATACTCATTTTTAAAATAAACAGATTCGGGGCACTTGGGTGGCTCAGTTGGTTAAGTGTCCCACTTCGGGTCAGATCATGATCTCACAGTTCATGGGTTTGAGCCCCACATTGGGCTCTGTGCTGAGAGCTCAGAGCCTGGAGCCTGCTTCAATTTCTGTGTCTCCCTCTCTCTCTGCCCCTTCCCCACTTGCACTCTGTCTCTCTCTCTCTCTCTCTCAAAAAGAAATAAACATTTAAAAAATAAATAAAGTCAGGGCGCCTGTGTGGCTCAGTCAGTTAAGCGTCCGACCTCAGCCCAGGTCATGATCTCACACTCCATGAGTTTGAGCCCCTCGTCCAGCTCTGTGATGACAACTCAGAGCCTGGAGCCCACTTCAGATTCTGTGTCTCCCCCTCTCTCTCTGCCCCTCCCCTGCTCATGCTCTGTCTCTCTCTGTCTCAAAAGTAAATAAAAACATTTAAAAAAAAATTAAAAGAAAAGAAAAGAAAAGAAAAGAAAAGAAAAGAAAAGAAAAGAAAAGAACAGACTCATGGCTAGTTTACTTAATCAATTGTAGATAACTACCTGTAATGGCTTTTTATAATTTGCTTTTACTATTTTTGTGGAAACATTTTGTACAAATAATACCTTATTAAACTGGTATATGTGTTAATTACATATATACATTATATATAAATATTTATGGTATATACTGGTATATTATTTATATAAATTAATTATATATTTATATATAAATAATATATGTATAAAAAGTTTCCTTCAAATTTAGTAGATAATGTATCTTTTTTTTTCTCTTGATTTTTTTGGCTGGAATAATTCCTCAGAATTTTTCCTTGACAGTGATGCATAGCACTGACAGATACTGGGGGATATCAATACACATCCATGAAACAGTTTTACTTTCTGAAATTCTGCAAGATAGCTAAAGTATATAATGCCTTACATACCATACAGAAAGCTCCAAATATCAAAAAGAATGATTCAAACAATGGTACATGAGCTGAAGGTATCAGGAAGAAATAAAAAATGAATTGGCATCTGGGGTGGGTATTATAGGATTTCTGTAGATGGTGTTAGGGATAGATGGCATTCATGAAGAGAAAAATGGCAAGAACAAACATGAGGAGAGAGAAAACCAACAGGTGCCTTTGGAGCAATGAAAATACATCAGATTTGCTAAAGCTGACCACAGAGATCAATGAAAAGGCTGGAAAGAAAAGAAGGCATTGGATGCTAGCTGAATGATTTGGATTTTATTTCAAAGTCAGTGACTTGCCTTGGAAGTAACTGGGAAGTGCTATGATCAAAGTACATGTCTGGAACATCAATATGATGCTCATGTGCACAAACAGGATGCAAAAAAAAAAAAAAAAAAAGCAGAGGAGGCAAGACCCATTAGAGGACTCTGTTTGTATTCCAGGAATTCATGAGTGCCTACACTGTGGTGTGAACAGTACAAATGAAGAAAAAAAAAAGATATAAATGAAAGATACAAGTGCAGACTGCACAGAGCGTGGTAACAGACTGGATGTGAGGAGATAGGAAAACATTGAAAACAATTATTGACACTGGATAAATAGGGATATGGAATAACAGGAACAAGAAGGTCAAAGGAGAAGCTAGTTTATGGGAGAAAAGTGTAGTTCAGTGTTAAATGAAATGGCCAGAAGGTCAAGGTGAATGAAGAAATGGCCAACTTGAGCTTGGAATTGAGGCCAGCACCAGACATGTCAGTTAAGGAATCATTTAGCTTGACTCTGACTCCTTGGTGCTGGCAGTGGTGAGGGCACTCTAGCCATAGGCTTCTTATTTTAATGGATTTTATCAGTGTAATCAGTGCGTATAATATATAAATATGTTTTTATTATATAAATAGAATATTTATATGTTTAACCAGAAAGTTTCTTGAAGAATCACCTCCTTACAAGTTTTTTTCAATTTTATTTATGAAATAAAAGGCCAAGAAAGAATCACACAAAAATAATTTCAGAGTTGAGGTCAACTCAGATGTATCCCAACTAAAGTATACCTATTTCTCCAAGATCATACTGCTTTAAAAAAACTAAATTATTCTAATTAATTGTACTCTCATGTAGTGATGATGATAAATACACTCCAGTTCTGTGAAAATTCAAACAATCAGATGTTTAAAATACATACAATTATATGATACTTTCTGCTATGCTGTTATTTTTGGAAAAAGTTATATTGAATTTATCTCTACTCTAAATTGCTTCTATAAGAAGTAAAAGTAAAAAGAAAAGTGAGAGGAGTTATCAGTGGATATTGTAATAACGGCTTGGCTGAGTCCCAATATTCCTTCTTTATATTATTTAATAACTCTTCCTGAAATTATGTTGAATAATAATCAGGCACATGCACTAACTTTCTTATTTATAATCTTTATTGTTTGAAAATCCTTTCTTATATGAAATATTGATTTTTAAATGTTCTTATATTAAATTATACTTGAGTATAAAGAAAAGTTATCATGTCAAAAAGTAAGATTGGAACTCTAATTTTTATCCAGATTAATAAAATATCATAGTATATTAATATAAAAATGAGCATGAGACAATATTAAAACAACAAATTTTCAACAAAGATTAAGGCAACACCTGGAAGTTGTGAAAAAAATAATTAGTAACTTAGAATAGCTATAATTGCGACGTAATATTTTTAGAAAAAAGTATTTTCAATAAGAATATAACATTACATTGTAACACTTAGAAAGAGCTGACATTAATATTTTGGTCAATATCCATGAAAATATCAACATTCACGGACATACCAATTTGTATAAATTTAATCAAACTCTAACATATTCTTTCTGTAACTATTTTCTCTAAATAACATATATCATGGTCTATATATACATATATATATATACATATATATACACACACAGTATATATATGTAATGTACACATATATGCGCACTATATGTATAAATCTATACACTATACACACACACACACACACACATATTCAGAGAAAGAGAATTTAGTGGCTGCACATCTCATGTTATTGTTATGAGAGGATTAAATGAGACAATAAATGAAAAAAAACATTTGAAATAGTGCCTGGTTCATAATAAATGCTGAATGAATATTACCTAGTCATCTTACCACTGTCATCATCATGATTGTTTCACTGCCCTGGACTGTTGACATTTGGGTTGTTTCAATTTTTGAAGCACTAAAGTGATACTCTAATGAAACATTTCTATTCATAAACCTGTTCACACTTTTCTGATTATCTCCTTGTCATAAATCCAATAAGAAGAATCAATATACATAAGGGTATATCAACTCCACATTTTGATATTATAGCCACTATCAAGCTCTACTCTTGAAAACAAGATGGATCTTTCTCCAAGAGAGTGTGAGTTGTCACTCTCATTCACACAGAGTATTTTGAGTCTTTATTTTTATCAACATAATAGGGACAAAAAGTACATAATTGTTGTTTTTATTTGTATTTCTTTAGTTATTGGACACCATATATTGGGCATGCTTAGTTTTTGTTGTTGTTAATTCCACTAATTTGATTTTTGTTAATTTTTTTAATGTTTATTTATTTTTGAGAGAGAGAGACAGAGCGTGAGCAGGGGAGGGGCAGAGAGAGAGGGAGACACAGAATCCCAAGCAGGCTCCAGGCTCAGCTGTCAGCACAGAGCCCAATGCGGGTCTCAAACTCACAAACTGTGAGACCACAACCTGAGCCGAAGCCAGATGCATAACCAACTGAGCCACCCAGGCGCCCCTAATTTGATTATTTTTAAATATGAAGCTGATAATTTACTTTTATTTTACTTTTATCTGTATTAGAGAAATGAAACATTTCTCTGATATGTATTACATAATGTTCTTGTTTGTTTTGTCTTTCAAATATTTACTGCATTTTAATGTAATTTAAGGTTTGTGTTATTTGCACTATGTTTTAAAAGTATACCCACAGATACCATAGATTGTTTATCAATTTATTTGGTATTTTTATTTTCACATTTACTTATTTATTAATTAGCTCAAGACTGTGTATGTGTGTGTGTGCTGTGCATGTAATGAACTAACGATGTAATTTTTGTTTCACTTCAATGTCTGTGAATATGCTTACCAAACTACACAACCAATTAATCCTATATGATTTATTAACCCACTCATATTTTCCTCACTGTTCTTATGTCAGTGATATGATATATGTGAGAATATTTCTGAATTCTTCATTTGTGCTGTTTGACTGCCTTTTCCTACACCAGTGTCTTAAATTATTGCTGTATTCTTATTTCTATCTAATGTAACTGTGGATCATCACTTAACCAGTTGTCCATTAATCCTGTGTTTTTATTTTTCAGGCTACCATTATATAAATAGTATTATTCTACCTTATTCTATACACTTTATAAGTGTTTCGTCAAATTACAAATAAAATCATTTTGAGTAAATAGATTAATTTCATAACACACCTTTAAGTAAAGAATATGTAATTATCATCATAAAAATGAGACAGATAACTTTGTTATGTGATATGCACTAGAGATTATATAGATGCAACCAAAGGCTATGAACATTGCTTAATGGAAACATTTAACTTGGAGTTTTCTTTGTTGTTGAGCCCCCAAATAAAGACCTTGTAGATAACCAAATGAACATTTTAAGAAGAATAGGGATGGTGGGGCGCCTGGGTGGCGCAGTCGGTTGAGCGTCCGACTTCAGCCAGGTCACGATCTCGCGGTCCGTGAGTTCGAGCCCCGCGTCCGGCTCTGGGCTGATGGCTCAGAGCCTGGAGCCTGTTTCCGATTCTGTGTCTCCCTCTCTCTCTCTGCCCCTCCCCCATTCATGCTCTGTCTCTCTCTGTCCCAAAAATAAATAAAACGTTGAAAAAAAAATTAAAAAAAAAAAGAAGAATAGGGATGGAGAGTAATATAGTGATTGAGGATGAAATAGATAAAAATACTGTAAACATGCACACATTCACACATGCACTTCTTATTCTCAGTTTTAGTGACCAATCACTTGTGTCTGAAAATCTCTGAAAATAAGTCTAATACATAAATATATATTACACATATGTCTGTAATATAAGTATGTGTGTATATGAACTTGAATATGTAATACAAGTACATAAATATGCACATATATGTGTGTCTGGGAATACACACACATATACATGCATATATATATATATACACATATAAGCACATATACACGAGAGAGACAGAGAGAGAGAGATACACCTTTTCTTAAATGAGGTGAAATGAGAAAGAAGACTTCCTTTGAGGACATTGTTTATTATTATTCATACAACTCATGTATGTTTATGGTAGAAAAATGTGCATGAGTATAATACAGATCAAAGAAAAAAAAACAAGGTAAATAATTCTGGGTTCCTCCTCCAATTCTTATAACCATCAATTGCCTTTTTAGATCTCTGCTCATTTTATAGTGTACAGAGCAAGCTTGAGAAATGTGCTCAGAATTACCTTCTGGTTTTTAAATTTCTCAGTGTAACAAGGTAGATATTTTAGCATTACAGAGGACACAAAAAATCATTGAGTTCTGAATCTGACACCATACTGGCTGGCATGTTAGATATACTCTTGGGCAAATTTTTAGCCTTTTCTTAACTTTTTCTCTTCCTTTATAAAGTTAGGGTTATAAAAGCTAGGTTTTATAATTACAATTATACACACTTAAAAGGATGGAAATCAATTTTGATTTTTGTAATATATATCAACAATCGCAAAGAAAAAAAATAGAGAACATTTTTAACCTCTTATTTCATCCAATCTGACACTGTTCTATAATTTTATGAAATAACACATATTTTTTCAATAAGCAAGAAGGATGAACTCAGATGATTTTTGTTGTCATATTTAGCTGTTTATTATAGGATATACTATGGAAAGAGGAATACTAAATCACCTAAGAAAGATTTTGTAACTGGAACTATGGTAAAAGAAAAAAAAACAAGTTTAAAGTTGTGCCACAAGTAGTATATTTTTATATTAAAAGATTTTTGCTGAAATCTCCTGTGAAAATAATGTTTAGAATCTGTTCTCCCCCAAGCTGTCCAACAAATTGATTTCATCCAGATGAGCAACTGTTGGAGAGTAATATGATTTTTCCCAGGCATTTTGTCTGTGGCCCCAACTTCTCTCCTGCTTAAACTATATATAAGTATTTATTCAGTCTGCACATACTCTGAAGTGTTGTGTGTACTTTATGTAGATTTTTGAAAAGTTAAAATTCTCTGTTTCTGCCATAAAGATCAATAATAAAGTAGAAAGAATAATAACTGAATAAATTAGTAAGTATAAAACAACATGTGGATATTTTGAACAGTAAAATTACTAATACTTTCTTATCAAGATAAGCATCACACACGATATTCAATGTTAGTAACATTAAATATGTAATATCTTCTGAAATGGAAGTTTCTATAAATCAGGGATATTTTATTCAGGAGAATTGTAGACTGAAATCAGAAAACTACAATGTTTTAAAAAATAAAGTTCAAGTAAACAAAAGAAGTAATAACTAAACTATATATCAGAGAAAAAAGAATGTAAATGAGACAGTAAAAGGAAAAAGCTAGCAAAACAACACTATGAAAAGATGAACTCAAAAGTAAAAAATCAAATAGCTGTTTTAAAGTCAAGAGAAGGGCGAAACACATAGGACAAGAAACTGCTTAATAAAATAGCTTGTAGTGGCCATTCAGTACTACATGATTAACACAATGACAATCAAACACAGCTGAAAGTCTCAGTCAATTTGGTAATTATAATGTTAACACCTTTTGGGGAAAACAGATATATCATCATTCCATGCTTGGTGACACTGTAAAAGGATTTCATAAGTGATTAAGAAAATGATGTCAAGATGGTGGAGAATCAGATGAGTTTATTACCCTTAGACTTTACTCCAATTCTGAATATTGAGATTTTTTCTTTTATTTTTTCTGATATTACACTTTGGGTATAAGACCTTCACCAACCAGCAACTGAGGTCTATGAGAACTTTATATGTATTATGCTTTTCTATATATATACTAAGAGAAAACACTAAAAACCTACCAGTGGAATTTTCTACTTGTCATATAAGGAATAATAAATCTTGGTGACAACAATGAGATATTCACCATGAGACTTATGCACTATTGCTATGATCCAACCTAACACTTTTCTACCATTTTATCCTATGCATTTATTTCAACAAGTTTTCAATTAGAATAGTATGTTTGAAAAGCCAAAGTTTTTTTTAATATTTTTTTAAATGCTTATTTATTTTTGAGAGAGAGAGACAGAGTGTGAGTGGGGAGAGGCAGAGAGAGAGGGAGACACAGAATCTGGCGCAGGCTCCAGACTCTGAGCTGTCAGCACAGAGTCCAACACGGGGCTCATACTCACAGACCACGAGATCATGACCTGAGCTGAAGTTGGACACTTAACCGACGGAGCCACCCAGGTGCCTCAGAAATGCCAAAGTTTAAAGAAAATAATATTTAGTGAGCATTGATTTTTTAAAAATTAGATATTCACAAACTAGGTATTGTCTTTTCCACTTGAAAGCATGAGGTTTTTTAATACATTCGCAAAATTTTAAAAGAATCCACTCAATACTCATATATTTTTAAAATTAAATGGTTGTCCAGATTTTAAGAAAGATGGTAAGGAGATGGGAAAAACCTGGAGAAAGGAGAGTCTAAGGCAAAAGAAAACAGGAATGTGAAGGGAAGGACTTCCAGCCTTATAAATCAGTATTAGAATGGGAGACATAATTCTGTGAAAGATAAGAAATCATTATAAAAATATACTTTTGGTTTTTGAAGACATTTTATTTTTCATGGCTAGTTGACATGGAAATAGAAAAGACCAAAGGTCTTTATGAAAGGCACAAATAAGTATTTTTCTATGTTGACCTATAGTTTCCTAAATTTAATATTGACTTTCATTTCTAAAATTCTGATTATGAGTGCACAGTGAGTCCAATTACAGCTATGCTAAAAGTTCCAGGATCATTGTATGTCATCCAGCACTGAGTGGTGAGGTGAAATGAAATGTGAAAGAATTAAAGATGGAAGTGTCTGAGCTAGATGTGGAGACAGGCTGGTTTGGTTACCCAGAGCCCAAACTTATACGCCCTTTGCCTAAATCATGCAGGTAAGAACTTGGTAAAAAGTTAAGAGTTTACTAATTTATAATGGATTTCAATCATCCATAAGTTCTTACTTACTATAAAATGTAGTTTGTCAAATTATAATCTGTCTGGTAAGAATAAGAATAGGAAAAAAAAAAAAGTAATTGATCCAGAAACCGAGAATGTCTTATAGCAAGAATGCTAGAAGCAGAAAGTTTAAGCTTGAGGTCTGTGTCGGAACATAGAACTACATTTAACTACCACATGGAGCCAATTTATCTAGAGTAAATAATATTATTGTACATAATCCTAGGGGATAAATAAATAATCCTAGCAGAAATATTAGAATATTTAGGGGCACCAGGGTGGCTCAGTCGGTTGAGTGTCTGACTTCAGCTCAAGTCGCGATCTCGTGGCTTGTGAACTCAAGCCCGGCCGTTGGGCTCTGTGCTGACAGATGGTAGCCTGGAGCCTGCTTTGGATTCTGTGTCCCTCTCTTACTCTGCCCCTCCCCCAATCATGCTCTGTCTGTCTCTCTCTCTCTCTCTCTCTCTCTCTCTCTCTCTCTGTCTCTCAAGAATAAACATTAAAAATTTTCAAAAAATAAATACTAGAATATTTCATATTTTTTTATAAAAATGTGAATCAAAAAATACTGAAATAAAATGAATAAACCTATCTTATGTATATTCTTAGTACAGGCTACTACTGAGTCACCAGTACTATAAACTAAGACTCTCTTATGATTTTTAAGACTAACATTTTATTTAATCCTCACACCATCCTGTTACCTTATTATCTCTAGTATATAGATAACTAAATTTAGCTATAAATATTGAGAAGTTAAGCGCTGTAACTGCTCCTTTTATAAAAGTTAGAATTGATTGAATAAGTTTTAGTCACCCTCATTTTGGGGGGAGGTGGATTTGGGAGAGTATTTTCAGGATTTGAAGGAGCTTCTAAATCTTTTGGCAGATACCAGGAAGCAAGCAGACAGTAGTTGTTTGTTGACTTTTAGGGGCAGGTATTGTAACACATATTTGTGTTACACTAGGCTTTGAAATATATTTGTGCATATTGCATACATAATAATCCATGAAGATGATTATACAGAAGAATTAGGGAAAAGATAACACAACCCTATTTATTCCAGCCCTAAGGATCTAGGTGTTTGAATCAGGAAAACAGTTATGACTAGGTAGGACAGTCAACAATCATCTAATGGAATAGGACTACCCTTGATCTCTCCCTTTTGCCCCATGTCTTAAGAGAGGAAACGTTTTATATTACCACGTCAGTAAGAGGAATCTCACAACTTCAGACATTTCACATACTGAATAAGCAGATGATGAAAGATCATTCTCTCCGTGATCAGTGAGTTTTGAACAGATTTGAAGAGTAAAGGGTGAGAACTTGCTGCATGCTTTATGCATAATTTATGTTATTACTGAATCTTCCAAGCAAATCCTAAGAATAGTTGTCCATATTTTCAATTAAGGAAACTGAGGCTTAGGGAAATGACCTCATTGCTTAAAATAACCAACTACTGAATTGAGAAGTCAGCTCTTGAATTTGAGCTTCTGTGGCTCCACAAGTTATGGTATTTTTCACTATACTATAATACACATTCAGCAAGGAGTTAATTGAAACAAAGGCTAAAAAATACAGTTAATTGTAAAGCAACTTCTATTTTTACTGGTGATAATCATCTGGTTTAATCTATTTTTCCAATACTTTATAGTTGAACAATTTTTTAACTTTACTTGAATTCTAGTTCTAGAACATATTTGAGAATAATAAGCTGGAAACTACTATGTTTAATGACACAGGATATTAATATTTATAGATTTTCTCCCTATAATTCACCACCAGTGCTGCCTAATGAACAATAGAGAAATTGGATGAGTGCATACAAGACTCAAATGATAGCCATTTTTCTACGGTGGGATCTCTAAGGAACTCCAAGTCACTGTAAGTCTTTATCATTACTCCATACCAGGCAAAGAAATTCCAAATTAGCACAGCCGATGCATCACAACTGTGCCTGCAGGTCATGTTCTTCCACCATGATAGCAGTATGAATCAGGGTGAGGCTGCCACGACAGAATATGCTTAGAAAAAACATGTTTCTTTCTCACAATCCCTGTTCCTCATCATGATACACAGTCTAGCAAATCAAGCTGCTTCCAGCCCCTCACTCCTCTCTCCTTTTTTTGTTTTTGTTTCTGTTTCTGTTTTTACTTCCATGATGCACTCAGAGATATAAATATTATACCTCCATACATAATCATATCCCTAGGAAACTCATTATCTTACTCTCTCACATAAAAGTGACAGCAATACAAGTGTGTTTCAGAGACTTGGACCTAGGGTTAGGCATTGGTAATCTCAAGCAATTATCTGTGACATTTGAGAAATCATGAGTTGGGGGCTTCAGTGATTCAGAGTGATAAAAATATTATAAATTTTAATTATGTAAATTATATAAAATTTAATTATATATAATTGAAATATAAAATTTTATATTATTTATGTTATTATTTTAATTTATACTTAAAGTGTAATAATTTTATATAATATATAATATACATATTAAAAATATATATATTATATATATATAATATATATATATATATTATATATGTATATATATATTATATATATTATTCAGTCTTAAAACTGAAACAGTCCTGGGCCAACCTGGATGATTGGTTGTGATCCCGTGGAAGTTTTTTGTACGGCTCACTGTACATTTATTTTAGAGTTGTAACAGAAATCTGGAGGTCAGATAATTCAACTTCCTACAGCATCCTGCCGCATCTCCACTAATCTCTCTAGGAAACTCATTGAATCCAGGTTTCATGTGGTGCTAATCATAAATAATCACTGTTTTCTGAACTTACATGTTGTTATTCATTTGAATACCATTTCTACAGCTATAATATTTATTCATTTCTACAGTATATTAAGAATAGTTTATTCATCTGATTTGTCATTAATCCCAATTTAAACATGATTTATATCTTCCTTACCCCAAATCACAATGAAACAATACAAATCAAGCACAAAACTTAAAAAGGCAAATTGAACTAAACCAATGTCAAGTAGCCAATCAAAAAAAAACAGCTTCCCCACACTGCTCCTTCCCAGCTTCACCCACTTCTTCATAATTCCCTCTCTCGTACTTTCTCAGCTCAGATTCTTGATATAATTATCAACATTACTTAGCAACTGGAATTTTTAACCAATAAAATGTGGGTTTTGGGTGTTTTTTTTCCCCACTTACTCATTATAATCTTTGCTATTTCATTCTCAAAGTAGTGAGATTTCTCCTGTTATCAAATTTAGTGGATTTGATTTTGAAGGAAGAAAAGAAAACAGATAATCAACCAAATTGCAGTAAACTGCAAGAACAACTTTCATAAGAATTACAATTGATACAAAAGTATTATTTAAGACGAAATCAATCAGTCAGGGGCCCCTGGGTGGCAAAGACGGTTAAGCAAACAACTTTTGATTTCAGCTCAGGTTGTGATCTCACAGTTCATGAGTTTGAGCCCTCCATTGGGCTCTCAGCTGACAGTGTAGAGCCTGCTTAGGATTTTCTCTCTATCCCTCTCTCTCTGCCCCTCCCTTTCTGCCCCTCATGCTTGTGCTCTCTCTTTCAAAATAAATAAATAAACTTAAAAAAAGAAATTAATAGGTCATTGAAGAAAATATCTCACAGGCCCATCTGTAGTAAAATAAAAGTAACACTCATTTCAGGGCACTCAAATTTGGAAACATGCATGGAAGGTTTATCTTGAAATATCTGTTTATGTTGAAGTATCTGAAGGCAAAATACAATGTATCTGAAAAGTAAAGGTTAATGAGGTAGGTTTTCCTCATTCTTAAAAAATTAGAACGTAAACAACCACTGAGTAAGATTGTTTTGAAAATCTGCATTGTTACAACTTCCCAAATCTTCCTGAAAGCACTTCCTGAGAAACAACTGCTAGAGAAGCCCTAAAAGAAGAGATTGATATCACTTGCAAAGTTTGCTTGGTAGGATGTTTTATGTAGTTGCAAAGATTTTGGAAAAAATAATATTAATGGACCAACTTCAAAATTAAAGCATTTTTAGCATTTTCCAAAGCTCAATCATCTAGGTTGCAGATTAGGAAAAGACAACAACAATTCAAATAAAAAAAAATTAGTTCTGAAAGAGGCACAATACTTTAGAAATAACAATTTTTCCCTAAATTTAGTTAAGAGGCAAGCCTCTAAATGTTTTCAGTGTTTCAATAAAATGATGGAAAATTCACTCCTTAGAAAAATAAAAGAAACATATCCACAAAACATTAAAAACATCCATACATATTAGATTGAAGAATAAATTTCTGTTTAATAATCTGTCTCTCCTTTGCAACAGATGACGAGGTAGACATTCCATTCTTTGAGGAAAGTTAACCCTTTCCTATGATTATGAATAATAATACACCTATTGACCTCAATGGAATGCCTGCTGAATTATGCAAAGGCAGATGTGATGTACTGCTTCTGCTTCACACACACACACACACACACACACACACACACACACACACAGCTGTCATGAAAAATGCCAGAGTGATCCCAGATAAAATCTCTCTGACCTAATCCTCACAATCTGAACATGTTACTTTACATGCCAAAGGGATTTTGCAATTAAGGATCAAGTTAAGGATTATGGGGAGATTATCCTGAATTATCTGAGTGGGCCCACTGTGATCACAATGGTCTTTATAAACACAGGTGCACATACAGCAGAGAAATAGGAGTGTCAGAGTCAGAAAAAAGAGGTATGATGAAAAGGAAGTAAAGATTGGAATGATGGACTTTGAAGACGGAGGAAGGGGCCATGAGCCAAGGAATATAAGCACCCTCTAAAAGCTAAATTTCTACCGGATCCACTAGAAAGAATGCAGTCCTGAAAAACATCTTGATTTTAGCCCCACATGACTCATCTCCAACTTCTGACCTCAAATAACACAAAACAAGTTTGTGTTATTTTAAGCCACTAGGGTTGTGATAACTTGTTAGAGTAGAAATAGGAAGCTAAAACAAATATAAAATAAATGTATTTGAAAACAGATATAAAATAGATTTTTTAAACAGAACTACATAGTTCCTATTTAAGAAAGTTTTCTAGTTTCTATTCCTGAATATCACTGCTAAAGGATATTAGAGTTTTCCTATATCAGCTCTCATGTAAAATGTGAAGAACATTTGAAGAATTAATTGATAACTTCTTCCTACAATCCATTTTATAAAACTAGTTTAAAAATAGCAATAAAATTAGGATTAATGTATTACATTCATAGACATCAATGTTCTCTTATTTAAATGTTGAAATTCAAAATATATTTGAAGGACTTTATACACAAGAAAATATAATATATAAGATAACTCGTATTCCTATCATCATAAGACTAGGTAAATGTCAATGATAAACCTAACTTTTTTTTAACAATGTGAGAGAAAAAACTCTAGACTCTTTAAAAGAAGTTTCATTACTGATATTGTTGATTGTGTCTGTTGCCTGGAGATTTGGTATTGAGAATTGGTGATTACCTTGTTTGGTCTTAGTTCATATTAAGAAAATGGGCTCTATTGTTTGTCAAATGGCTGCAAACCTATCTACTGTCTTCACAGTAATGAATGTAATTCATGCGCTGGCAAAGCCTCACACTTAATACCCAGGGAAGAAAATGATGGCATGAAATATGCATATGCTATTCAGGAGACAGCTCCAATTATAATCTATTGACTACAGTAACACTGAGTATCTGAAACCAGAAGTCTACTCAGGCTACCTAATACTTGGCTATAAATATTCATTGAGATTTCCACAATAGATTATTTATCTCAGTTGCTGCCACTACATTGGCATTAAAAATTGGAACAATTCTGGATCTGATGATAAGGATTTTCTGGAAACTATTATTAGAATACATTCTCTTTATTCATAGAAATTGATTTTTATATACTGATTAGAAGAAAAGTAAAGCAGGTTTAAAAATTTGAGGATATCACTCTACTAACTCTTTTTAAAGTAATTTCCTCTTTTTACCCATCCTAAACTGTGATTAAATCAAATTCTTTGATTCTATCTATTCCTTGATATTTTCTCCCCCTTTTTCTCAAATCACCATCCCAGGCACCTTTAACATTTTATTTTTTAACTAAATTTAAACTTTCCTGATTTTGAACCTTCCAAATATGACATATGTAAAATATTTTCCATTCTGATTAGACTATCACAAATCTCTCCAAGTCAGTTTTAGACTTGAATATTAAAGAGCCTTTGAAATATTATTTCCTTCAGATATTTCACAAATCTCAGAAAGCAATTTTAGACCAAATAGATTCATCTACCACCCTGCATAACCTGGATGTAAATTTATTCTCTTTCTTCTTATCTAACTCTTTAAGGAAAATAAAATGATCTGGCAAAATACTTTGGATTTTACTTGACATATAAAATTAGCCACTACTACTGGGACGATATATAAGACAAAGATAAAATAAATTATCTTTATATAAATATCATATGATCTATTAAAGGAGTGGCATTTGACTAAAATTTATGTTGCACATATACAAGGGGTTTGATAAAATAGGTGAATCTGAACATAGGTAATATAAGAATGGAGAAAAGAAGTGGTAAAACCTAGTGATACCAAAGAGCAGCCAAAAGGGCAGCAGAGGAGACAGATAAATTGTTAAACCCAGAGTTCATCAGAAGGAGACTATATTTAGAATCACCACTTAAAGAAAACAAAACCACTAATTCAAAGATATTTATGCACCTCCATGTTGCAGCAATAGCCAAAGTATGAAAGTAATCTAAGTGTGCATCCATAGACAAATGGATGAAGAAGATGTGGTATATACGCAGTGGAATTCAGCCATAAAAAGAATGAAATCTTGCCATTTGCAACAACATGGGGAGACCTAGAGAATATTATACTAAGTGAAATAAGTCAGACAAAGACAAATACTGTATGATTTCAGTGATATGTGAAATCTAAAAACAACAACAACAAATGAACAAACAGATAAGCAACAACAAAGAGAAACAGACTCATAAATATAGAGAGCTAGTGGTTGCCAGAGAAGAGGATGCTAGGGGGATAGGCGAAATAAGTGAAGGGGACTAAGAGGTACACACTTCCAGTTATATAAGTCATGGAGATGAAAAGTACACCATGGGGAATATAGTCAATAATACTGTAATAAATGTGTATGATAACAGATGGTAACCACACTTAACATGGCAAACATTTGTAATATATATGATTGTCAAATCACTGTGTTATACACCTGAACAAAATACTATATGTCAATTATGCTCAATTAAAAAAAATTGCTAAGAAAAATTTGCTAAGAATCACCTGGGAAATATTTCAAACTATAGCAAACTGGTGTTCTCTACACATTATGGGACAAATCAGATATTTAGGGGGATGGCTTACACTCGTATAAACACTAAAAACTTCCAGATAAAATATAATGCTCATTCATTAAATAGGCATCTGGGATTTCAAAAAAGCAGATGTCTTACTGAAGTTTTGGTAGGCACTTGGTGGGCAAAGGCCAGGAATGATAATGCTTATGCTACTCACAGGACAGTTAAGAAAATTGTAAATCTGTCCCCTCCATTTATAATCTTGAATCCATTTGGAAAACCTGATTGAGAAAAATGGATCTGTCCTAGAATGTAGATTACAGAGTATATTGGTGAAATGAATGTGTAGAGAATAATAACCTGATTTGGCTAGTTTAAAAATGTATATGCCCCTATGACTCAACAACAACACTCTTAGATACATACCTTAGAGAAACTCTTGCACTTGGGAACAAAGAGATGATACAAAAATACGAAAATGCAAAAATGAAAAAAAAAACCCAAAAAATAAAAAACAAAAGTCCATATCAACATCACTTATATTGGAGGAAAACTAGAAATAACCTAAATGCCCATCAATTGGGGTATAAATAACCTGTGGTATGTTCAAAAAATGGAATCCTTAGGAAAAATCAAAAGGAATATATTATAGCTATATATTCACTAATGTAAATGAGTTAAACAGAAAGGAGAATTAAAATCATATTGCAGAACTATATAAAGTTTTATAAATTTTTAAATTTTATATGTTGTTTAAAGTTGGAAATATATTTTAAAATAAAGATAAATGACAAACAACCAATTCACGATAAGAATGGGAGGGTATGCAAGGATATACCAGCAAGAAGATGTGTGCAGGGGACAGTGACAGTAACTACAGTATTTTATTTTATTTTCTACAACTTAGATTTCTCCACCCTAGATTCTACACCTCTGATATCCAAATTAAATTCAACAAGATTCCAAATATCCCTTCTTCTAGTCTAGTTTGAAATTCAATCTGTCATTGTAGCCATCACTTCTTTGAAGGTTTATAGCAGAATCTGTTGGAAAGGATACAAGTCTCTGGGAAAATTGGCACCCCCATTACTTGTCCAGCCTCACTCTTTTTTTTTTAAATAATGTTTTATTTATTTTTGAGAAAGAGACAGAGCAAGAGTTGGGGAGGGGCAGAGTGAGGGATACACAGAATCGGGAGCAGGCTCCAGACTCTGAGCTGTCAGCAAAGCGCCCCACGTGGGCTTTAACCCATGAAGCCATGAACCATGAGATCACAACCTGAGCTGAAGTTGGCTGCTTAACAGACTGAGCCACCCAGGCGCCCCCCATTTTTAATTTTTTTTAATGCAACCTCACTTTCAGTCACTCTCTTTTTCACTCAGGTCTGACATGTAGGCCTCATATATGTTCCTCAAATCTACCAGGGAAGCTCCCTGCTGAACTAACTTTTCCTTGCTGTTCTTTCTAGAAACATGTGGTCCTAGAGTTATATACATGACTGCCTACCTTATCTTCTTCAAGTATTTTGCTTACATGTTACTTTATAGATGGTTTCCTTTGTCAATCTGCTAAAATACCAATTCCCCACATCCATTCTCCCTATCACTCTTTACTCTTAACTTTTTCTTCACTAGACTCATCATCTAATACACTACATAGCTTATTGATTGGTTTATTGTTCCTAGCACTTTAAGACAACAACAAAAATTTTGTGCATTTTTCTTACCACTACAACACACGGTAGGTACTTGGTATATTTTTTAAATGAAACAAAGGACTTCAGACTCAAGCCCTACATGCCTTATGTATGTTCTAGAAGCCAAAAGACTCTTGACCGCCTTCAATTCTGTTGCTCTCATATTTGTTAAGGTGAAAGAAAATACACATCAAGGCTCAGAGCCAAATGCCCAGAATCCAGTCTCACAAGGTATCTCATGCAGCTTCCTCACTACATTTTGTTTTTTAAATCTATTAGAAATCTTTCAATGAGATTTGCATCTGTTCTTCCTATCTCTCGTGCATTCAATCATCAATTTCTCTTTTAGACATTTTGTCTCTTCTTATACCCCACATTCTTCTCCACCCCTTTGACACCCACTAAACTTAATCTTTTCAATAAGACTTCCTATACTCTTAAAAACTTTTACATTGGTTCTAAATACACAACTCTCTACTGAGCAAAAGTAGTAGAAAATGACCTGCTATCTCCATGCAATGAGGAAAAACAAAATACTGAAGGGGAAAAACATCTTCAATGAACTATATTTTTATATTATAGCAACATATAATGTGCCATAATTGGTCACTGTTATGCTCTTAGTCTTTAAAAATTGTGGGTTTTTTTTGCTCATTTTCCTTAAAAAATAGAGTTGAAATTATTTTTCCAGTAATCACCATGAATTTTGAAAATATGTACACACATCATGTGTCTTGCCTTTGTGCACAGAACATATTTTTGTGTGGGACCAGGGACTACAGTTTCTGAATGTACCTGAATTTGGCCTTATTAGGTTAGTGTTTAAAAAACTTAACTTATTCCTCATATAAAATTATTTTAAGCTGTCTGAATTATTGAATTAAGGCAAATCACAGCCAAATTACACTCGAATGTAAAAGGTTGAAAACCTAATTATATGTGTCAATGTAAATAACAAAAGAATAACAACTGCCAATATTTAAGAAATGTTATACAGAGTAGCTCAATTTTAAAGGAAAACCAACATTGTTCATGTGAATGATATGAGAAATTTCTCTTTTAGCTGCAAATTTGAATACCTTCTTCTGTACAAAACAATAAAAATCCAAATTGAATTGCATGCTTTGTTCATCACTTTATGCTATACTAGATATCTTAACAATAAGAGAATATTTGAAATCATCATTGCAGTGTCCTGCTTTTGTTTCAAGAGTATTAATTATTCGTGTAGGAGGAAGAAAAGCTAAGGCATGATGATTATAGTATTCTCCCAATCAATTGATTATCCAGAGTTCACATCACTTAATTACAGGTTATAAAAAAGAGAAAAGTGAATGACTTTTTCTGTTTGCATTATTTGTTCAAATTTATCATGATTTTTTTCTCTTTAAAGGAAAATACTTCTACTTATTTTTAGTGAAAATGATTTTTTAATTCTATCAATGGCTTGACATCACTAATGTGTGATTCTGACAGGAAAAATATACCTTCTTTCCAGAGATAAAAACAAGTTAAGTACCATGATAAATATATATTACTTCCAGGCAGTTCAATCATATTATCAAAGTATTTTTTAAAATAGAGGGCTGGAAATTCTAACATTCTATACCCCTTTTCCTTCAATACATTGTGAAGGGAGGTTAATAATTTGAGGGCTGTGGTGAAAATGATGTGGTCAAATGATCAGGAAAATTTAAGTAGAAGATGGGGTTATATTTTAATAAAAAAGGCAAGTCAGTGAGACTAAATTTGTACTGTTAGGGGAAAAGGAATATCAACACACTTATAGTTAATAAAAGGTCATGAATAAAACAGACTTCAGAGGTGTTTTTAATATTTACATAGATACATCTGAAACTGTGCATATAAACATTCACAAGTCCTCACCTAACTTTACAACTCCAGGGATTAGAAAAAGAACAAACTAAGCCCAAAGTTAGCAGAGGAAGGAAATAAATATTAGAGAAGTAATAAATAAAATAAAGAAAAACAAAATTAAAAACAATATTAACAATATTAAAAATCAACAAAACTGAGAGTTTTTTTAAACAAATCAAATAAATAAACCCTTAGACTAAGAAGAAAAGAGAGAAGACTCAAATAAAACAGAAATTAAAAATATTAGAACAGAAGATTCAGAAATGAAAAAGACCTAGCGTGCCAACTAATTACATAATCTAGATGTAATGCATAAATTCCTAGAAACATGTAATCTACCAACACTGAATTAAGTAGGAATTGAAAGCCTGAACAGACCAACAAGAAACAGTAACACTGAATCAGTAATCAAAAAGTCCCCAACAAAGAAAAGTCCAGAACCAGGTGGCTTCACAGTCGAATTCCACCAAACATTCAAAGAATTAATACCAATCTGTCTTAATGTTTTCCTAATAACAAAAAAAGAGGAAAAACTTCCAAACTCATTTTATGAGGCTAGCATCACCCTTACACCAAAATCAGGAGGAAACAACACAAGAAAAGCAAACAACAGAAGTAAAATACCCCTGATGCACACTGAGACAAAAATTCAAATTCAACAGCACTTTAAATGGATCAGACACCATGAACAGGTGGGATTTATCCTAAGCATGCAAGGATAATTCAACAAACACAAATCAATCAATGTGATATACTTACTATATTTAAAAAAAAATGAAAGAAAAAAACTACATGATCATCTAAATAGATGCGGAAAAAAAACACATTTAGTTGTGGAGAAAGTAAATCCTTGTACACAAGTGATGAGAATGTCAACTGGTACAGCCATTATGGAAAACAATATGGAGTTTCCTCAAAAAATTAGAAATAGAACTACTAGATGATTCAGTAATTCCACTTCTGGGTTGATAGCCAAAATAAATCAGTATCTTGAAGATATATCTGCACTCCTATGTTCATTGCCACAATATTGGCAATAACCAAGATATAGAAACAAATTTAAATGCCCATCGATAGGTGTCACACACACACACACACACACACACACACACACACACACCACACACACACACACACACACACACTTGAATAATATTCAGGTTGAAAAAGAAGAAAATCTTGCCTTTTGCAACATAAATAAACCTTTAGACATTATGCTAAAAAATAAAATAAAATAAGCCAGACACAGAAATATAATACTGCACAATTCATTTCTATTTGGAGAGTAAAATAGTCATACTCATAGAGCAGAGAGTTAAATATTAGTTGACAGGAGCTGGGGAGGAAGGGGAAACAGAAGAGGTTGGTCAAGGAGTACAAAGTTTCAGTAATGCAAGAGGAAGTTCTGGAAAACAAGGTATAGTAATGTCACTTTAATTAACAACACTGTATTGTATACTTGAAATTTGCTAAGAGGGTGGATCTTAAGTGTTCTCATCTCCCCACCCTCTAAAAAAGAAAGAATAACTATGTGAGGTGATAGATATGTTAATTAACTTGATTGTGGTGATTACATCACAATATATATGTAAATCAAAACATCAACATTAACTTTACAATTTAAATATATACAATTTTTATTTGTCAGTTATACTAAGTTCAATAGTCCTAATTTATATTGTGGTCTATTTTTGTACTACTTGTAAACTAAAAATGTTTCTTTACATTTTAAAAAGGAATAGTGTGTCCATAAGTAGACCCATTGATATGTGGCCAATTGATTTGAGACAAGGTGCAATAGTAATTCAGAAGTGATTTTAGAACATATTTGTGGAAAAATGAATTATCCATGTTCTAAAAAATAAGCCATAATCAATACTTCTTACTACAGACAAAAAGTAACTCAAAATTGATCAGAGATTTATGTGTAAACCTATATAAGTTTCAAAAGGAAGCGTAGGATAAAATCTTTCTGACCTCACCTTTAGAAAATTTTCTTAGATATGACACCAAAGGCATAATCCATAAAAGAAAAATTAATAAATTGGACTTTATAAAAATTAAAAACTTCTTGTTCTTTAAAGTACAATGTTAAGAAAATAAAAAGAAAAGTCAGAGGCTGGGAGAAAATATTTGAAAATCATATATCTGATAAATGACTTGATCCTAGAATATATTGATAACACAAAACTCAATAATAAGAAAACAAATAACCCAATTAAAAGTGGCAACAATTTTGAAGAAATATATTACCAAATAAAGACATAAGAGAATTCCAAATTAATCATTAGGGAAATCCAAATTAAACAATTTGATACTACTACATGCTTTTTAAATGTCATAAAAACAAAAAAACAAACCTGATATAACAACTGTTGGTGAAAGTAACCTGAAGGGCTTATTAAAGCACTGAGTCCTGGTCTTCACCAGAGACTGTGATACAGAAGTAGTTGGTTAGAGATCAAGAATTTGGTTTGTAACAAGCACTCATAAGACAATGCCTACAACACAGGGAAAATTGTTGGAGTAGCATCAATCTACAGCAGTATCCTTGAGGAAGTTTATTATCTGTAATCATAATATGAAAATATTATTAGGTAGAAGATTTCAGGCAGTAACTGAAACACTGTCTCCATTGCTGTCTCTATTAATGAAACACTTGTACATTTCTTGAAGTTCTTATTACTTAGCTTTGTAATGTACATTTTTTTGTACATCTGCATCGTATTTTTTTACTCTTTAGTTGCATATGTAAACACATTTTATGTGTACCCTAAGCAAAGTTTTGTACCAAGAAAATTTAAATTGCTTTCAGAATCAAAGGAAGAGTTATAAAGATCCACATTAGTTTGGATGGGTTTGGATCTAGAGCTTGACAAATTGTCTTTCTCACAGTCTCTGCCTTTCAGACATATTTCTCCACGATCGTACATTTTAGTACACATGGTGGAATATTGCTAACATTTTCCTCTTCAAAAATAAAGAGATTATTCTACCAACTAATGGGAATTCTACTGACCAACAGTCCTCAGCCAACATGGAGAATTGCCTATGCTGCAATGAATCACTCACCTAAGGTACTTCCTGGAGAAGGCTCCATTTAATAATGACTTGACAAGGATTAAACAGCCATGGCTTCTTTACCTCACTTTTGAACAACTCTGCAAGACTATTCTATGTTCAGATGTCCCTGTGGGTTTGACTGAGGTCTTCACTGAGATGATATCATGCCCAATCTTTCCCTCTGCCCAATCCTACTTCCTTCTTTTTTCTACACATGGTCACTAATATATTGTGTTAGACTAAACAGTGCTGCCCCCAAGATATATTCACTTCCTAATCACTAGATACTATGAATATTTCCCCATATGGAAAGAGTTGATATTACTTTCTATGAAGTAATTAAGTTAAAGATCTTGAGAGGAGTTGTTTATCCTGGATTACCTGTGTGGGCTCTAAATCCTATCCCATGTATCCCACGTATCCCATGTATCCTACCCCTTGTAAAAGATAGGTTAAAACAAGAGTACTTTTTTTTCAATTTAAAAAAAAATTATGTTTATTTATTTTTTTAATTTTTTTTCAACTTTTATTTATTTTTGGGACAGAGAGAGACAGAGCATGAACAGGGGAGGGTCAGAGAGAGGGAGACACAGAATCTGAAACAGGCTCCAGGCTCTGAGCTGTCAGCACAGAGCCCGACACGGGGCTCAAACTCACGGACCGCGAGATCATGACCTGAGCCGAAGTCAGACGCTTAACCAACTGAGCCACCCAGGCGCCCCAGAACAAGAGTACTTTGTAAGGTGATGGCTGTGTTAACTAACCTTATGGTGGTAATTTTTTTTTGCGATATATACAATATCAAATATCAATATCAATATCAAATCAATATCAAATAATTATGCTGTACACCTTAAACTTACACAATGCTATATGTCATTTATACCTCAAAAGAGCTGAGGGAAAAGAAGTAGAGGGACTCTGACATAGGCATATCACAGAGAAGACAATATAAAGTTGGAGTAGAGAGATGCAGCCATAATGCCAACATCCACGAAAAGCTGGAAGGGGTAAGGCATGGGTACTCCCGTAGAGCTGGGAAATTTGGAGGGAACAAAGTCCTACCTATAGCTACATTTCAGACCTCTGTCTTCCTGTGAGAGAATACACTTCTGTTGTTTTAAGCTACAGGGTTTGTGGCCACAAAACAACAACAGCAAAACTAACACATCTTTTTTTGTGTTACTTTCTATCTTAAAGTCTTCTTCCAAGTAACCCAAACTGGGACAGACATGGTTATTACAAATTCTGGAATCACCACTCACATCTCTACAAATAAAGATGAAAGGGTCCTTCTCTACCACTGCACTAATTCTTAAGGAAGTTTCTGATTTTTTATTTCTTTTTCTATGTTAGAAAATTAGTCCCAGAACTTGACCATTTAATATATAAGAGGGAGTAGGGCGCACCTTTGTTATGTGCTTACTCCCTAAGCATTGGAACAGACTAATATGGACAGACCCCTGCAAAACCATATGAGTGAGCAGGATACAAATCACCTACATATTACCCTAAGAAGGAGAGAGAAATGGAGGGCTGGGTAGACAAAATAAATGTTCTTTAGTACATCTTTTCCTACAACAAATCCCCATATCAGATTGTAAACCATAAAGCAGTGAACATTTCTTATACGTGGCACCTGTTTAACAGTAGGAAAATCCCAATATAACTTTGCCTAGTGCTGGAAGCCGAGCTATCCCAGCCTGAGTAGCAAGGCCAGGGTTGTGGACGGATTGGTGACTGCAAGGCGGCCCGCCGACAGTGAAGCTTCCCGTACTCCTGCTTTTAGGTAATTCGGCCTTAAGACTACCTGGGGTATTGTCTGTTGGGGAACTGCCCTCGACAGGCCCCCTGGGAAAAGAACCATTAGGAAAGAAAATAAGGTTCCGCAAAAATTGTGAGACCTTACATTTAGCCCTTGCCATCCCCTATGGAGACTCTTCTACTTACAGGAAGGATAGCCTCAGGCATTTGCCAGCAAAGACGGCCAACAAAGGACAGACATGGATTTGAAAGCCCTACTCAGGCACCTAAGGAGTGTATCTCTGGGCACAGGTGACTTCAACCCCTAGGCCCACCTGGCACCCGGAGGCATTCCAGATGATGACTGAACCTAGTCAGTTAAGGTACAGAATGGTTCATTGGTTCCTAGGTGCATTGTCTCTCTGAGAATGTATAAGGCGTGGGTTTCTAAGGCCCTCTTGGCCCCCCCTCCTGGCACCTCGGACCCAGGCAAACACTTTTGTTCTTCAAAACCACTTTTGTTCTTAGTTGGTTCAGGGAAACGACTAAGAGGTCATGTCCCTGTAACTGTTCCACTTGAGGTGTTGAGAGATAAATGACCTTTCATGAAAACAGCAAAGCAAATACTTTATAGATTATAGATAAACATAGATACATAATAAAAACAAGAAAAGAAACTAATCAGTAAGCAAAGGGCAGAAGGGAACGTTATGAGAGAACAATCATGTTATTCCTTATTGGGTGATGACACAAAGGAACAATTTTAGAATTGGGTAATGGCAGAAAACATAGATGACGTATGCTACAAGGAAATCGCTAGCATATATAATGCCATGTTTACTACAATAAATCGGCCAGTTCAACACACTGCTGTTATCTGTGTCCATTTTAATTTTTTGTTTTTATTTTAGTTTTTTATTTTAGTTTTGTTTTATTTTCACTTTTTCGCCTACGCCTGGACCTGCTGGAGCTGGACTCCGGCAGCCTAACTTCATTGATATGTATTTTAGTTAAAATAACAAAACCTAGTAACTAGGGTTATTGTTAAGGCCTGAGTTGACATGGTCAGGTTCTGATCATCAGTGTCTGAAATGTGACTGCATTTGGAGATATGTCCTTTAAAGAGGTAATTAAATTAAAATGAAGTCATTAGGGTCAGCCCTAAACCAATATGACTAGTATCTTTATAAAAGTAAGAGATTAAGACCCAGACATACACAGGAGGAAGATCCTGTGAAAACACTGGATGAAGTTGAATCTCCCAGCCAAGGAGAGAGGCCTTCAGAATGAAGCCAATCCTGCCAACATCTGCATCTTGGACTTCTAGACTTCAGTATTATGATGAAACAACTTTGTGTTGTTCAAGCCACTCAGCCTGTGGTATTATTTTATGGCAGCCATAGCAAACTAATTCATTATAGAAGATAATATTTGTAATATATCAAACTTCAATGTAAATAATAATTTAAAAATAAGTACAATAATTATTAGCAATATCTAGTGTGATTTCACATATAAAAATCTCCTGAGTTATATATTATTAAGATATATTATGATTTATGTGGATATTTATGAATGCTTCACTAGCTTTGCTTTCTGAGGTAAAGGGTGTTTATCATGAGAAAAAATCATTCATATTCATTGTATTCGTACACATTAATGATTGATTTACATGCATGAATATAACCATTTTAGAATCCACTCAACTAGAAAACTCTTGCTCATCTTCTGTATAATATTACATTAAATAATATTCAATTATAAGTTAATCAAAATCATTAGCATTTAACCTTACATTTCTGTCATAATGTAAATAAGGAACAGTAACTGTTCATTTTTCCAAAACTTCATTATTTTTAATGCAATAAGGAATAGTACTCAATGAGGACCATTGATTTCAGTTAAGTGTACTGACTGATACATACAAAGCTATTAGAGCACTAGGGAGATGACATTATAATATTCTAAGGAAAATTGCACTAATCAGAAAAAGACTGGTTGTTATGTTTTTCCCATCAAAATTAAACTTTTGCTTTTTTAAACACTAAAAATGTTGGAATCTCTGTTACTACTGTATAACCTACCCCATTCACATTGGCATCTATATTATCTGTGATGGGCTATTGATAAAACAAAATATAAAGTATGTAGCATTATCTTAACATCAGCTAACAGCATGGGGCTAATTGCCTGGTGTTGGAAAGATGGTAATCTATTATATGTAATAGCAATTTTTTGCATACAAATGTTGCCTTATGTTACATGTGAAATAGACCATATACCATAAAGTCTATAGCCCTAGGGAAAAGGCTGGCAATAGAGTTCATAGCAGCATATAATAGTTACTGTTGGCTTCACTTAATATGATATTGCAAGAAAAATATGAGTTAAAAATAACTGATGAACTTCAATTACTGGTCAGAATGCAGAAGATAAAGACAGATTGTTGCTCCCACCATAAAAAAAAAGTAGATTAATTTTTTTAGAGGCGCCTGGGTGGCTCAGTTGGTTGAGTGTCTGACTTCGGCTCAGGTCATGATCTCCTGGGTTCATGGGTTCAAGCTCCGTGTCAGGCTCTGTGCTGACAGCTCAGAGCCTGGAGCCTGCTTTGATTCTGTGTCTCCCTCTCTCTCTGCCCCTCCCTAGCTAATTCTCTCTCTCTCTCTCTCTCTCTCTCTCTCTCTCTCTCTCTCTAAAACATTAAAAACTATTTTAAGTAGATTAATTTTTTAATATGTATATTTATGTGATTGAACTTTTGTTAATATTAAATGTTCTCTTTTTCTCTAACAATAATACTTTTCAAAAATTGTTTAAGAATTTCAGACAGAAAAATTTTGAGTCAAAGGATTAATCTATTTTTTAATCTAGATTCCTAAAATGTTACTATTTTAAATTAATTTAATGTCTTACATATATACACACACATTTGGATTTTCTAGTGTTTCCTCAGTTTTAGATTCTAGTTATGCAGTTTTGATAAATTATATGCAAGTAAGATTACATAAAAATGAACATTTCTTATACAGTGGCACCTATTTAATACTAAGAAAATCTTAATATAACTTTGCCCAATTTCATTAACCTACATTTTAGTTCAATGTGTATTAGTTCTTCTAAAAGTGCATCATGTCAGGAAACTCATGGAATTTGTATGGTTCAGTACTGGTGATGTTAATTTTACTCACATGATTAAGGTAGGGCCTAGGAGTTTTCTTTAATGGAGAGTTACTATTTGCTTCTTTTATATTTCACAACTATTGTTAGACAAGTTACTTTAATACTACACAAATAAACTCATATTCTTCAAACTTTCACTAATTTTAAATATTCAAAATTCTCTGTTAAATTATTATAACAATGTTTTTGAAGTAGTGATTTCTTAATCATTTCTTTTAAAAAATCTTATTTATGTATGCCTTACTTCTGTGAAGAAGGGCTTTCCTTTCTCATTATTTTTTTATATCAGGGTGGACCCAGAGATTTTTAATTTATTTAGTGGGTCATGGCCCTTTATCTGTGGCACAATTGCCCCATATTGAGGGAAAGACCCTTCAAGCTTATTATTTTCTCTTTTGTCTTGTCCTTTCCATTCCTTCAACTCTTTCTTATTTTCCAGAAAAGATATTCCATATTCATCTTGAATTTTTGCTGCTCTGGTCCTTGAATCAGGCCTTTTCCCAAGGAGTAATAGTTCTTTTCATCAAAGAATAAAATGTACCTTGGCATGAGTTGAGTTCATACACACTGGAAAATCATTGCTGTAGACTGAATATCTATTTATCTGTCTGTATACATATGTATATACATACATGCATATATGTGTATGTATGGAGAAACATCTGTATCTACCTACAGATAAATCTATATTTAATTTTTTTCAATGTTTATTTTTGAAAGAGAGAGAGAGAAAATAAAACATGAGTGGGGGAGGGGAAGAGACAGAGGGAGACACAGAATCTGAAGCAGGCTCCAAGCTCTGAGCTGTCAGCACAGAGCCCCGATGTGGGGCTTGAACTCATGAACCAAGATCGTGACCTGAGTGGAAGTCGGAAACTCAACTGACTGAGCCACCCAGGCCCCCAAGGTCAATCTATATTTAAAAACTATATGTATCTATATTTATGTCCACACACATTTGTATCTGAATATGTACCAGTATGTGTTTCCGCATAAACACATGAGCTCATACTGATACTTCCCATTCCAATCCAGCAGCAGAGGCTTATTCTATCCTTCTCCTGGTCTATATTTATAACTTCCATCTCCATAATGAGAAACCAAGCTCCAATTACCCACAATGTATTTACATAATCACTCAATCTTTGAACACCCAAAAAGTAGTTTCAGAATTTCTGACTATGACTCTGTATTAACTATAGGGTTCAATATTTTTAGAGTTCATTTTTTTTTCTTAGCCTGAGGATATACTATCCAAATGCTGATTAAAAATCACTTGGGTTAATATTCTTCCATGATTTGCACGGTGGTTATGCAATTTATTTGAAATATGGTTTGGTTCATTTGTTTCTGTTTGTGTTCTATTTTGCATTTCTACTCTTTTATTTGTGTGTGTGTGTGTGTGTGTGTGTGTGTGTGTGTGTGTGTGTATGAACACTAATACGTTCCAAAGTCAGAATTATACAGAAAGATGTATTTCCCGAGTTAATTCTTAAGATACAGAAAAAAGAATATCATTGTTCCTGAAAATATTAATAGGAACATTAATTTGGGTGGATATTTTAAGGAGTTAAGTAATTTTCTTTTTAAACAAGTTATATATTGCAGAGGTTCTGTGATATGTATTTTAAGAATTAACCACGTTAAAACACTTCATTCCAATCCTAGCTCCCACACTATGACAACCACCTGTAGAGTTTTCCTCCTTTGGTAGTTTTAACAATAGAAGTGTTCCAGTATTTTGTCTATCTTCAAAATATTATGATAGGTCCTCTCTACACACTTATACAATTTAGCAATTTCTCATTTCCACCTACCACATTCTTAAAATGTAAATCCAAATAATGAAAGACAAACACAATGGGGGATAATTAAATAAAATTCTAAACAAAAAAAGGAAAGAGAAACATTTTTGAAGGGGTGACAAAATTCATGGCAAAAAACTTTTTTGTTTGAATAATCAGTTCATGAATGAATAAGGTGTTGCTGTGTTTCAGAAGAGTTTGGTTATTGGCCTTTTTTGGTTAAGGTAAAGGAAGAGAGGAGATAGAAAATTTAAAAATGTATCTTCCTACTGAAAAAGCAATTCTTTGAATTATCAAATTATTTGATCATATATCTATAAACATCCCATTTATATTTTATGGTTAATTGCATATAGTTAAGTTGTGCAATTTTGAATGTGACTACAACTGAGCATGTGCAAAACAACTCCATTGTGTTAATATTACATAACCTAATATTCTATTATTAAATCTATATAAAACTGGAGGACAATGATCCAGTATCAATAGAATAGTAACCTATGTTGAACATAAAAACATGTATTATACACTCTTCACTTTCTTGAGAGAGATGAAAGATAATAATTTTGGACAATCAAATATAAAAGCCATTTTTAATTGTCTTTTTGATTCATGTACTCACAGGTTAAAATACCTATTATATTTACTTTTAATCTTAAAATACTGAGTTATATTTAAATAATATAGTGATAGGTGATATCTAATATCATTACTATATACTAGCTAATATGTATTATTAAATAATGTATATAATTTATGTTGTATATATGTGCATATATCTATCTATATCTACCTATCTGTAGAGGATCTTGTTAAGTAATGTATTTGTCTGATAGCTATTAAATTGTCTTTCCCAAGATGAAGATGAGAATGAGAGAGACAGAAAAGGAGGATACAAGTAGCGGGTAACAAGAGATATCAGAACAAAATTATGCAATTGACTAAAACATTATACTTTGATTTTAAAAGTGAAAATTATTAAATGAGTAAAAATATGTGCATTATATCTATATAGTTTCTCCAAAGGCATAAGATAATTATTGATAAAATGGTATTGATTGTTATTCTAATATCTTTGAGAAGCCAGGATTTAAAAAAAAAAGACAAATTGATAACTGTCTAATAACTTTCTCAGTTTCCTAAACAAGTAATTTCTCTCTGAAATGTGTGTGTGTGTGTATACACACACACACACACACACACACACACACACACACACACACATATATGCCATTTTATACTATGTTTTCTGATTTTTTCTGTTTTCTTTTTGTTGTTGTTTTTTTGTTTGTTTGTTTTTGAGGGAGGGAGGATGGAGTGGCAGAGGGGGAGGGAGAGAATCTTAGCAGGTTCCAAGCTCAGTGCTCAGTGCAGAGCTCAACTTGGAGCTTGATCTCACAATTGTGAGATCATGACCTGAGCTGAAATCAAGAGTCAGATGCTTAACTAAATGAACCACCCAGGTGCCCTTGATTTTTTTTTCTTACTATAAAAATTTAATGAACTGTATACACCAAAGTTCTCAAAATTTTACTCCTAGGAAGTGAGAAACATGTCAAGTATGTGGCATTTTATTTTATTTTATTTTTTTTAAAGATTTTTTTTTCAACGTTTATTTACTTTTGGGACAGAGAGAGACAGAGCATGAACGGGGGAGGGACAGAGAGAGAGGGAGACACAGAATCGGAAACAGGCTCCAGGCTCTGAGCCATCAGCCCAGAGCCTGACACGGGGTTCGAACTCACGGACCGCGAGATCGTGACCTGGCTGAAGTCGTATGCTTAACCGACTGCACCACCCAGGCGCCCCAAGTATGTGGCATTTTAAATGCTCTCATAAACAATGTCTCTTCTAGAGATAAATTAAAATTTGAATATTATAAGATTTCTAAGACAGTATATGAGAAAGATGAATACTAAGTCAACAAAATTATCAAATATTTTATACTCAGAACCTTTATTTTTTTTCAATAAACTAGAGTTTCTATTCACTTTCACCCTATCATAGAACAAATATTATTAAGGATGTGAAACATGAATAAATGTGGAAGATCATGAATTTTGGATGAAACCCAAAGAAAGGAAATTTAAAATTAGCTCATATGACTAGACTGAACTGCAATAATTATAGTATCTATATCAATAGTAATAACTTAAAAGGAACTGTCAAATTACTTCTTGATTTACGAACACTATCTAATTAATTGAATTTCACTCAAGCTATGAGGAATTACACAGCAAAGATCAATAATAACTACTTTTTCTTAAAAAAATATATATATAGGGGCGCCTGGGTGGCTCGGTCGGTAAAGCGTCCGACTTCGGCTCAGGTCATGATCTCACGGTCCGTGGGTTCCAGCCCCGCGTCGGGCTCTGTGCTGACAGCTCAGAGCCTGCAGCCCGTTTCACATTCTGTGTCTCCCTCTCTCTGTGACCCTCCCTCGTTCATGCTCTGTCTCTCTCTCTGTCTCAAAAATAAATAAACGTTAAAAATTTTTTTTTAAATATATATATATAAACACAGGAAGAAAATTAGTCAAAATTAGACAACTGATATAAATACAAATTCAATTTTCTAAATCTTAAATTCATTCAGATATTTTACTAATTCATTTTTCTACAAATATTTATTTAGCACCTACTTCATGCTGCAGATATAGCAGATAAAAATTTCTGTCTTCTTGTGTGTATAGTTTAATAAAGCTGTGATGTTGATAGTAAGAACTTTTGAAAATATTATTTAAGTGATATGATATCTTAGATGATAAATTCTATGAGCAAAATTAATAAAAAAGGAATGGAGGACAAGAGAATGTTTAGGGAAGGGATGATAATTTTAAGTTGTATGTTTAAGGAAAGTACATTAGTCATGTAGGCAAAGTTCCAGTAAAAAAAAAAACAAAAAACAAAACAACAACAACAAAAAAAAACCTTTTAAGTTTTAATTGGTTTAGCTTATGAATGTGTCTTCTTGGCTCATGTAAATTTGTCTGTGGATCTGACAGCTCTCTATGGCAACTTCCTCCTAAGTGGTGTCACGGGGATCAAATTCTGGCTCCATAATAAAATAAGACTTTCATGTTTGCTGGAATCGATATGAGTAAGTGACCATACTGGTTATGGGTTACTGGTTATTGCCTCTGTGACATGACTGCCTCTAGGAAGGACATTTTTTTTTTAATTTCTTCTCACAGTCACCAGCCCAAATTACTCATATTGACATGCCCAACTATAATTGGATTGGGTACTGTGGTTTTCTGTGTATTCAAGAAAATAAGGGAGTATATATATTTGTCAACACTAATGGTATCACCACAAAAAATTTACAGGAAAGGTGACATTTAAGTAAAGACTTGAGAGAAGTGTGGGGTTAATGCATCTATATACCAAAGAATGAATGATCTAGATAGAGGGAAGAACAAATTCCAATGTCGTGGGAAGTTTCAGGCTGAACTGGATTATGAAGAACATTATGCCTGGAAATAGGGTTAGGCTGTCCCTGAGATAAGAGAAGGTTAAAAACATACCCAGGTTAGAATAATGGTAGACATATATTAATTTTGAGATTGGTTGAGATTACCCTCTGCTCCTTACAGCTCTTACGGGTATTACAGAACATACAGGGATATCATGGTACCTTAGGATATCAAGAGTCCAAATTATATGCTCCAAGTGGAAAAAAAAGGAACCTCAAAGGTTTATGGAGGATCAAATCTATTATGGTATCCAGGTTAATCAAAGACCAGGAAGACCTCTCCTGTTTAAAAACAGCAATATTTTGGCTCAATAGGTGGATTACTGGTGGGAATGAAATTCTACATCTTATTTGCTAAAAAGGATAGTGACCTACACTGTAAACAGTGTATTACAATTACACTGTTTGGCTTCAAATAATGAGAACCAACTGGATCTAGAAATCTGCTCATGAAATCTTGTACCATATCTGAGTGGTTATGTGGCTATGTCCTCATCCTAAAACAATTTCTCCTGGAACAGTTCATATAAAGTTTCAATTTAGAATTCTGTATGAGTAAAATTGTGTTGTCTTTTGGGGGCACAGTGAAGTATAACTTTGTATCCTTCCCAACACAGGGTTTATGTTCCTGGACTCTTCACACAATCAACACAGAAACCAGTGCCTTTTACTTTAGGCAATCTACCTTCATGACTTTCTATCTCCAACTCCCCTGACCATTGATAATCTGTAATTACTTTTCCAAATGATGAATTGCTAGGTCAAAAGTTATGCCTCTTATAAAGCTTTTAATTCATTTGCCAAAATTCCTTTCAGAAAGATTGTATTATATGATATTCCAACCTTATCTGGGGTTTAGAAGAAAAATATGCCAATTTTGTAAGCAAAAAGCCTTATCTTCTTCACGGACATACTTCTTTAATAATAAAAATCAAATATTTTAAAAAGTCTAATTAAGATGTCCTTACTTCACATTCTCTTGTGATTGTTCATAAGCATAATCATATACAGTTAGTGTGCAGATTTCTTGGGGTTGAATCTTGTTTCCACAATTTACTCTCTGTGAGATCTTGGGTAAATAACTCAATGCTTCAGTTTTTCATCTGTATTACAGTATGACACTAGGACCAACTTCAAGAGACTGTTTTCAGGAATTAATTGAGATAATATGCATAACAATTTAGTGGGGCAATTCTCCAAAATACATTCTGGAAAAATGTTAGCTATTTTTTATATGATTTTTACAAAAGACTAGTAAACCTATGTGAGTTTTTAAAGTCAAAAAACGTAAGTGTGACTGATTCATGCAGCATCTTTTAAATTACACCCTTTGTACCAGATTAATTGGAAAGTTTTTATTTAAAAATAATTTTTAAAAACACTCTATTTTCTAATTCACGATAAAAGTTAAGGTATTTTACTTTGGGAATATTTTCATATAAAACCATTTATTGTTTACATGATTTTTATAACACAGCCAAATTCAAATGTGCCGTCTGATTTTGTGCCAGAGGACAATGAACTTTATACTGCTTTTAGTACAGCTCTCAAATTGATTGCTAAAATGAAAGGAAGTGGTGAAAACCCACCTACATTGTTTGGCAAATGCATGCTGTCTCTGTAGGTGAAATAACTCATTTTACTGAACAATACTGTCTTTGCCAGCCCCTCACTTACCCTGCAGAGGTCAATCAAGGACACTTCAAAGCAGCAGGTACCATTTTTGAACACTATGACAAATCTTATTGTTTACTTTAATAATATGCTTATAATTACACTTATGAGTTTAGTTTATTATTTGGAAGAAGTTGAAATTAGTATTTATGGAGTAAAAAAGACATCATTTGCATAAATAATTGCAAATTCCTTCAGTAATTGTCATTCAATAATTCTGAAATAGGAATGTTAAAAGTAGCCTAACTTTTCACTTACAACACAGTTGAAATCAACTGGGATGCTATGAAAAGTTTTTGAAAAACTGAGCTCATTTTTAAAACTAATAACTTGGTGGATTCGTGTGTTAGAATTAAACATACTCTGTGGTTGACAACCCAAATCTTTAGGCGCTTGAATTTGTAAATTGCTAACAAACAAAAAACAGTTATGAATAAGATTTAAAAAATTAATGTTTACTTATTATTCAGAGACAGAGAGAGACAGACTGTGAACAGAGGAGGGGCAGAGAGAGAGGGAGACACAGAATCCGAAGCAGGCTTCAGGCTCTGAGCTGTCAGTGCAGAGCCTGACATGGGGCTCCAACTCACAAACTGAGAGATCATGACCTGAACCAAAGTTGGGCGCTTAACCGACTGGGCCACCCAGGCGCCTCTAGTTAATGAATAAGATTTATTTGTTAAATATATGTTGCACATGTCTCAACTCAAAATGATGCTACATTAGGAAAGAAAATATTTTTAAATGTGTTATTTAGCTGGAAGTAACTACATTGAGTCCCATAGATTTCCCAGTGCAAATCTGAGGTCTATTTCCTGAATTTCACCAATGGTTTGTATAAAGAATTTCATACAGTTCTCTACAATTAGTATTGATCTGATGCTTTATAGTTTACAAGGTTATCTTAACTCACATTCTCATTTAACCTGAAAGGAAGACAATAAAATAAGTATTTTGGCAAATTTTCTAATGATGTAGCTGAATTTCAAAAATCTGTTTTTTTTCCCAAGGTCAATACCCAGTGAATATTGAAGGCATTCCAACAACCAGATCGATTGCTAGTGAAATCAACATCAGCACCAGTATGATCTTTTAAAACATATTAGGTCATGCCTGCCCTCTAATAGTTTCTGTCTAACTCAGATTTAAACAGAAAATCTTACCACTCTGTAAGTTTCACATAAAACAATGTTCTATCTCTATGATCTCTTGCATATTCCTCTAGCTTTTCTGTTTTCTGCTCTGATCATACTGGTCTCCTTTCTGCTCCTCAAACAAAGCAAGGTGTTTCAGAACCTTTGTACTTGTTTCCTCTGCCTGGAACAGTTTCCTCCAGAGAGTAACATCACTAAGTTCACTTTACTTTGGTCTCTTATTAAATGTTACCACCATAGAGAGAGGCCTTCTATGACCACCCTATAAGAAATCAGCCCTGCAACTTTACTCCTATCCATCTCTTCTTCACAGTGCTATCACTGATTGTTCACTGTTATATAATTATACTCAGAAGTCCAGATTACTTCTGTACTAGAGATTTCTGGTTTCCTGGAAGGCAGATGCTCTTACTGGAAATTAGTTTTTAGATCAGCTGTTGGTTCTTCTCCTATTTATTTTGCTGTAATAGTTCCAAAAATTTTAATGTCCTAGAACATGGTGACAGTGCTGACACAACTCGCCAAGGACACTATGATTTAGACATCGTATCACCACCATGTGCCTTGAGCATCATAGTGGATATTTCTAATTGATCAATATTCAATAAAACAATAATTAAAATTGTTTCAAAGACCGCATTTTTAAGATCAGTTCTCATCTGGGCACTCAGTTTGTGAATTGTTAATAGGAACAGATTGATTTCATCTCATGGGCCACACCTATTTGAACCCTCTATGGGTGCCAACCTAACCAGTACCTGGTGAACCAGATACTAATGTTAAGTCTTAGCTCAATTGATACTGAAGGATCAAACAAGACATACCCGCACCTGCAGTTATCCTGTTACCCCTAAACAAAGCCCACTTTCTCCTTACATTCTAGATGTGACAGCCCTACCCCTTTATTTTACACACACACACACATACACACATACCCCACACTAAGGGAGAATTCCAGACCTTCCATCTGTCCAACCCTGAAATATTTGGTACTAAGTATTCCTGGATAACATTTCTTTATGTTTGAACTACTAATAATTTATTATTCATATTTTAAAGGGAGATACAATTAATTTTTCAACATCATATCCATGGAAAACATGAATAGAAATATGTAAAAACAATTCTATTCTTATTTATGCTAAAAAGTGTTGAAGAAATAATGGAGGTGACATATATTGAATGATTAAATGATACAATATGAAAAGTTGTAAAATATAAATTCAATGTGCTCAAAAAATATACTCAATTCCTACTCTTCAAAGATAATAGTTAAACCACCAATCAGCCATCACAAAGTATTAATTGTTTTTCCAGTATTCCAGTGGGAAGTGTTACTTTTAGAAACATTGTAAGACAGGAACAGTATATTTACTCTTCCTCTCTATGTCTCATAGGATCACTACAGCAGACACTGTCATTGACCATCCAGATCCCCTCAGATCACATCTATAGGTTCTGTGTGCTTGCTTCTAATGGTTGACACCTGCAATAATTTACATACTTTTGCCATTTGGTCCTGGAACCCCTTCTCCCTCATCAGGAGAGAGCTGGAAGTGCCCGAGGGTATACACTCATTCAGGTATAAATGACTTACTGATAGGCAAATCTAAAATCCCAACTCTCTTTCTAGATGTTGGAAGAACTCTAAGATGTGATTCATGCTGAAGTATTCACTATGAAATCAGGCTAAGGCTGGAAATTACTCCGGACTCTTTACCCTGCTCTGTTTTGATTCCCCTCCCTCACTGGTTACTTCTTTAACACTTCTTTCTTTAAAGTTTTTATTTAAATTCCAGTTAGTTAACAACAGTGTAGTATTAGTTTCAGGTGTACAATATAGTGGTTCAACACTTGCATACAACTCCCAGGGCTCATCACAAGTGCCCTCCTTAATCCCCATCACCTATTTAACACCACCCCCCTCCACAACCATCAGTTTGTTTTCTAAGGTTAAGAGTCTGTTTCTTGGTTTGATGCTCTTTTTTTTTTTTCACTAAGCACTTCTTCAATAAATTAGTCGTATATGGGTACTTGTCTCAAGGGCTCCTTATGGGAAACCTAACCTAAAACAACACGGTAGTATTTCAGTATTTCAGTTGTCTACTTCAGTCATTAGTGAGGTCACACTGATCTCTGGCTATCCAAATGCCAAGACAGCTGGGTAGCCACCTCAAAGAAGTCTGTGCTCAAAATCTTCAAAACCCTGTCTTCTCAGGCCTAATCCCCTAAAAGTCCACTTTCAAAAACTATAATATTTCAGACATCAAAACAAGCAAATGGGTTTCTAGGCAATTGAGTAGTACGAACTTTCTAGTTTGCTCTTTTCCAGAATTAATTTAGCTATTTCAACAATTCAACAAATTTGAATATGGACTGTAGATTGGGTAGTATTATTTCATCAAAGTTAAATTTCCTGATTTTTAAAAATTTGAAAATAGAGATTACTTTTAAAAAATATTCTTGTTTTTAGGAAATACATACCAAAGAATGTAGACACAATGGTCATGATTTTCCAAATTATTTTCAAACATTTCAGAAAAATTGATATTGCTCTACCTATATAAATCTTGATATTGCTGTGATATAGGTGTTGACATACATAAATATATCAAAAGAGAGAATGATAAAGAATGCAGAACAAATGTAAATAGTTGATGAATTTTAGTAGAAAGCATATGAAAGTTATTTGTTTTTATGTTTGAAATTACACTGAATTAAAAAGCAACAAAAGTTTTAAGATACTTGTAGAGAACTTCTGATAATGTCAAATTTAGTGTTTATTCATTTTACAAACATTGGAATTCTGGACTTTCTTTGTGATGTGTATTGATTACACAGTTAAGTTTCAAATGACATTAGCTCACATATCTTTTCAAAGGAAGGCTTTATTCCCCAAATGTATTTCAAATGAAAAATACTTAAATATATGTTCACGTAATGCAAAAATCTAACGGATTACAATAAAGAAGTAAAAACATCATGGTAGCAGTTCCAATAGTGAGTACAGCCTTCCTTTTATATTTACAGAAACCATCCTTTTTAGTTAAACTTAGTTTCACTTTGGCATTTTAACAGCTTTTCTCAAGTGATAAGATTTTGCTCTTTTTGTTTCAAAATTGACTATAAAGAAAGAAAATGTTTTTGGTAGTTCAAGATGCAGAAACCAAAATAGATCCTTTTAAAAATGGTTGTTGTGCAGTTAAGGAACCTAGAAGGGAAACAGAATCTAGGATAACTATGATAATGGGATTTATTCCGCATTTAATCTGAACTGACACTGACTATGCTACTAACACAAAGGTCATTTTTTCTAAAATAAACCATGTTCTTATTTTACTTTTCTCTAAAATATGATTTGTTACATGCTTTTATTTTTCTTGTCTGAAAACATATATTATGTGAATATTAAAACACTTTAATTGCTCTTTTCTATGTCAGTCCCAGGACAATGATTAGAAATTCTTTTTTAATTATTTCGTCAAAAGTCACTATAACTAAGTAGTTTTAAGTACTTTTCTATTTCAAAACATGGACCATATTTTATGTAATAATATATGTACATGCATATTGCTTAAATAAAGATGAGGAGATACATTTACACAGCAAAGTTAAATATATAGATGTTTTAAAATAATATAAAAATGGATAATATTTAATTATTGCTACCTGAATATATTATATATGTGACCTATCCTTATAAATCAGTGACTTTAAACTCTCGCTTTGGCCACCTCTCTCCAGTATTTATAAAAATCCCTTCTTCTGCATCCAATTCAAGATGTTATTTCTGGATTTCTTTGGCCTCAGTGTCTGCAAGGCATTCATTGCTGTACTGCATATTAGTTCTTACACTTTCTGTTAGGAGGTGAATATGCAACCCCAAAATTCATGTGTTGAAATCCTAACTCCTAAACCTCAGACCTTACTTGTAAATAAGGTCATATTGCAAATACAGTTAGTTAAGATGAAGTCATACTGTAGAAGGGTGTGCCCCTGATTCAATTTGATCGATGTCCTTAAAAAAAGGAGATTTGGACACGGATAACATACAGGGAAATACCATGTGAAGATTGTGCTATACTGCCATAAGCCAAGAAAGGAATGGCCACAAGACAAGAGAGAGTTCTGGAACAGATCTTTCTTTAGTGCCTTGAGAGGGAGCATGCCTGCTGACACTTTGGTTTCAGACTTCTAACCTCCAGAATTGTGAGAAAATAAATTTCTGTTATTTAAGCCACTGAGTGTTTGGTAGTTTGTTATGGCAGCCCTAGGAAGCTAACACCAACGTTAAAACTAGTTCTGATAATCCCTTGTTATACTCATCTATTTGGAAATAATTTTCTGGTTTGAACTTAAATTTTGTGTCATTTTATAAGATATTGGTATTCATGTTTCGCCCTTAATTGCCATAACAACAAACAACACTATGTCTGGCATCCAGAGGTAAAGTCCTAGGAAAGTGGACTTTTAAGAGATTGTGATCCCTAAGTATTGCAAAACATGGGCATTTATGTTTCCCTTATAAGCAAGAAGGTACTGCCTACCCCATTGAAGCTTTTAGGTCCTTTATCTTGTTTTTCTCATATTTATTTAATAACCTCTTTTGACCAAGGCCCATTTCTTTCACCTGGATTATGCCAGACATTTAGTCCTATATGCTTCTAAATGCTTTTTGATTCAGTTAGAGAAAATCAACAATCTGCTGATTGCATGGATAGTTACTGCTTGAAGGGACACAAGAGTAAAAGGCCAGCAGGAGAAAGTGGTACAGAAAGTAAAGATAAGTACTGATCACTGTATGAAACTACACGAAAAACTTAGGTCTGCATGTAATGTAAATATCAAGACTTAAAAGCCATAAAGGTAATTTTAAACAGTAGAAAATGAATTAGGTTGCATTCAGAAGGGCTTCCTACGAGTCTTAGGTCTTCTTAACCTGAATTATTTTTTAAGCAGCTTTAATGCAATAGAATTCAGATACCACTTAATTTACCTACTTAAGATTACAATTCAATTTTTAAAAATATGGTCACAGCACAGTGCAACCATCCTCACAATCTAATTTTAGAACTTTTTCATCTCCTCCAAAAGAAACTGTGTCCATTACAATTACTCCCCCAAATTCCCTACCCACCAGCCCTAGTGAGGCATTAAACTACTTTCTGTCTTTATGTGTTTGCCGGTTTTAGACATTTCCTAAGTGTATTCACATGACATGTGGCCATTTGAGGCTGACTTCCTTCATTTGGCACAGTATTTTCAAGGTTCATTCATGTTAGAGCATGTATCAGTCCAGTAACTCATTCTTTTATTGCTGAATAGTGGCCCATTGTCTGCATTTACCACATTTGTTTATCTACTCATTAATAATTAACCTTTGGATTGTCTCTACTTGATTTTTCTTAGGAAAAATGTTGCCATAAATGTCCATGTCCAAATTTTTGAATGTACATATGTTTTCATTTCACTTGGGTAAATACATAGGAATGGAATTGCTGGGTTCTGTGGTAACTCTGTGTTGAACAGCTTGAGGAACTGCCAAACAGTTTTCCAGAACAGATTCATCATCTTACCTTCCCACCAGTAGTGTATAAAAACTCCCATTTCTTTCTCTCTTTCTTCCCTTCCCATCCCTTCCCTTTCCTTTTTATTTCAATATTTAAATTCAACTTAGTTAACATACAGTATAACATTAGTTTCAGGTATAGAATTAAGTGATTCATCATTCACATACAACACCTACTCTCATCACAACTTAATCCTTAATCCCCATCCCCATTTAATCCATCCCTTTGCCCACCTCCCCTCTAACAACCCTGTTTGTTCTCTATAGTTATGAGTCTGTTTTATGGTTTGCCCCTCTATTTTTTCCCCTCTGCTCATCTATTATGTTTCTTAAATTCCACATATGAGTGAAATCATATGGTATTTGTCTACTTCTGACTGAATTATTTCACTTAGCATTTTAAACTCTAGTTCCATCCACATCATTACAAATAGCAAGATTTCATTCTTGAAATATTCCACTGTATATATTTAATAATCCACTATATAGATAGGTGTGTATATATTTTTATCCACTCATCAGTCAATGGAAATTTGGGATTTTTCCATAATTTGGCTGTTGTTGATAATGTGGCTATGAACATCAGGGTGAATGTACCCCTTCAAATCAGTATCTTTGTATCCTTTGAATACATTGCTAGTAGTGTAATTGTTATATTACAAAAATATAGGATATTGAAAATTGGGATCAACAGTACATTGTATATGCCACACTATAGCACATTCCTAGTTGTATTCTTTTGATAAAAAATGTTTTTTTTTCTTTCTATTTTTAACTTTTTGAGGAACCTCCATATGGTCCTCCAGAGTGGCTGCACCAGTTTATATTCCCAACAATAGTGTAAGAGGGTTCCCCTTTCTCCACATCCTTGCCAATATTTGTTGTTTCCTGTATGGTTAATGTTAGCCATTCTTACAGGTGTGAGGTGATATCTCATTGTAGTTTTGATGATCAGTGTTATTGAGCATCTTTTCATGTGTCTGTTAGCCATCTGGATGTCTTCTTTAGAAAAAAAAATGTATTCTTGGCTTCTATCCATTTCTTACCTGGATTCGTTTGTTTGTTTGTTTGTGTTTGTTTGTTTTGGTGGGGGTGTTGAGTTTGATAAGCTCTTTTTAGACTTTGGATACTAACCCCCTTTATCTGATATGCCATTAGCAAACTTCTTGAATTCTGTCACTTGCCTTTTGGTTTTGTTGATTGTTTCCTTTGCTGTGCAGAAGCTTTTAATCTTGATGAAGTCCCTATAGTTTATTTTTGCTTTTATTTCCCTTGCTTCAGGAGACTTATTTAGTAAGAAGTTTCTAGGATTGATGTCAAAGACATTACTGCCTGTGTTCTTTGATGATTTCCTAGCTCACATTTAGGTCTTTCATCCATTTTTGTTGTTGTTGTTGTTGTTGTTGTTGTTGTTGTTGTTGTTGTTTTCAGTTTATTTATTTATTTTGAGAGAGGGACAGAACACTTGAACACAAGTGGTTGGGAAAGGGGCAGAGAGAGAGGCAGAGACACACCAACAGGCTTTTAACTGTCAGCACAGGGCCTGATGAGAGCTCAAACCCACAAACAGTGCGATCCTGACCTGAGTGGAAACCAAACGTTGAATGCCTAACCAACTGAGCCATCCAGGCACTCTCTTCATCCATTTTGAATTTATTTTTATGTATGGTGTAAGAAAGTGGTCCAGTTTCATACTTCTGCATGTCACCATTCAGTTTCCCCAAAACCATTTGTTGAAGATACTGTCTTGTTTCCATTGGGTATTCTTTCCTGCTTTGTCAAAGATTAGTTGACTAAAGAGTTGTGGGTCCATTTCTAGTATTTTACTATTGTGTTCCATTCATCTATGTGTCCATTTTTATGACAGTACCATACTGTCTTGACCACTACAGCTTTATAATATAACTTGAAGTCTGGGATTGTGATGCTTCCAGCTTTGTTTTTCTTTTACAAGATTGCTTTGACTACTCGGGGTCTTTTGTGGTTCCATAAAAAATTTTAGGATTTGTCCTAGCTCTATGAAAAACACTGGCAATAATTTCATAGGGATTTCATTAAATGTGTAGACTGTATTGACATTTTAATGATATTTGTTCTTCCAATCCATGAGCATGGAATGTTTTTCCATTTCTTTTTGTCATCTTCAATTTCTTTTGTAAGTGTTCTATAGTTTTCAGAGTCCAGATCTTTCACCTCTTTGGTTAGGTTTACTTCTAGGTATCTTATGGTTTTTGGTGCAATTGTGAATGGGATTGATTCCTTGATTTCTCTTTCTACTGACTCATTATTGGTGTATAGACATAGAATAGATTTCTGTATGTTGATTTTGTATCCTGTGATGTTATTGAGTATGTTTTTCAGTTCTGGAAGTTTTTTGGTAGAGTCTTTGGGTTTTGCTATATGATTTAGCCTGAAAACTGTGAAAGTTTGACTTCTTCTTTGCCCATGTGGATGCCTCTTATTTATTTTTGTTTTCTGATTGCTGAAGCTAGGACTTCCAATACCATGTTTAATAACAGTGGTGAGAGTGAACATGCCTGTCTTGTTCCTGACCTTAGAAGAGAGGCTCTCAGCTTTTCCTCATTGAGGATGATATTAGCTATGTGTCTTTCTTATATGGATTTTATGATGTTGAGGTATGTTCTCTCTATTCCCACTGTGTTGAGCATTTTTATCAAGAATGGATGTCATACTTTTCAAATGCTTTTTCTGTATCAATTAGAAAGATAATATGGTTCTCATCCTTTCTTAATATGTTATGTATCATGTTGATTGATTTGCATATATGGAATCACACTTGTGGCCCAGGAATAAATCCCACTTGATCATGGTGAATGTTTCTTTTAATGTACTGTTGGATTCAAGTTGCTAGTGTTTAGCTGAGAATGTATGCATCCATCTTCATCAGGGATACTGGCCTGTGGTTCTCTTTTTATTTTGGTCTTTGGTTTTGGATTCAAGGTAATGGTGGCCTTGTAGAAAGAGTTTGAAAATTTTCCTTCCCTATTTTTTGGAATAGTTTGGGAAGTAGAGGTATTAATTCTTCTTTAAATTTCTGGTAGAATTCCCCTGGGATGCCATTTGGCCTTGGACTTTGTTCATTAGGAGACTTTTGATTACTGATTGGATTTCTTTGCCGGATATCAGTCTCCTCAAATATTCTATTTATTCCTATTTCAGTTTTGGTAGTTTATGTTTCTACAAATTTAGCCATTTCTTTCAGATTGCCCAATTTGTTGGCATATAATTTTAATATCCTTTTATAATTATTTGTATCTCTGTGGTGTGGATTGTGATCTCTCCTCTCTCATTTGTGATTTATTTCATTCATTCCTTTATTCTTTTTGATGACTCTTTGTAGTGGTTTATCAATTTTGTAATTTTTGTTTCAAAGAACTAGCTGTTTTCATTGATCTATGCTTCTTTTTTGTTTGTTTCTGTATCATTTATTTCTGCTCTAATCTTTGTTATTTCCCTTCTTATGCTGGCTTTGTGTTTCATTTGTTGTTCTTTTTTTTTTTTTTTGGCTCTTTTCAGGGTAAGGTTAGGTTGCATATTTGCAATATTTCTTGCTTCTTGAGGTAAACTTCTATGGCTATACATTTCCCTCTCTGATCCTTTTGTTGCATACTAAAGGTTTTGACCATTGTGCTTTCATTTTCATTTGCTTCTGTGTATTTTTTTTATTTCTTCTTTAGATTCCTGTTTGACCCATTCATTCTTTAGTAAAATTACCTTTAATCTCCAAGTATTTGTGGTCTTTTCAAATTTCTTCTTATTGATTTCAAGTTTCATAGGGTTGTGTTCTGAAAATATGCATGGTATGATCTTGATCTTTTTTTACTTGTTGAGTGCTGATTTGTGGCCCAGTATGTAATCTATACTGGAGAATGTTCCATGTACACTTGGTAAGAATGTGTATTGCTGCTTTAGGATGAAATGTTGGGAATATATCTGTTAAGTCTATCTGGTCCAGTGTGTCATTCAAAACCACTGTTTCCTTGTTGATTTTCTTCTTAGATCATCTCTCCACTGTTGTACATGGGTGTTAAAGTCCACTACTATTATCGTATTATTACCAATGAGTTCTTTTATGTTTGTCATTAACTGTTTTGTATATTTGGGTTCTCTCAAGTTGGAGGCATAATACTTATAATTGTTAGATCTTCTTGTTTGATAGGCCCCTTTATTATGATACAGTGCCCTTCTTTACCTCGTGTTACAGTTTTTGGTTCAATATCTAGTTTGTCTCATATAAGTATTACTACTCTGGCTTTATCAAAAAAAATTAATGTTTATTTTGAGAGAAGGTGGGGGGGGGGGGAGAAAGAGAGAGAGAGAGCACAAGCCGGGAGGGAAAGAAAGAGATGGATAGAATCTGAAGCAGACTCCGGCTCCAAATTGTCTGTGCAGAGCCCAATGCAGGACTGAACTCGTGAACTGTGAGAATATGACCTGAGACAAAGCCAGAAGCTCAACCGACTGAGCCACCCAGGGGCCCCAACTCTAGATTTCTTAGATATCAGTTTGCATGTTAAATCATTCTCCATCACCTCACACTCAATCAGGAAGTGTCTTTAGGTAAAAAATGAGTCTCTTGTAGGCAACATAGAGATAGGTCTTATTTTTAAATCTATTTTAACACCCTATGTCTTTCTATTGGAGCATTTAGTCCATTTACATTAAGAGTAATTATTGATAGGGGCGCCTGTGTGGCGCAGTCGGTTAAGCGTCCGACTTCAGCCAGGTCACGATCTCACGGTCCCTGAGTTCGAGCCCCGCGTCAGGCTCTGGGCTGATGGCTCGGAGCCTGGAGCCTGTTTCCGATTCTGTGTCTCCCTCTCTCTCTGGCCCTCCCCCGTTCATGCTCTGTCTCTCTCTGTCCCAAAAATAAATAAACGTTGAAAAAAAAAGTTTAAAGAGTAATTATTGATAGACATGAATTTAGTGCCATTTTATTACTTGTTTTGCTCTTGTTTCTGGAGATTTTCTCTGTTCCTTTCTAGTCTTTGTCGCTTTTGGTCTTTCTTTCCCACTCAAAGAGTCCCATTTAATATTTCTTGCAACACTGGTTAAGTGGTCACAAACCCCTTGTCCTCCTATTCTGAACTACGGTCTTGCTCGATGGAGTATTCCTGGCTGCAGATCTTTCCCATTATGTTGAATATATCATACCATTCTCTTCTGGCCTGCTAAGTTTCTGTGGACAGATCTGCTGGTAACCTTATTTTTTTTCCCTTGTGAATTAGGAACTTCTTTTGTCTGGCTGATTTTAGGATTTTTCTCTTTTTCTCCATATTTTCCAAATTTATGTCTTGGGTCCAAATTTAAGTACAATATGTCTTGGGAGTTTTGATGGGAATTCTCTGTACTTCCTGGATGTGGAAGTCTGTGTGCTTCCCCAGATTAGGGAAGTTTTCAGCTATAATTTCCTCAAACAAACTTCTGCTCCCTTTTCTCTGTCTTCTCCTGGGGCTCCTTTGATACAAATGTTGTTATGAAAAACTCTCATTTCTCTACATCCTTGTCAACACTTGGTCATTTTAATTATAGCCATTGTAGTGAATGTGAAGTAATACCTAATTGTGGTTTTAATTTATATTTATCTAATAACTAATGGTGTTGAACATCTTGTCATGTGCTTAGAGTCATTTGTATATTTTCCTGGGAGAAATATCTGTTCAAATTCTTTGCCCACACCATAATTGGCTTGTCTTTTTTATTGAGTTGTAAGTGTTCTTCATTTATTCTGGATTTCAGCCTATTACGAGATATAGGATTAGCAGCCATATTCCAAATAAAGTCAGTCCTGTCAGACAGAACTCTGGAGTTCTTCATCCTTATGGCCCGACTCTTTTCTAAACATAAACCCTACTCTTTTACCAGTGTTGGATGTGGAAATCCTCATCTCCTGGAGTAACATACCTATGCTATGGTCCTGGGGAGCAGTCTCTGTTCCTTTAGGTTGCCCCTTCCTGCATAGAAACTTCAGTCTATGAGCAAGTGGAGGCTGGGTGATCATGCTATACATATTTTTGGCTGCTATTCAATAAGTAGAGCTTCTGTCCTGCATACGGGGGGCTAGGTAAAGGGAAGGCGACCCAGTCCTCTCTGCTGTACTTTCTTGGAATACAGTTTCTATAATATGGAATAGAGGCAGAGGTTAATGAAAAGCTCTGGGACTCTGCCTTTCTAAGTGTAAAATTTTAGCACAATTTGAGAGCTGTGGGGAGAGGGAGCCACCATCTTCTTGGCTGCCCCTTCTCAGAGTAGAGTGACTGAGGTAGACCTTCCCTAGCACAGAGATGTAAGGAAGAGGGTATTTGTCGTGTCACACCTTCAAGTGTCACAGACTCTTACTCTGCATATCCAAATTTAACAAATTTCTTTGAACAAATGTTTCTTCACTTAATTTATACCATTAGAATAATTTCTGGAGGCATTAAATGAATTGTATTTAATATATTGTTTTGCCAGTTAAATTGTTGTTTTTCTGGGGAGATAATCCACTGAGATCCTTACTCTGACATTCTGGAAGTCCCCCTCCTGGGAATCTGCCTATACTCACAGCTTTGAACCACATGTTTTAATAGTTAAAGTAAGGATGTGATATGTAAATTAGAAATGTGATGAGGTCGATAGCCATGAGATTATCTTTGATTTGGAACTGGAAAGCAAGAATGGAGAAAAAAAGAAACAAATTAGAAAACTTATGTTGTCTGTGTTTTTTGTTTGCTTGTTTGTTTTGAGAGAGAGAGAGAGAGAGAGAGAGAGAGAGAGAGAGAGAGAGAGAGATGCGGAGAGGGGCAGATGGAGAGAGAACCTTAAGCAGGTCCACACTCAACATGGAGCCTGACACAGGGCTCGATCCCCCAACCCTGTGATCATGATCTGAGCTGAAATCAAGAATTAGATGTTACAACTGACTGAACCACCCAGGCGTCCCAACTATGTTGTTCTTCCTATCTTAAGAAGTAGAGTCTTACTCTTGGAGATAAATGGGTGTTTGGTTAGAAACAAAGATACAAATGTATTTTCACACATTCACAAAATGTAGACAAAAACTAACTTATAGAACCTGTGGCTGTAAGGAATTTAATTATTCTCTGTGGAAGGATATTAAATATTGTCTTATGTATATAAAGCAGTATTTCTTCAAGTTGTATTCTTTTGATAAAAAAGTGTTTTTTTTTTCCTGTTTATTGATTTAGTTGGCCCAAGGACTGTATATTTTAGCTTCTTCTCAGGAGTTGGTATTTATATATGTTCGTGTATGTTCATGCATGCACATGTGTTCAGGTGTGTGTTTAACTGTTGAACAACAGTAGAAATAAGCAATAATTCTGAAGATAACTAAAAGGCAGACTATAGACAGAACTATCACCTAAAGCATAAAGCAAAAAACTATCACCTAAAGCATAAGCAAACAGAATTTGGTATACTCAATATACACTGTACTGTTGATCCAAATTTTCAATATCCTATCTTTTTGTAAATATATATTTATTAACTTGATATTTATATTACTATTACTATACACTATTGATTTTAGATGGATGAATTAGGGCTGCTGTAACAAATGACCACAAACTGAGTGGCTTAACAACAGAAATCTATTTTCTCACAATTTTAAGGGTTAGAAGTCCAATATCAGGGTATCAAACATGCAATCCTATCTCCAAAGATTTTAAATAATAATGCTTACTTGACTCTTCTGACTTCTGGTAGTTGCCATCAATTCTTAGTGTTCTTTGGTTTAGAAATCACCTCACTCTCTGCATCTGTCTTCAGGTGGCATTCTTCCCTGTGTGTGTCTGTGTCTCTGAATTTCCTTTTCCTTATAAGGACGCTAATCATTGGATTTAGAGATCATTCTAATTCAACATAACTTTATTTTAATTTAATTACATCTTCAAGACCCTATTTCCAAATACACTACCATTCACAAGTTCCAGTAGACATCATTTTTTTGGAGGATATTATTCAACCACAGTAATTGAGGCTTGCATGATAACAGCAAATTATTATTAGTGTGATATGTTATAAGTGGTATTTATCTTGGTATATTGGGTAAATCCTCTGTAATACACTAAGGAACCACACTTTTTGTCTCACTCCATGCCCTGAATTAAAATCACCTTCTCAGGAAGTAAAGCTACTATGTTTCATGGCTAGCACGAGGTTGGTAAAGTTACAGTTCTCACCAACTACTGCAGGTGGCAATGTAAACAATAGTGGCTTCAGGTAAGAAGGCACAGACCCTCTGCATGTCTTATCAAATTCTGGTCAATTTTCAAAAATAAATTCTTCTCCCATTCATTGTCTGATATTGGTGAACTTCCAATTCCCTGAAATGATAGTTCTTGAGAAGTTTGTCCAGTTTTTAACTTTTTATTTGTGAAAGAAAATTGCCTTTATCATGTCACCATTCTCACCAGAACTAATATCTTATTCCCCAGTACCCAAATACACTTCGTACTGTCCCAAAATGTTAACATAATAATTATTACTCAGACTCTGAAAGGTGAGTAAATCACATAAACATTATGTGTTTTTATTCTCCCTTCCTTTTATTCTCCCACAACACTTGAGATATATTATAGTCATTATAGTTACTTCCATATTATGGTTGAAGAAATTGAAATTAAGGTAGATTTAATGACTCTTTTACCTGTAATTACATAATGGTTAAGCTTCAGAGCTATCACTTAAACCTGAGTAATCTGTTTTCTCCTGGTGTTTGCTATTAATTGAAATTAACTTAATCTTAAGAGTCCTTGGGCAGAGACAACATCCCACTTGAAATTTTATTTCCACTTATGAGGAACTCAATGAATATACATTTGTAGATACAGATATAAAGCAGTAAATTGATCTGAAAATTTAGTTCAAGGAACAAATAAAATTGTATCCATTTTGGCATTCTTATAAATGAACATCAATTGTATGCTTCTTGTTAAATATTCCCACGGTTTCAATAGGAGAGGCAATTGAATCTAACCCTCACTTCAGTTCACTTCTTTACTTAGAATGTAATTGATCCACCTTTCTCTAACACTTTGTTTCCTCTTTCATTTTTTTCAGACATTTTTTTTTACTATGTGTATGTGTAATATTTTCATATGTTTGGGTTAAATACTACTTTGTCGGGGCACCCGAGTGGCTCAGTCAGTTTAGCTTCCAACTCTTGATTTCAGCTCAGGTCATGATCATATGGTTCATTGGATCAAGCCCCACAGTGGGCTCTGACGTGGTAGTGTGGAGCCTGCTTGGGATTCTCTCTCCCTCTTCATCCTCTCTTAAAGTAAATAATTAAACTTAAAAGAAAAAAAAAAGATTTCTTTGTCAAAAGCAGCTATACTGTTGTAATGATACTGTTTTAGATGTATATTTTATTTTAGTGGTTTGGCTGTATATGATCACCTAACATAGTATCTTAAAACTGAATCTATTAGCACACACACATACATATATATTTTAAAGTTATGTCTATTCCATTTTAATTATTTTTCTATTAGAAACTATATTTTTCAACATTTATTTATTTTTGGGACAGAGAGAGACAGAGCGTGAACAGGGGAGGGGCAGAGAGAGAGGGAGACACAGAATCGGAAACAGGCTCCAGGCTCTGAGCCATCAGCCCAGAGCCTGACGCAGGGCTCGAACTCCCGGACCGTGAGATCGTGACCTGGCTGAAGTTGGACGCTTAACCGACTGCGCCACCCAGGCGCCCCTAGAAACTATATTTTTTAGATGAAAAGTATTATAGCTTAATATTTTATTGATTGAATGAGTTCCTAAGAATCCTTCCATGATATAATTTTGATATTCTCCTATCTTGGTATTTCAAACAAACGCAGCCCTGGTCACCTGAAATCGGAAGAAGAATAAGGTTAAATTACACTGTGGTTTAGGTGAGGAAAGAATGAGGATATTCTGAGCAATTAGGGTTGTCAGCACTTTAAAACAACTATTTGGAAAATAGAAGAGACCTTGGGCGCTAGTTCATCTGGATGTTAATGGATATGATGGTTTGAAAGGGGAATTAGTGTGTGTTTTGAAGCTAATTAAGGCACAGTTGTTAAATGTCACATCTGTTGTTAATAAAGCATATGGTTTTAAGATTTAATCTTGCACAGATCTGGCATTTTTAACCAATATGTGCGTATATTTGAATCTGGGATGATTTGATCCTTTTGTGGTTTACTGGAATTCAGCATTCAGGGCTAGATTTCAAGAAGAACCTTTGAAATATTTTAGGAGAAAATTTTAAATTATGATATATTGTGATTCAAAACTACTTATTAATGTTTGTATCCTAATTAAAGATTACAATGATAAGGAATAGTCTAAGAATTAGAAAATATTTAAATAAACATATAAGTAGATATTCTGGGTCAAAGAATTAGAGATCTTTTTAATTGCAGCATTTTAAGTTTTTGTTTTAGATAAATATGTTTTTTTTATCCTCATGTGTCTGTTTGACATGGATTTGACTTTATAGTGTCTTGGCTTTCAAGTGCACGAGAATTAATAGTATGAATCACACACAATATGAAATGCATACCAGTTCATTTGAAATATGTAAGTGTTATAAAAGTTTTCCTGAAAATTTTAATTGGAGGTTTATTTTAGGGCAAGACAATGTTGTTTGTGCTCAATTAATATTTTATTTCATTGTTAGAAGATAATTTATCTTGTTTTCATGTCTCCCATCTAGAAAGGTAAAACAAGAAGGAAATTACAATCCTCTACTTGACCTCTTTTCACATCTAATTTGAGAGCATTGTTTCTGTGGAGATATCAGTATCCATGGTTACTGGTTACACAGACTTTTTAAATGTTTTAACCATGTTACGGGGACCCATGGGGCTGTTGCTTTGCATTTCAGCAAATAAGGACATTTGGCCTCTGAGAGTGCATCTCTGAAATAATAAGTGTGTATTAGATGAAGTGCATTGTAATGTTTATAACACACCCATGGCTTATAAATGTGCATATATGGATGAATATCCTCCTAGGGTCTCTGTACCTAAAACTGTAATTTGTCAAAGTAAGTGCCTGTTAGTAGGTAGAATTGGCTTCAAGTGTCTGGATGGATCAATATCACTGTGCTGTTCAAATAACACAGAGACAACTCTCCAGGTGGGGATTCAGTCTTGTTATCTTTGAATATGGCAGGAAATGTCATAATCTCAGTGCAAAGCAGAGATGTCACTTAAGAAAAACAGATGGTATTTTACAGAAAATAAACATTTATACAAATAGTCTAAAAAGTCTCACTTAGATGAATACAACTGTTATGCTTCCTTTTGGTAATTTTTGGAAGGCAACAGCTGGATGAGGAAGAGGAGAAGGATGAGAAGGATGAGGAGGAGGGGGAGGAGGAGGAGAGGGAGGAGGAGGAGAGGGAGGAGGAGGAGGGGGAGGAGGAGGAGGGGAGGAGGGGGAGGGGGAGGAGGAGGAGAGGGAGGAGGAGGAGAGGGAGGAGGAGGAGGGGGAGGAGGGGGAGGGGGAGGAGGAGGAGGAGGGGGAGGAGGGGGAGGGGGAGGAGGGGGAGAGGGAGGAGGAGGAGGAGGAGGGGGAGGAGGGGGAGGGGGAGGAGGAGGAGGGGGAGGAGGAGGAGTGGAAAAAGCATTTACACACATTTTAACATCTTTTCCATTTAATCCACCATAAGTTTTTCTTAAAATGATCCCTTTCTCAAGATGTCAATTCTATATGCATATATTTATATGTCATATAAATGTATAAAAGGTAATACTACATGTTTGCTGTTAGTCAAATAATGTGGATTTTTACCAGCCATATACAACGTTCTAATGATCTGAATTATATAAACCATGTAAGCGATTAGCACATAAAAATGTATCTTTCATTTTCCTTCAGTATATTTGAATTGTGAAATCTTGAGCAGTTGATGCTAATAATAATAAGTCAGAAATTATTCAGTTTTCATATACTTTTTTTCGTTTGACACATTTTAGTCAATTCATCTGAACTACCTACTGGCTATATTTGTATTACAATGATAGACCACAGAAACAAACTGAAAGAAATAGAGCATGGAAGTAATCCTCTGGAGTGTTGGTATTTTGTTTGAGAAGATTTATTCTATGCTCTGTTTCACCCATCCTGAGAGTCAGTCATGTTAATTCAAGAGCTTTGTGTCACGAACTTTAAAAAAATGTTTTCCCTATTAAAATGTAGCTACTTTAATCCCAAAGTTGGGTCCTGGCTTCTTTTTCCTCCCTTCTAAATTTACAGTCATATTTTAATATAAATTTGTTTCAGATAGAAATAACAATGAAATCTATTTAAAATTCTTTTGACTATATTTTAATGTTTTAAACATGAAAAATATTAAAGGAAATGAGTAAATCAACGAAACCCCATAACTCACTGAAAGGTAATGTTACAGTTTGGTTTGTATGCTGTTTTATATTTTCAGTCTTGCAATAGGAAAAGTATAATCTGACCTGTGATATGTTCATAAGAAGGAATTAGGTAGCCATTAAAAATTATGCCCATCAATGTTTTAAAAAATGTCTACAATTAAAATTATATTAAAATACAACAGATACAAAATTAAAATATATACATATGCATATATATGCATATTCACTCTTGCATAATTTCAAGGGACTTCTACCATCTTTTTGTGTGTTCTTTATCATACCTGGAAGATACTGCCTTTTTGTTGTTGTTGTTCCCATTAACTTACTAGTGTAACTAATTTAGGCTAGAAGACCTAATAGGGGAAAAAGCCAAATGTGATATATCAAATTTACCATGGAAATAAATACATCTGACTCCATGAAAATATAAAGTGACATTGCATTTATCTAAAAGCATATAAAATGAACGAAATGTTTCAACCATAAAGAGCATGTTACACTAATAACTGCTTATGATTGTCAACCTACAATATTATATAGATTAACCTAGAGAAGGTGAATAAGATTATAAAATATTTCAAAGGATCTATATTCATACTTGTAATTTAGTTTTTAATTTAATTTTTATTTTATTTCTTAAAAATTTTTGGAAGTCTATCAGGGATGTTTGTGCAGAATACCCCATCTCAAATATATATTAAAAAACCTAAATATCTCAAATAATCATTTATCTACCTATGATATTTTGGTGAGGTCATTTGGTTTCTCTTTAAGACGACATGATATCCATAGCTGGGAGATTCTAAAAAATGCACTTGCCAACAAGGATATAAAATATAAATATTAGTTGTAGCTATTTCTGTAGTTTTACTGTGCTCAGGAAGAAATAATCTCTGGATAAGAGAAGGGAACTTAAATCAGGAAGAAATAATCTCTGGATAAGAGAAGGGAACTTAAATCTGAATACAGACAATGAACCAGAATTTTGCCAGATGATTTTTTAACTGTTTTGCAGGGACTGTATTCCTATTCTCATAGCATCAATTCTTTTACCTTTGTCACATTTTCCATTGTCCATTCTTCTTTATCATCTTTGCTTATGCCCTTCTTTTTCTATTATTCTCACATTTTCTCCATTGTCTCATTCTTTTTCTCTTTTGTGACCAACAAACTGGGGATATCTGTGTAAACTATTAAACTTACAGTGGGAATCTAAGCCACTAAGTTTGGGTCTGATCTATCCACTCTCACCTTCCTCATAAATTCTATTAGCATATATACAAAGTAAGTAAAGATGAAAGATGCCCTTCCTCATAAGTCTTATAAGACTTTACGTAAGTTCTTCATAACAACATAAATATACTAAATATATTTTTACTTATACATTGCATGTGTATATAATTTTTTTAAATTTTTCTAGAGCCAGAGAGAGAGAAAAAGCATGAGCAGGGGAGAGGGGCAGAGAGAGAGAGAGAGAGAGAGAGAGAGAGAGAGAGAGAGAGAATCTTAAGCAGGCACAGAGCAGAGCCCAACATGAAGCTTGATCCCACGACCTTGGGATCAGGACCTGAGCTGAAATCAAGAGTCGGATGCTCAACCAACAGAGCCACCCAGGTGCCCCTATAACATTTCTTAGTAGTAGTAGCTTGCAAATACATGTTTTTCTTTGGCTCTATTAACTAGATCTCAACTTTGGACAAAGCCTATCACATTAGTGAGACTGCTGATTTTTAATACAATAAGATTGGCATAAATATTTTCTAATGCATGATAATATTTTACACAGGTGTTGTTCACTGTGATTTTGGTAGAAGACATATATAAAATTGAGTTCATCTTTTAATAGAGAAATCAGGCATTGTGATGCAAATTAATAAACAAATAAAAATATAGAATACAATCCAAAGTTTAGACACAAGTCTTATTGTCTTCCCTTATTGTTATACCATATAATTTCCATATTCACGTAGGTAAAATTTCACAGGTTAACAATAATGTCTATTTGTCCCTTCTAACATTTCACACAAGTCTTTGCCATATTAACATATCTATTATGTGTTAGATAAGAAGGTGTCTGCTGGATATATGTTTATAAAAACATCATGCGACATTCATTCATTTGTTCATTCATTCAATAGATATTTGAATTGTACTGTGGTCCAGGCACTGTATGAAGTACAGGTAATAGAACAAACAATACAGACAGGTCTCCATAGGCATGGAGAGCACTCTTTAACATAAATATGTGAATTAATAAATAGTAAATTACAATGCGCTTAAAAACGGCCTGAAGAAGATGGTATGATAGAATCCAGAAGCATTCTTGGATGATTTCTTTATTAAGGATTATGGACATGAATCAGTAAAGAGACTCCAATACCATATGGTAACTAGCTTGAGTAAGGAACATGCACAGTCTATCATGAGCACACAGGATAAAAGTGTTCTCTGGCACAGAGGTCGAGATTGAAGTAAGGCTTCTTGGATGAGATATGAGCCAAATTCTGAGGTCTAAGTCTATGCTTACAGGATAAAGAGGAGGTAGGAAAGAATAGGAAGAAAGGGACCCAATAGCAACAAGTTTATAGAAAGAGAGCCATGAGAAGAGACTGGTTTTATAAGACATCATAGTTACTCATATTTTGGCAAGATTGTTTTAGTTACTCATAATGATTTTCTTCTCTACTTTCTATCACGACATACATAGTACTGCCTTCACTCTTATATAATTAAGCCATAAAAGCTTTACTTTACTATTTAAAACAATATTGGGACCGCTGGGTGGTTCAGTCAGTTAAGTGTCCAACTCTTGATTTCATCTCAAGTCATGATCTCACAGTTCATAAGTTCGAGCCCTGTGTCAGGCTGTGCTGACAGCACAGAGCCTGCTTGAGATTCTCTCTCCCTTTCTCTCTGCCCCTCCCCTGTTTGTTCTCTCTCTCTTTTCTTTCCCTCTCTCTCTCTCTCTCTCTCTCAAAAACTAATAAACATTAAAAAGGTAAAAAAATAAAGAAAATATAACAATCAGTTTTATAAGCATTAGAAACACATTTCCCTTCTTTATTTGTTAGCATTTAGACATTTGAATCATTCCTATCTCAGGTTAGAACTGATAATTCTGATTCTGGGCCAAAATCACCTGTGTGAATCAGTGAAAAGAAGTCAGGTCAACAGCCTCCATATGCCTGCTTTTCTGTTCTGATACTTTCTTAATCCCAAGCACTTATAATTTGTGGCACAGACTTAGATAGCTACTCTCAAGGACATTAGCTATAAATTCTCTTGTGAACTGATTCTGTCATTAATCACAGGTTGGATATGTGCTGTTTTGGTTCTTTTAAACAATATAACTGAGAACTTAATAGTGTCAGATATGCTGTATACAAACTAAATTTTATTTTTCTTCATTTCTTTGCAAAAAAAACAACAAAGCAAAAAAAAATTGTTTCTTTATAAAATATTCCTAAGACTAAAAGCTCCAAAGAAGGGTAAATGTCACTATAGCAAGACAATAGAATTTTATTTTTATATAAATCATCTAAAGTGCATATGAGGTCTTCTCTATGCCATCTATTAGTGACATCAATAATGTCATCCCGGGGATCTGAAGGGCATACAGGGATGCAATAACCTCATTTTAAATAAAAAAAATTGTATTCCTTTAAATTTTTAATGTTTATTTATTTTTGAGAAAGAGAGAGAGAGAGAGCATGAATGGGGGAGGGGCAGAGAGAGAAGGGGACAGAGAATCCAAAGTGGGCTCTGTGCTGACGGAAAGAGCCCCAATGAAGGGCTGGAACTCACAAACTGTGAGATCATGACCTGTGCCTAAGTCAGATGCTTAACTGACTGAGCCACCAAAGTGACCCCAAAAATCATATTCCTAAAATGCAAGAAGTATATACTAATCCTTAAAATTACAATAGCATGTAAAATAATTCAAGTGTTTAAAAACCTACTTTATTGAGATATGATTTACATACAAATTTAATTTTAATTCTACAGCTTGAATTGTCTAGTTTAAAATTTTTAATTGTACATTTGATGCCTTTTGACAAGTATACACCCATATGACCACCACCACACCAAGATACAGAATATTTTTGGGGTGATGGAAATGTTGTAATAATCATTTTTATAGATTTTATAATCAAAAGCCAAATATATATTTGCTAAATAAAGATCATGCTATTAATATTTAACATAATATGTAACTAATTAAAATTTAATTACTATGTAATGATAATATTATGCAAGATCTCTGAGGGCAGAGTTTTTCATTAGATTTGTTCAATGACATATTCCAGTGACATATGCTAGGTGCTTAATACATTTATGTTGAATAGATGAAGTAGGAATAAACTGCCTACCTAAATAATTGTGTTTACTCATTACTATTATTTGTAGTCTTCCAAATTCTTCACTACCTTCACTTATAATAATACAAAACCAATTTTCATTAAATTTCCATGTAGTGAATTTTTGTTTGATTCTGTTACAGACATATAGTTTGCAATTAGGAATAATATATATCAATATTAATAGAGCATTATACTAAATATACTAGCTCTTATAAACATATATAATTTAACCATTTTATCCTATCTCAATGTAACCCTTCTAAACTCAGTATCATTTTCTTAAAAATACTATTTAACTAATCAAGGCAATTTCACTTGATAAACTACATAAGTCTTGTTACATTGGTTCAGTTTTATAATGGTGACGGATATACCAGTTTATATGATTAATGCAAACTAATATTATTTTGAAACAACTGAAAAAAAGTTGTCTTCAAAAAGTAGTAACCCAAGTTGAAATTATTAACCACATGACTTTTTCCCAGATCGTAAAAGTTGTTAGATTGCTAAGTAAACTTATCATCCACACATAAGCAATTGTCTTTGGTGATGGTAACATATTAAAAAAGCAATGATTCAAACTGATCTTAGTACTACAAAAGAGTTCTTTCATTCCTGGATAGTTGCAGTTCTCCATGACAACAGTAATTTTCAGTGCCTGGAAAATCTATTTGACATGCTGGGGTCAGGGGTTGTTATTACCAGTAACAGCGAGTGCTTCTAATCTCATGACAGCAGAAAAGGTCTCACCGATTATGATTGTTATAAAATTTTAGACAATAGATATTTTCATTCTTTAGCAACACCATTCTCCTCATAAAACAGCCTATTTCATTCTTTTATAACCAGTCTTATGAAACTGCATACTCTTTCTTTCCTACCGCAAATGTTCTGGATAGTTCTCTTCTATTCACCCTTGGCCCTCTCACAAGGTTTGGCTTTTCTGACAGCCATGCCATTGCTCAGTTCTATCACAACAGATGTTGCTTCCCTTTCAGCTTCTACACCACTTGCATCCAAGTTCAAATGCTCACCTGGCAGCCTCCAGCTTTTCATGCTATGCTGTGTATTCATTTCAGTAGAGGCTATGCCTGGCCAAGTTACTTTGCAACAGGAAACAAAATGAAAAAATGTCATCAGCAAAATTAACAAAAGAGCATAATTATGGGTTAAATATGTACTAAGTGGCTACCCTGCAATGGTAATGAATGGCATCTTCTTTTCTGAAAGAAACAAAATAAAGGCAAATAAACCAACTGAACTACAGTAGCAGATGGTTTCAAAAATCATGAAAGAAAATAATTTCTTTTGGACTAAAATACAATCCAATTCTTTTAGAAACTGCACCCCTGGGGTTTTGGAATAATTTCAGTAGAAGTTTTTTAAAGATCACTCTCTAGTCCTCAGTCAGGTACAACCCAATTTAGAGGCATCCAGCAATTGTAGTTAAACTTCACTGCAGTAGGAAGTCTATTTGGAAACACAGGTGTTTGCAGCAACCACTCACAGAGTATATCCAACTAAAGACACGAGTCATAGATCTTTCTCAAACTTCTATCCTTACTTCATGGCTGTAAAAGATGTCATACAGTTATCAGTCTAATGATTATAATGAGTTTTGATGGTCACAACAAACCCTTTTATGTTCCACAATAAATGATAATAACAACAATAAATCTAACATTAGTCCAGGCCAGTTACATTTTGCTAAACAAGCCACAAATCCTCAAAATGTATATGATATATACAGAAAGACATGAAATATTATTTTTTTCTTTTAATGTATGTTTTCACATTATAAACACCGTATGAAAAATTGAAAGAGAGAGAGAGAGAGGGAGAGAAAGAAAGAGTTGCTGGTGCTTTATTCCCATGTCTATTTCTTTCATCAATCATTGTTAGTGCATATGTTTATTGTCACTATATGATGATGAACAATGATAATTCATTAAAAACTGTAATATATATTTTTAAACTAAAGACCTAGGTATTTGTTATAGTTGTTTTGCTTTTATGAAAAAGAAAATCCATGGTTTTCCTGGTTGGAGAAATGCTAAACTAATTCAAATAATCAAAAGTTAAGAGTAATGTACAAAATGGAAAGCTTTATTTCAAATTAGAAATATGATGTCAGGGGGAAAAAAGCCTATAAACCGATAAATTTGGCCAAATGAATATTAATATTCCTTATAAAGACAATTTAAAGTGTGATTATTAAGGTCAAAATATTTCTATATACCACCTGTGGTTTAGAAGATAAAGTACATGATAGTAGGAACTCATGTGTACTTACAGCAGAGCTTCACACAGAGGACATAGTAAGTATATTCTTGAGTGAATAAATGCCTGAATAAATGCATAGTGTAAGAGAACTTAAAAAAACATGGATAAACCATTATTTGTTCATTAAAGAACAAGTTATGCCCACTAATTTGCATTTCATTTTAGATAGGGTCATTGATTATAAAGTAGCTTACATACAGACAGGAGAACCCCAAGCTAGAAAATTATACAATTAACTAGATTTCAATCTTTGAACAGATCCAATTAAAGCTTTAATCTGGACAAACTTTGCTTGTGATATTCACTGGTGGCCTTTCTTTGACAGTTTTCCATTAAATTGTTTTACCTTTTTGCAGGTGATAATATAAAGGGTAAGATTATCAAATATGTGATTAATATAGAGTAAGGAGAAGTTATTATGTAGACTGGTAGATTTATGTTTAAGGTTTTTAATAGGCTAAAGTAATAGAAAAAGTTTAATTTTTATGGGATGAAGTTTATGAATTTCATTTATGAAAACTTAGGCATACATATTGAATAAGGAGGAGAGTTGACTTATTATGAACTCATGTGAAAAGCATTAGTAAAAATTTAGTTGAATAGAAGCCAAATAAGCAGCTTTCTGTAAATGCAGGATAAATCTAATATATGGTTGTTTTTTTCTTTAATTTTTTTTAACGTTTATTTATTTTTGAGACCGAGAGAGACAGAGCATGAATGGGGGAGGGTCAGAGAGAGGGAGACAGAATCTGAAACAGGCTCCAGGCTCTGAGCTGTCAGCACAGAGCCCGATGCGGGGCTCGAACGCACGGACCGCGAGATCATGACCTGAGCCAAAGTCGGCCGCTTTAACCGACTGAGACACCCAGGTGCCCCTATGGTTGTTTTTTCTTAATCAACGCATAATGCCTGTATTACTTACATATGTAAATGATGACACTTAAGTATGTATATAATACTGACACAAGCTCGCATGATTTCTTAGTCTTCCACATGGTATTCAATTTGAGACTATTTGTCATGTTCTTTAGATTTCACAACTGTACTCTTTCATATGTATATAATACGTATAAGACATGGTTCTAAGAAAAAAACAAGTTTATCTTTCCTAAATAAATTTCTGACGAGCTCACTTTATACTATATAAATGCCTAATTAGATAACTCAAATTCAGGCCAACCCAAATCATGGCTAAAATACAGTAGAACTTACTTCAAGAGTGTTTGAGTATATTAACAAATGCTTTCCTTTAACTTACTATATGCAGAGTGAGGTGTTGAAATCATATTTATACAATGTAATACTCTTGGCAAAAAGAAAGAAAGAAAGAAAGAAAGAAAGAAAGAAAGAAAGAAAGAAAGAAAGAAAGAAAGAAAGAAAGAAAAAAAGAAGTCTTTCCAATTGCAGCCATGTGGATGGAACTAAAGGGAAATAAGTCAGTCAGAGAAAGACCGATACATTATTTCACTCATATGTAGAATTTGAAAAACACAACAGATGAACATAGGGGAAGGGAAGGAAAAATAAGATAAAAACAGAGAGGGAGGCAAACCATAAGAGACTCTTTAATACCAAGAACAAACTGAGGGTTGTTGGAAGGGTGGTGGGTGGGGGATGGATTAATGAGTGATGGGCATTAAGAAGGGCACTTTTGGGGATGAGCACTGGGTATCATATGTATGAATCATTGGGTTCTACTCCTGAAGCCAAGACTACACTGCATGTTAACTAAAGTTTAAATAATGAAAAGAAATTATATCTAAATACTTTTCAAGTATGTTTTCAAAATATTTAATATAATTTAGTTCTTGCATAAAAATGACATAGACAATGAAGGAATATGAATATATTGGTGTACATATTTGTGTGAATGTTTTTATAGTCGCTGAATTGTACACCATGGATGTGTTTAGTTAAAATCCCAGAAGCCACAACGTAGTATCCAATTAAATATGTTTAGTAAGAAATATCAATTAATTTTTTTTAACTTTATTCATTTTTGAGAGATGGAGAGAGAGCATGAGTGGGGAAGGGGCAGAAAGGGAGGAAGACACAGAATCTGAAGCAGGCTTCAGGCTCTAACGTGGGACTCGAACTCACTGACTGTGAAATCATGACCTGAGTCAAAGTCGGTTGCTTATTGAATGAACCACCCAGGGGCCCCAAGAAATATCAATTTTAAGTATTAACCTTAACTTTTAATTAAGAGAGATCAATAAATATGTTTCAATAATACAGGTGGTAATTGCAATGGTTCTGAGTTGATTTGTTTTCTTTTCCATTGATACTAAGGGTTTTTAAAGTCTATATATTTCTACTATTGATCATGAATAATTCCATTTTTATAAGTTTTTATCCAAATTCTAGTTAACATATAATGTAATATTAGTTTCAGGTGTACAATACAGTGATTCGACACTTCCATACAACATCCAGTGCTCTTCACAAGTGCCCTCCTTAGTCCCTGTCACCTATTTAACCCATACCCCACCCACCTCCTCTCCGGTAGCTATTAGTTTATTCTCTATAATTAAGAGTCTATTTCTTGGTTTGTCTCTCTCTCTCTCTTTTCTTTTCATTTTGCTCATTTATTTTATTTTTTAAAATCCACACGAGTGAAATCAAATGGTATTTGTCTTTCTCTAACTGACTTATTTCACTTAATATACTCTAGCTCCATCCACGTCATTGCAAATGGCAAGATTTCATTATTATTATTTTTTTTATGACTGAGCGTTTGACTTTCCTCTACCCATAACTGAGAACATGTAAAATGTAGAGGTCCACGGACTAAGTCCTAGTGTTGTGAATTAACAGAATCAGCAGATGACAAAGGAAAGCAACCAGTGAATTAGAAGTTAAACCAGGAGAGTGTAATATTCTATTAGCTAAGAAAAGAGCTTCAGGGGGAAAGACTGAACTATTTCAAATGCTCCTATCAAGTTAGATGCAGACTGAGAATTAACCAATGGACACAGAAAAATGGAAATCAGTTTCTGTGGAATGACAAGGACCAACACTTGATCTTCAAGAAAGAATGAGTATGGAAAGGAGAAATGAGGGAGAGTTGGAAGTGTTCTTTTTTTTTTTTTTAAGTTTTTAAATTCTAGTTAACATATAGTGTAATATTAGTTTCAAGTGCACAATATAGTGATTCAACACTGGAAGTGGACTTTTTAAATGGACAAAGTCAAAACATATTTGTATGCTGATCATATTGATCCAGGAAGCAAAAGGGAAATTCAGAATGTGGGAGACAGGAAAATCGCTGGGGTGTTGCATTTGAAAAAAGAGAGACTACTGAATCTTATGCAAATATGGAAAGTTTGTTTTGGATAGGAATCTGGATAATTCAAGCATGCGAATAAATGAGAAGTTAGATATGAAGACAAGTAGAAGTGAATTGTTAGATATAAGTATTTAAGAAAACTTCCTTCTAATTCTTTTTTTTTCACCATTGTAGTATAAGAAACAAAGTTTTGAGCTGAGCAGCAGGTGAAAAGAGATGATGGAAGTTTGAAGAAAGGAAAAAAAATAAAAGGGAAGGTGTAAACTTTTCTTGGAAAATAGGGTAGGAATAGACCAGGAAACCGTCATGATTGTAAGGCAGTATCAGCTTGAATGTGGTGATTTTAAGTTTAAAGGGTATACATTCAGCAAGCTCCTCTGTTTATCACTCTAGCCATGATCAGCTGCAGGAATTAATGCGATGGGCGGGCAGCACTGGATTAAAACACTTTGGTGACAGGAAAAACATAGGAAAATGATGTGCTGAGTTGAATTTAAGTCGTTAATACAAATTCATTTTCCAAAACTAAAAAAATGTAGACATTAAGCAGCCAAGGTTATGTACATTCTGCTTTGTTCTATCAAGACACACGGAATACGCGGTAGTAGGGAATCAGGTCACACAATAGTACGGACGGTGCAGTGCAGAATGTTGCAGAAGGAAGGGGCAGAATTTCACAGTTATAGCACACACTGGGTAGGTAAACAAATGTAGAATAAATTCTACCTTTAAAACTATTCTGGGAACATGGACACTTGACTTAAATTTCCTCAGTTTCTTTAATTGTTCATTTTAAATTTGACATGAGAATTTAATGAACTCATGTGAAATATGTAGCAATGTCTTTGCTGACATTAAATGATCAATTATTTATAGCTTATTAACAATTAGGATTATTTCTTCATAAATGGTCCCATGTTTTTCTGCTCACCTGAAATCTTATTTATACCTTTGTTACACATTCTCTCAATCAGCACATATCTGCACTAGAGAATTGCCTTGATTAACATTTCACCCATGGTTTTATGATATACCATTAGCTGTCCCTTGCTCTTTTGACATCTAGCTAAACTCATTCTGGTGACATTCAGATGCTATTTCCTAAAGTAACAAAGGTTAGAGGACTCTTTCCTGACTTAGCTGTTCTGAAATATAAAATGTTGCTTAAAGAAATTAGTTCTTCAACAAATACATTGTTACATTTTTTTCTACTCGTTTTAAATGCATACATTATTACACAAGACCATTTATTTGTCTCATCTCACACAGACTTTTCACTTTCGCACATTCTATAGATTTATAAAACTACTTTCAAACTCAAAATTACATGAAATCATCGAAATTTTCAAAGTACAGTTACCATTCATCAATTAAACCAGTCCACCAATAAGTTAATAAAAATATTTGTGACAGTCAACCAATGGAGAGTGACATTTATAGATATTGCCAAAAAGGATTAAATTAATTTTAATTAAAATTATTTTCATAGTGGAGAATATTCTGAATAATGTGAACATCAGGATATTTGCTGATTTAAAATTAAATGTCCCTTGATTTGTTTAGTTACTTAAAAGGCTGAACAAAAGTTACTTTATTTTTTTTTATTCACAAGACTGTTCTAAGACTTGATGCCCTGTGATCTTCCCAGGGGATTCTATTTTATTGGTTCTGTCCTTCGCCAGCATCACTCTACTCTAAGAGTGCTATTGAAGGCCACCTGCTCCTTGCTCCTGTGTGCCATGAGAGAAAGCACAGTATCCCCAAGCTCGAGTACTTGAGCTAGATGCTGGCAGAGGACTTTGTTCAGGAAAAGGAGGAAAGAAAGCAATAGGAGGATGATAAAAAGCCACCTGATGCAGGTTAGATTTATCCTCAACAACAGACCTGAGTACCACGGGTGTCAGATGAGGAGAGTTAGGCCTTTCATCTGACCCCCTGGAAAAACTAAAGCAGATTAACAAAAGTATACCTACAGGGTCAGGGACACACATAATATTATTTCTGAGACAACAGACATCCATTTTTTCCTTCAAAAAAAAAAAGAAAAGAAAAACAAAAAACCCTATCTTTGCTCCCAGACACTTGCAATAACTTTTCAGTGAAAAATATAAGGACTTTTTAAGATATTATGTTAAAAATAGAAAGCTTAACCTTAAAATTTCCATTTCTAAAACAACCTGTTTTAATTGGAAGGGGATGGGGGGGGGGTGTTGCCAAAACTGGAAATGAAAAGATTATATTCAGTGGGAGACAGAAGCAACCTGGAAAGGTCTTTGTGAGCCGCACAATGTTGCTTAGATATCATTTGTTTATTTCATGTCCATGTTGACAAAAAGAATCGTGATAGAAGAGTTTCAGGTCCTGCTCAACTGCACTGAGTCTCAGCTTTATGACAGCTCTCTCTAGAAGTATCTCCAAAGTAATTAAACTATAATGAAGTGTCACCCTTGTGAAAACCTACAATGTTTACAAACTCTTTCTCCTGAGGGTACATAAAATACTTTATTAATTATGCAATTAAGACTGGCAATTCTGAAATTAAGAAACACTTGATATGTACTTCAAAACCATTAGGAAAATGTTATTCAGGGTATTTTCTGAATTGCTTTAAAACTCTGTCTTCTAAGGCTTTTTTTTTTTTTTTGATGACCTTAGGAATGGTCTTGATATATAACCTTTTATTATGAAAACTATCACTTATTGTTGAAAGTGGTCTTTATACACTATACTTATGTATTAATACAAGTGAGACAAAAACAGTTCTCTTTTTTATGTTTCAAATTAATCCTCCTCAAAGGCCCTACATTGGTCAACATTTCATTTAACAAGATTTTAAAAGTTATTATTTTGTTATTACTCAGTTTAATTTACCCATCTATTGGCCTAACATCAAGTTGCCCAAATCTCAAAACCCATGGTAAAATTATACTTGGTTTTACACATGGGGATTTTTTTTTCTTTCCTGGAATAGAATTAACTCTCTCTAAAGAAATCTTGTTAACGCCTGCAGAAAAAAAAAAAAAAAAAATCTTCCACTCATTGCCTTTTGGAATATAGTAGGGATCCTCAATTTCTGAAGTTCTTACTTCCTTGTGTATTCGCTATAAAGTATTTTATTCTCACCTGCATGTTTGCATTTCTGAAATTGCACATTCCAGGAAAGAAAAGAATATTTCATGCATGTGAGTTTTGAGTCTCAAAATAAAACATAATTGTTTAAATCTATTTATCAGAAGATGAACTATGGTTCAGGGATATAGTATGTTGCAGTTTTAGGACATGTACTTGTAGATGGCAGATTTCTCATGAAAGTGTGCAGGCTTTTCACTGCTTTGAATTCAGCGTATCATATGGCGCCTACACATACACCTGCCTGATATAGAGTTAATGCTCAGCAATTTTTTTGTTGAAGTATTGAATAGATAGCAAGAATAAATAAAAATTATATAATTGGCTACCCTATGACACATGCATAGATACCTATATTATTTTAAAATACACTTATCTGTAATTGCTTAATATTAGTTAAATGCCATTGCTTTTAAAAAGTTAAAATATTCATAAATTCTAGGCTGACATTCCAAATCACATTAAAGCCCTGATGGACCAAGCAGATTTTAGACATTTCTTGGGATCCAAACAAAATGTGCTGAATAGTTGTTATGGTATATGAAGAAATCAGGGCCCAGGTGACTAAGAAATTGACATTACTGCTCATGAGACAGACTACTTTGTCCTGAAACCAGCAACAGCCTCTAGTAGATGTGAGGACTTAGCTATCTTTGAAGCTTGTCAGCCATGCTTCTTTCTTTCAGATACAAACACAAGTAGTATAGGTGATTTAACCTAGGTCCTATTATTTTAAGCATAATTAAAATGTATTGGCCTGACCCCAAATTTGCATAGTCTGAAGCCCATAGACCATACATCATAATATTTACAAGTTACAAATAAATGAAGTTATACCCAAAGCCAGCCTTCTTTTCTACTCAGGGCATCTTCCTCTTTCTTGCTGCACAGCCAACTGACTCTTGGACATCACCTTCCAGGTGACCCAACAAAGGAGCAGAGTTTCCCTCAATAGCCTGAGAGCTTGAGAGGTAGCAGGGGCCTGAGGGGACAGCAACCTGGGGGTGGAAGCTGAGCCCCATGGCACATAATTCCTGTGCAGTGACTGGACGCTTCCAAATGAGGAGCGCTGACCTGGTTGAGCTACCTTAGGAAGAAGGAAGGACAGGTTCCCCTTACTTTTTACATTTATAACTATTCGTTTTAGACAACAGAGCTGACAAGAGGAAGGAAGCATAGGAATGTAGGAAATTTGGGTGACCTATTTTAGGTCAAAGCAGTCCCTTTTCCTCAGGTTTTCCAGTGCAGTGTCTGTGGCTTTTTCCTTCTCTTGCAAACACTCAATTGGCAGGTGTCAAAGAAAAACTGCAACTGACAGAGTTGAACAAGCAATGAGAGGTATTCAACACGCCGCCAGTAGTGAAACTCAACTCCTCTGAAACAAGGCAGAGGAAATTTTAAATGCCGGAGTGAGCTAATGGAAAAGTACAGGAACATGTTCAAAGGTAGATTGGTCAATCTGATTAATAAGCCATGTGTGTTTGCTAACCGTTACTTATTGAAGTTAGGGCCCTACCCTCCCACAGAGATTGAGGGAAAAGGCTCTATCTCCCTAGATAGCTGCATTTCAAAGGATGGCTCCCAGATTCTTAAGAAAGACATTCCTGGGTTATAAAACAAGAGGTTGAGACATTTACATTTCAGAGGAGCAGAGAAAGAATTTGCAATTCCAAGTTTTAGAAAGCAAATTCTCTAAGAAAAGGAGGCCCAGGAGGCTTAGCCAAAAAGAAGCCTGTCTAAAGTTTAGTCAAGCAGAGGAGAACTTTAAGGCCATCGTGGTCAAAGGCTTAACTTTGGGCATAGCATCATGGACCTGAGCAAAAGAGTTGTTGACCTAGGTCTTGTACTTGAGAAAACTCCATTCGGGCCCTGTTATAGTTATACACCTTCCATAAGATGAGGAGTCCCCTGGAGCTCACTCCTCCACTTCTGGTCCATGTTCTGGACACCTGGCACCTGCTTTTCTGCCCAAAGGGATCCAACCAAGTTCTGGTCTAAGGCATGCATAACACTACTAGGGATTGTATGTTGTTACCTGAGTGGACATCCTTAGGTGTATGTGGTAGCAAAAACATGACTATTTTTAGGGGTGTGAATAGAGTTTGATGCATAGCCTTAGGTATTCACACACATGTAATGGTTTTGATATTTTTAAAGAGTTGTAAACAGAAAGGCAACAAAGAGGGGCGCCTGGGTGGCTCAGTCGGTTGAGCATCTGACTCCAGCTCAGGTCATGATCTCACGGTCTGTGAGTTCGAGCCCCACGTCGGGCTCTGTGCTGACAGGTCAGAGCCTGGAGCCTGCTTCGGATTCTGTCTCTCCCTCTCATTCTGACCCTCCCCCGTTCATGCTCTGTCTCTCTGTGTCTCAAAAATAAATAAACATTAAAAAAAATTTAAAAAAAGGCAACAAAGAAAAATGAATATATCACAACAATCCTATGTAGACCTTAAAACCTAAGACATTTATGTACCAGATACATTACATAGATTTGCTGACCTCTACTCTATTCGGTGATCTAGCACTTCCTTGGTGGTGAATAGTTTTTACTTGCCTTTTAACAATTTTTAAATGTTTATTTATTTATTGAGAGACAGAGACAGAGAGAATGCAGGAAAGGACAGAGAGAGAGGGAGAGAGAGAGAGAATTCCAAGCAGACTCCATGCTCTCAGCACAGAGCCTGATGCAGGGCTCAATCTCACAAACTGTGAAATCATGACCTGATCAGAAATCAAGAGGAGGATGCTTAACTGAATGAGTCACCCAGGCACCCCAGTGGTGAATATTTGTTTAGATATGAATACGGGATAGCAAAATTTTCATACTTTGTGCCCACTCTCATATGCTCAATCTCATGATCTACCCTAGGTGGTTTTTCCTCTGATATTCTCGTGTTTTTTTTTTTTTCTTCTTCTTCTTCTTCTTTCCAGACCCTTGACCACGCAAATCCATTTGCCACCGTCTAGGAATGTGTATATACTTTTGCCTCAGGCCAATTCTTCCAAGGGATGACCAAGTACACTTCTCTCAGCTCTGCCCATTAGGAAGATTCTTCCTCCCCAGTGTCTTTCAGGGCCATCTGAAAGTGCTTGTGAGGCAGTCACCACCCATCTTCAGCTTACTCATACATAACAGGCCAATCCATACATAACTTCTCTCAGGCTTTTCTTCCATCTTCAGTTTGTCAGTTGTAACATCCCAGATGGTACTTGGGTGCACCTGTGTGGAGGTCTTGACTACCAGCTCACACTGTTTACTTATGCCCTCTGGTCCTGTTCACACTTGATCCTAGTTGTAGCACTTCCATCTGCTACTGGCTAATTAGACACTATGAGTTGGCAGGTGATGAGTACCCAGTGCAGAACGGGTAATTCTGATGCATGTTCATTTGGTGTCTGTGGTTAAATGTCCCTTCTCCAAAGATCATACTTTAGAGTTATTTGTGAGGTCTCTGTTGTCTCTTAAAAACTGGAATTATTCGGGGCGCCTGGGTGGCTCAGTCAGTTAAGCGTCCGACTTCGGCTCAGGTCAAGATCTCACGGTTCATGGGTTTGAGCCCCACATCGGGCTCTGTGCTGACAGCTCGGAGCCTGGACCCTGCTTTTGATTCCGTCTCTCCCTCTCTCTCTGCCCCTCCCCTGCTCATGCTGTCTCTCAAAAATAAATAAATGTAAAAAAAAATAAATAAAAAAAAAAAACCCTGGAATGATTCTAAGAGATTCTGTGTCTTTTGTGATCTTTATATTTCTAAAGGATAAATAAATTCCAATTTATTTTGTAGGATGTTCCTCACAGATGTTTCTTCCTGATTAGATTTAGTTTGTACAGTTTAGGCAGGAATAGTACTAAAGTGATGTGTCTTTCTCAATGTATCATATCAGGAGGCAAGTGATACGTATTCGTCCCAATGTTGGTGATGTTTAATATGATCACTTGGTTAAGATTTAACACCATCATCCTTTAACACTTCCTTACTTTCTATACATCTGCATCAGCACTGGATTCAGTGCATTCTTAAAGAAGACTTCTTTCCTGTTAGTGTCAAGTGGTATTCAGAGACCAAGCTCTGAATGCTAGGTATGAATATATTATGTCCTTGATTTTAGGACATCTTGTCAGAAAAACCCAGAAAATAAATGAACATTATCAGAAATGATGAGTTCTGAAATTTTACTTGTAAATTAAGAAGTTAGTCTATGTAAGTTCATAGATGCAGGCAAGAGACACAAAATTATCAGAACAGAAGACTTCTTTCTTCAGGGCGTATAGGTACCAGGAGCTTTATACTCCCATCTGTTTCTCTTGCCCCCAAACTCCACAGGAGTGATTGAGAGGTGGATCTCTGTGGATGCTGTCCACACTGTAGGTTTTGTGTCATAACTGAGGAAACGTGACTTGAGGAAACTCTCAATGTTATAAGGGAGCTGCTAGCAAGTCTTTCCAAACTGTCCTGGAATGAGACTTTACCACTCTGATCAGGAAGCAAATCTGCCCTCTGTCTCAGAATGAGTCAGGGAGGCAATATGTTTATCCACCCAAACTCAAGGCTATAAAAACATTCTTGGGAGCTATCCAGAACAAATAGTTTCAATACTCTTATCTTGGAATCAGCAAAAACACAGGAGACTCATGGGGAATTGTCTTCCACTGAGTGTGTGTGTGTGTGTGTGTGTGTGTGTGTGTGTGTGTGTGTAATGAGTTCATATGGATAAAACTTTGTCCAATCCATGGAATACATCCCAATATTCTCTATTTGTAACATGGTTTCTTTCCTATTTTTTCCATGTAATAACTTATTATCTAAATGCCTTGAGTATATACAGAAAATTCTTTCAGATTTGCCAACCTTATACTGCAGAAAAAATAAAGATAAATAAAATTCAATGTTTTTATAGTTATTTTTAGAGTAATATTTATGTATTTACGGTATACATCTTAAATGCATAATTTAATGTTTGATGAATACAACTTTGTACCTATCACACTCTCAGTATATAGAACATTTCCATCATTCCAGAATGTTCTCTTGAAACCATTTTTAATCAACTACCTCCACCTTTTTCTGAATATTTTTACCACAGATTGTTTGTGTGTTTCAGCCCTTCACATAAAAAAGAATAATATCACATGTACATTTCATTTATGACATTTTTGTTCTAATGTAATTTCTGTGATAGTCATCCAAAATTTTGCATGCATTAGGATTTTGTTCCTTTTCACTATTTATTGGCATTTTATTTCCTTGTATAGAAAGAACACAATCTGATTATCTATTCTCCTATAGATGGACATTTGGATTATTTCTGGGTTTGGGTATTTTTGTTGTTTTTTTTGTTTTGTTTTGTTTTTGTTTTTTGGAATCTGAACAAAGCTTCAATGAGCATTCATACATGAGTCTTTGTGTAGACCTATATTTTATCTGTCTAGAGTAAATTCCTAAAAGTGGAACTGTACTTAAGAAAGACATTTTATTTCTTGGTATTTTCCCTTTACATCAATTTATTGATTTCTTTTCGACTTTTCTTTCAACCTCTTTGGTAAATATCATTTTGAAGAATGACAGGTAAACATCAAATATACATTTATACAAAAATTTGCTCTGAATACAGAAATGCATAAAGAATTATGGGGGAAATGTCAATTTATTGTAAATAAAATTATCAGGAAAGACACTGTGGGACAATTGGCTTTGGGAGATATGTCTCGATGGGCAATTGAGGTTTTTACATGGATGGTGAAATGTGCTTGAAGAGCCCTCCGTGCTTCAGGAACAGGATAAATAGAAGGTCAGGACATGTAAGACAACACCTCATTTAGAAAGAGTGCTTGGTTTAGGGCAGGAATGCATGCAGTAGAAGAATGAGGTCATGGATAGCAGTGAAAAATCTACGTGGGCTAGGTTTACAGATTTTTCAATATCATTTTTACACTTTCAATACCTTCATTTCTATAAGCATTTTGTTTTTTGGCCTTCTTCTTTCCCCTTGCTTTTATCTCATATTAAACTAATTCTCTTAAAGAATAACCTGTACTCTCACAAACAAAATGAGCAACTTTCTAGTTGTGAAATGTTCCTTTCCAGTCAGACTTGGATAATATCTCTATGCGAATGAGCACTCAATTATGCCATTTATTTTTTATGTGCAGATTCCTACTATACTAATGGCAATATGAAGACATGTATATCTCTACCCTATGTCCTCTTTAGTTAATATATATAAAACATGCTGTGTGTTTTATGTTGTTTGCAGTATTATCTGTAAAAGCACAGGGAAACCAATGCCTGGAAACACATTGCAAAAAGTTTCTTATCCTTGAAAACAATGAAATCTTAAACGTTTAAAAGTATTTTGGAACTTGAACTTTGGAAAATATGTAATATCAGGATGCTTTTATGATGTGAGGCTTATGCTTTGATATTCAGTGTTTCCTAGGAAAATGCTCCACTTCGAAGTTTTCATCAAACCATATTCCTCCAGTACTTAAAACAGTGTGCAAGACAGCATTACATCCCAAACTATTTATCTTCTCTCTTAAATCTTCACAATCTGAATTCTTTATTTAGGTTCAATACCTTTATTGTTTTGTCTAATTTGTCTCAAACCCTGATCATTTTTATCAACTCCTCTGAAATGTTTTTATTTTTTTGTCCACACAAATATGTAATGTCCCTCTGTAATATTTCACACATATCTTGATGGATATACATGTCAAAACACATTTCATGCTAAATCAACAAAATGAAAAAAACAAAATATTGTGTTTTCCAACACTTTTTAAAAGTTAGTATCCAACTTCTTGAATCCCCTTCTCATCTCCACCTTCCTCAGATAGTATAATGCCATACACATTTATGTAAAACTATTTAGTTTTTAATTAAACATTTAAAACATTAAACATTATTTATTTTTTTTATCTTTTCTCACTTACTGATGATTCCCTTAGGCAAATACCAGATTTGAATTATTTTTGGTAATCTCTCTTTTTTTAATGTTTATTTATTTTTGAGAGAGAGAGAGAGTGAGAGAGAGAGAGAGACAGAGAGAGACAAAGAGAGAGTGAGCACTAGCAGGGGAGGAGCAGAGAGAGAGGGAGACACAGAATCCAAACCAGGCTCCAGGCTCTGAGATGTCAGTGCAGAACCCAATGTGGGGCTTGAACTCACAAACCATGAGATCATGACCTGAGCCGAAGTTGGATGCTTAACTAACTGAGCCACCCAGGCACTCCTTGATATTTATATACATTTAAGAGAGAGAGAGAGAGAGAGAGAGAGAGAGAGAGAGAGAGAGAGAGCAAGAGAGCACACGCGCAAGGGAGGGGCAGAGAGAACAGGAGACACAGAATGTGAAGCAGGTTCCAGGCTCTGAGCGGTCAGCACAGAGCCCGATGTGGGGTTCAAACCCACAAGCAGCAAGATCATTACCATAAGCAGCGAGATCAGAGTCAGACACTCAACTGACTGAGCTACCCAGGGGCCCCTACGCAAAACTATTTAAATGTTTAAATAGCCATTTTTTTTTCACCAAACATTTTTACTTAATGGTTTATCATACCTCTAATCAGGTTCATCCATCAGTTAATCATCATGCAGAAGAGAAAAAAAGCAAAACTGGTCAAATTAGTTTGCTTACAAAAATTAAAAAAAAATATTTCAGCTCTAAATGAATTAAGAATAATGTTAACAATAAATAACATTTGACTAACCATTTTCCATAATTGAAAAATTTTAAGGTCTTTCATTCGCACAGCCTTATAACATTTCTCTTAATGATGTTAAATAACCACATTTTCATTTTGAAGGGCAGGATGCTAAGAAAAAACATGGAAATGCTAAGTGAAAGTAAGAAACTTTCTAAAGCCATTAAGAAGATATATCCACAATGAATTACTAAACTTTAATTTTAAACACTGGTGAATCTGAAATTGCTACTTTTATGATAGGCTCCTTGCAGGTTTCTATTTCCAGTGACAGCTATACTTCAGTAATCTTGTAACTATTTGCTACTGCTATAAAGCTCTTGCTTAGCAATGATCACATACTGTTTCAATCTTCTAGCACAAAATCAGATATAATGTTTCTGTTCAGTCATTTACAACACTCCTTTTAAGGAACATAAGAATATGGAAGTAGATGGATTTAAAAAGGTGAACCCAAGACATATATTTATTTTTATTAAAAATAATCTGAAGCAGTTTTAAATCCATTTTCTCTATTATTATATCTTTCAAAGTTAACTGGCAACATTTCATACTTTATAGCATCAATGAAGCAACTACTGAATTATTAAAAGTGGTACCTACAGAACATTTTCTGTTTATATTCCATATCTAAATAACCTCTTAGATAGCAATATAAAACACTAGCCATCTTGTATTTGTGCATTATACGTTTGTGTAAAACTCAAAGCTATATAATTTAAGCAGAAATTAAAATACATGCATACGTCAGTTTTAATTTTTGAAAACTGATTTAAATGAATGAGTGAAGTGAAACAATCCTTAGAAAAACCAATGCATGAAACAGCATAATTTGAAAAACTGATACATCAGTAGATACGGAGATACGTATAAATAAAATGGTTTAACCACTGCCCCTGTGACAATCCAGTTTGGTACGTCAAGCAAAACATACAATATACAATAAAAGAAAAACCCAGAAGAGTTGATGCAAACCCTAGGTTATTTTGGAGGCACTGTCTAGACAGAGACTCCTCTATGGTCCCAGGACTTGTACTATAAAAATATATAAGGGCACAAATCATGCAGTGGCCGGTCCGGTCCAGCTGATGTTTATTTCTTTGTATGCACGGCTTTGACAGTCTTGACCTCTATACCTAGGTTAAATTTTTCCCCTACCTGTTGCCTCTTACTTTTCCCTTTCTCCTTTTCTACCTTAGTTGCTCTTTCATCATTTTTTTTTAATTCCCTTCCACCTCATAATGTTGCATTGCTAACTGACAAGCCCACACTATTTGGTTTTCCATATTATTTCCCTAAAATCTTCCATTCTCTGTCGTTTTGATAAGAAATAAATCTTGAGCCTGGTGTGAGTGGCAGACAGTAAAATTCTGGAAATATTAGGAAAGGTTTTGTTTGCACTGTTCCAAATCTTAACCTGGGTCTACATGATGGCATTCATCTGTACATTTTAAATTATCTACTCAGTTTCCATTTTTTCTCTTTTCTCATTTCTACTCTTAAATTTTAAATCTTTATTTGTTCAATCATAGAGTCCCTCTGAATTTCTTCAACTTCAATTATTGCTAATAATTATTGACGTCTGTGAGCAACACCAAATACCTGCGTGAATTTATGTATAGTTACATTCTGTTGTCAAACTGTGTATTAATAGTGAGTGAATTTAGTTTTGTGAACATTATTTGAAAGATTATTACAGATACCTAAGCAAATGGCTCACCTTATATAAAAATATTGCAAAATTCATGGAAACTCAAAGGATGTAAAACATTCTGACCTTGATTTGAGGAGAAGGTCATGAAAGTTTTCCTTGAGGAAGAGGAAATGAAGCCAGTCCTACAGGGTGGGTAATAATTTGTCAACAGCTAGCGTAAATTATTTTAAGAACACTCTAGAAAGCTATGATAACGTGTACATTGACTCTGGTGCCAAACCTGCAGTCGTATGGAAAATAGCTGTTCAGTTTTATGAAAAGTCAACAGCCAATGATGGGGGTATTGAAAGGTTAAACTAGTAAAGCAGATTGTGGCAAGAATTTCCAGGGAGTTCACCTGTTTTGTTTTTCCATTTATTAGGATGCACTCAATAAAGAAAACTTAATAGAAAAAATGCAGGTTCATAATAATGGATATAACAATATTCTATTAGTAAAATAGAGATAAAGGATTTGGGTAGTCGGAAAAAAAGTTGACAAAGTCAGGAGCATCATTCTTTTATGGGACTTGATCAAGTCACTGAACATCCGAGGGTTACATTTCTTCAATTCTGAAATTGACATGATAATAATAATACCAATTCTGATTACTTTATTGATATGTTATGAAGATTAAAATACCACATGTATAAGCTTTTTTTTAATGTAAAACTACTAAAAACAATAAAACATCATTGGGGGGAAAGGGTTTCAGTGTTCTAGAACTGGTATGCGGAGGGCAGAGAATATTATTTTTTTTCTACTACATCAATATCCAAAACTTCCCCCACAAATGGATAAATGTCAAACACTAGAATATACAAACAAATTTAAAATATGAACAGGTGATTCACCCCCCCTCAAAAAATTAGATATTTAATATCACCTACCACTGAAGAATAAACACTAAAGCATGGGTTTCTTTTCTTTTCTTTTTTTACCTCCTAAATAGGCAAACTCAGAAAGGCTGAAATAGCATGAAAAGAAGTGTAAAAAAGCAAAGATTTAGACTGTTTGTGAATGGTATTAAGCAATATGATCCCTTTGTGTGGCAATCCAAAATTTAAATGCATCTACCTTCCAAAGTAGTAATTCCACCATTTAAATAATTGCACAAGAAACTGTGGACTGTCCGCTGGAATCTGGGCTAGATACAGAAATGGGAGAATTTCCTTCTCTCTTTCTCTTAAGCTTTTAATATGTACATGTGTTCATTTTATAACAAAATAGTATTTTTAATTAGAAAAAAATAGATGCTACAAATATTTAAAATTACTGTAATGTAAATTTTTTTTTTGTTTCATTTTGCCTTTCTGAATAGAATATATGCAAGCCATTCTACTTTTGTTTATTTGATCTAATTCACTATGTGGTTATTTTCTTTGAGTCCAGTCTCATTAAATTGAGCTTTGTAGACAATAATCTCCCTACTTTTATTACTGGTCATTTTGAATCTCACTGTTGGTTTTGATGAATATCACCTAAGAGGGAAATAATTCTAGCACTAAGCTTGATTCACCCACCCTCACTCCCCATTTCGTGGGAAAAATACCACAGTTTCCGACAAGAAGCAATCATAAGTGATAATATCAGTTGGTTTAATGATCATGACTGTTGCATGCTGTGATGCAAATTAGAGATATCAATTTTAGCAACATGCTGAGTCTATCTTTAGTGATTGTTTACCTCTAAGGATGAATCCAGATATCAAAATACCCATGGATCAAAGGAAATGTTATTTATCAAATGCATTTGATGTCTTACTTAAAAATCATTTATAACTTGACTAATAATTCTAATCACAATCCTTTATTAGCTTCACTATAGACTTTCTAAAATCTAAGTTAAATAATTGCCCAATAATTTGCTTTCTTCTAAGTTCCTGATTGTTTTGTTCTGTTAAGAAGTGTTTGGGGCGCCTGGGTGGCTCAGTCAGTTGAGCATCCGACTTTGGCTCAGGTCATGATCTCACAGTTTGTGGGTTCAAGCCCCGCATCAGGCTCTGTGCTGACTGCTTGCTCAGAGCCTGGAGCCTGCTTCAGATTCTGTGTCTCCTTCTCTCTCTGTCCCTCCCCCGCTCACGCTTTGCCTCACTCTGTTTCTCAAAAATAAAAAATAAAATGTGAAAAAAATTAAAAAATAAAAAAAGTGTTTGATAGAAATTGTCTACTTTATATTTTTATTTCTTTCAATTTTCAGACATTTCTGCATACATTTTCATCAATGAGCAAGACAGGGAAGCCACCCTCATTAAATGGAGAAGTTGAAGACAATGGAGGTGTATATAACTTATACCGTGTTTTCTTAATGTAGGATTTGGATATCAATTTTGTGTTTTGACATCAACGTTCTTTTTGATGCAATCCAGTTATCTGTTTGTCTTGAAGGCAATGTGTTTGCTTAGAAATGTTAAGATATATTAAAATGACATTAATCTGCACTAGGGGATTATAGTAGATGTTGTCAGTGCTAAGTACATATCTCCTTGGTCATTATTTCCGGGTACATCAGCTGGAAATCCAACTGGTGGCAGCTGCATCCCTTAGCCTGAAAGCTTTTCTTTTGGCAGCTAGACCCCAATTTGTCCATACAAATTGTAAGCCAGAATTGCTGTGGAATTAACACCACACTACCCAACCAATGACTGACAAGATGTGGTAAATAAATGCTCTGGCTTCTTTGGGTGATTTATCTAAAAAGTGTGTTCCATACTGGCATTCCAAATTCGTAGTGAGATTAAATTTTGTTGCCCCCAGTGGTAACTTACTTAATAATGTAATTTTGTTGAATATCCTCTCTCCTCTCCTAATCATAATCTTTCCCTTATATCGGGGTATCTAGGGATCATTTCTGAATTAAATTACTCACATTAAAAAAATGAATGCATCAAGGTTTTTTGTTTTGTTCTTTGTTAATGTTTATTTATTTTTGAGAGAGAGAGACAAAGAGCAGGGAAAGGGCTGAGAGAGGGAGGCATAGAATCCAAAGCAGGCTCCAGGCTCTGAGCTGTCAGGACAGAGCCCCACATGGGGCTCGAACTCACAGACCACAAGATCATGACCTGAGCCAAAGTCGGACACTTAGCCTACTGAATTACCCAGGTGACCACAAGATCATGACCTGAGCCAAAGTTGGACACTCAACCTACTGAGCCACCCAGGTGCCCCAGAATGCATCAAGTTTTAAACTATTTTTGATTCAGGTGTCTTAGAATTAATATGATTCAAGGACATTAAGGATTTTAAGAGTGAAATATTAATAAAGTACATAAGATTGAAAAATGTTAGAAATAGTGGAGATAAACAAAGAGGATTCAATTAATTAGTTTAGTCTGTAACAAATTCATAACTTATTGAGTACCAATCTGAATACCAAAGAAAACCAGACCATGATCTTAAAAGGAAGAACCCATTGCTTCATACTTCATTTCCCATGACTATTACTGCCTTAAAATTCTTTATGTTTTCCTTTGTGAAGCCATGTGGAGAAATGGGAAGAAAGTTTTTGTGGAGCATTTGGAGAATATGGAGAAGAGGAGAAGAGCTTTAAAACAGAACAATACAAGTCATATGAACATTCTGACTTAAACATGCCCTAAGCAGGCCATTTTGTTAGGGTGAGACTGGATTTAAAATTTTTTTTAAACATTTATTCATTTTTGAGAGTGAGAAAGATAGAACGTGAGTGGGAAAGGGGCAGAAAGAGAGGGAGACACAGAACCTGAAGCAGGCTTCAGGCTCTGAGATGTCAGCACTGAGCCCAACGCAGGGCTCAAACTCACAGATGGTGAAATCATGACCTGAACTGAAGCAGGGCGCTTAAACAACTGAGTCACCCAGGTGCCCCAGGGCAAGACTTTATTTAAAAAAAATATTTGCAAATATACCATTTTCCACATTAGATAGTTTGCAATGCTAAAGCTGATATTTCCTTGCTAAGATACTTTTATCTATCTATCTATTTATTTATTTATTTACTTTATTTTTATTTATTTTATTTATTTTTTTATTCTCATTAACATACAGCATAGTCTTGGCTTCAGGAGTAGAACCCATTGATTCAAATCTTACATATGACATCCAGTACTTATCCCAAAAAGTGTCCTGCTTTGTGTCTGTCACACATTTAACCAACCCCCACCTTCCCATCAACCCTCAGTTTGCTCCCTGAATTTAAGAGAGTTTATTATGGCTTGCCTCCCTCTCTGCTTTTATCTTAATTTTCCTCCCCTTCCCTTGCTTTATGTACATCTGTTAAGTTTCTCAAATTCCACATGTGAGTGAAATCATATGATATCTGTCTTTTCTGACTGACTTATTTCGCTTAGCATAATGCCCTCTAGTTCCATCCATGTTGCTGCAAATGGCACGATTTCATTCTTTTTCATCGCTGAGTAGTATTATGTTGTGTGTGTGTGTGTGTGTGTGTGTGTGTGTATACACATACACCACATCTTAATCCATTCATCAGCTGATGGACATTTGGGCTCTTTCCATAATTTAGGTACTGTTGATAGTGCTGCTATACACATTGGGGTGCATGTGCCCCTTTGAATAAGCATGTTTGCATCCTCCAGATAAATTCCTATTGGTACAATTGCTGGGTCATCAGGTAGTTCAATTTTTAACTTTTTGAGGAACCTCCACAATGTTTTCCCCAGTGACTCCACCAGTTTGCATTTCCACCAACACTGCAAAAGGGTTATCCTTTCTCTGCATCTTGTCAGTAACTGCTTTTTCCAGAGTTGTTAATTTTCACAATTCTGACTGGGGTGAAGTGGTATGTCACTGTGTTTTTGATTTGTATTTCCCTGATGAGCGATATTGAGCATCTTTTCATGTGTATGTTTGCAATCTGGAGGTCTTCTATGGAAAACTATCTATTCATGTCTTCTGCCCATGTCTTCACTGGATTATTTGTTTTTTTGGGTATTGAGTTTGATAAGTTCTTTATAGATTTTGGATACTAACCCTTTACCTGATATGTTATTTGCAAGTATCTTCTCCCATTCCATCAGTTGCCTTTTAGTTTTGGTGATTGTTTTCTTTGCTGTGCAGAAGCTTTTTATCTTGACGAGGTTGCAATAGTTCATTTTTGCTTTTATTTCCCTTGTCTTCGGAGACATGTCAAGTAAGAAGTTGCTGCAGCCAAGGTCACAATGGTTGCTATTTTCAGCTGGAGGAGTTTGATGGTTTCCTGTCTCATATTTAGGTCTTTCATCCATTTGTAATTTATTTGTGTGTGTGGTATAACAAAGTGGTCTAGTTTCATTCTTCTGCATGTTGCTGTCCAGTTCTCCCAGCACCATTTGCTAAAGAGACTATCTTTTTTCCATTGGATTTTCTGTTATGCTTTGTCAACAATAAGTTGGTGATGTGTGTGTGTGTGTGTGTGTGTGTGTGTGTGTGTGAGAGAGAGAGAGAGAGAGAGAGAGAGAGAGAGAGAGAGAGAGAGAGAGAGAGAGAGACTTTTAGATTATTGGGTTTGGAATATTTTTATGATACAGCATTCTCTCCTGCTACCTTTCCTATTTCCTTCTTATACATTTAGCTCATTGAACTATATTTTACTGGATTTTAAATATCACAGGGAGAAAAATATTAAACTAGTACTCTACTCTTACCTCCATACATGTTTCCACTGTTTAAACTAAATGAACTTTCTTCATTTAGCTTGCCAAGGAAGTAAGGGTTAGCATTTACTTATGACATTTTAATAGAAAGACAACACAAAGTAGCATTCAATAATCTGAAATCCTGTGATGATATTTCAGTTATAGAACTAAGTTTGGGATACAGTGTATTACAAGAAGATATTGAAGATTCTTCTAAAAGCAACTATATTTCTCCCAAAAAGACTGCAAACAAAAGGCTGTGGAAAACACAAATTGCTGGAATAACAGATTGCTCTGCAATTTTCTATACAGAGGTCCACCTCTATAGAGCAAGGCTGCTCACCCCACTTCCTATTGAGAGAGAAAGCAAAGTCACATGTAATAGTGTTCCTAGTACTCTAGAGTACAGGATGGTTTTGTCAGGAGATACAGGAGGCAATGATGACCTTATAATATCCTGCCCTATAGTTTTCTCAGACTAAAGACTCCCTATTTTTCAAGAGTCAGGAACCTTGCTTAAGATTTATCTGGTAGCCTTTGTGATGGTCATATAATATGAATAGTAATATATTTCCAAGGAAAATTACAGAGCAATAACAAAATGTCTGGAAAAATCCTTTGTAAATTAAAATTCCACGTATCACAGCATGACTAGTACAGAGTCATGTACACACTAGAAAGCCTAAAGATGGGTAGCTTTACCATCTTTAATTTGCAACAAGAGTCCACCTAAGGCAAAACTTGCGTGTGGAAGATTTCAAGTTCCACTGGCCTCCAAAAATATGACTGTGTAACTTTGATTGGAGAGGAGACCACTCTCTTGGTTCTTCAAATTTTAATCTATAAGGGTTGGATTATGGGTAATACACAGATGACCAAATATTAAGATGAGAGAATAAAGTTTATTTCTGTGTAAATTAATACAGAAAATATTCAAAACGAAAGAGGAAAGGCAATCTTATTCAGTAGAAAGGAAGAAAAACTAAGAGAAAAAGGATAGCAATCAAATAATTTAAAAAAATAATTGTTTTGCAGAAGATATCACAACTTCACAACTGATCAATGCACTCAGGCTATTAAAAAGAGAAAGTATAAAGTTTGGTAATAGCACTACTCATTTCTGTAAGAATATGAGAAACACCTGGGCAAATGTTGTGATAATTTTCTCTGGCTCATGAGAAAAACATCATTTATCCATATAAGACAACAGATGATACTTTTCTATTTCTCTATACACAGGGAAAGTACTTAACAGTAATTATAAGGATGTCTCACTATTATTTTTCAATATTTATAATTATATTCAGTCTTAAGGATTGAATGTAACTTGTATCCTCATTTAGTGAAATTAGATAACACTAATTAGGGTTTTAAGTGAAAAATATTCTTAAAAATATTCTTTACTGAAGTAATGGAGGTTGACTTGTATATAGTATACTAAAGATTTAGCAAATCAAATCTATCCTATTTCTGATCATGCAATAAGTTCTAAGTTTGTAATTCTTTTAGTTATGACACATGGCTACTTCATTTATTTCTCCCTATGCTTTTTCTTGAGCTATAAATAGGATTATTTTTCTCTTTTCAGTTTTTCAGTTTTCTGGCGAAATTTTACCTCTCATAGAAGTCGTTAACGGGGCGCCTGGGTGGCGCAGTCTGTTAAGCGACCGACTTCAGCCAGGTCACGATCTCGCGGTCTGTGAGTTCGAGCCCCGCGTCAGGCTCTGGGCTGATGGCTCAGAGCCTGGAGCCTGTTTCCGATTCTGTGTCTCCCTCTCTCTCTGCCCCTCCCCCATTCATGCTCTGTCTCTCTCTGTCCCAAAAATAAATAAACGTTGAAAAAAAAATAAAAAAAAATTAAAAAAAAAGAAGTCATTAACATTACACTGAAAATAGAACCTCATCTTTTTAAGCCACTGCCTTACTATGTTTTTGTTTCTTTGTTTTTTTTTGTTGTTGTTGTTTTATGTTGTATGTTGTTGTTGTATGACCTGTCTTCTGCTGTTTGTTAAAATTTTGTTAAATACTTTTTAAAAAAATTTTTTTAACGTTTATTTATTTTTGAGACAGAGAAAGAGAGAGAGAGAGCGAGCATGAACAGGGGAGGGTCAGAGAAAGAGGGGGACACAGAATCTGAAACAGGCTCCAGGCTCTGAGCTGTCAGCACAGAGCCCGACGTGGGGCTCGAACCCACGGACCATGAGATCATGACCTGAGCCGAAGTCGGATGCTTAACCGACTGAGCCACTCAGGCGCCCCAAAATTTTGTTAAATACTTAATACTCAGTCTAGACCAGACATTTGCAAACTGTGGCTGTGGATCAAATTTAGATCACCATCTGTTTCTGTCCATAAAGTTTTATTGGAAACAGCCACATTCATTCATTAAAGTAGATTTTTCTTTTCCTTTTCTTTCTTTTCCCCTCCCTCTCCCTTTCCTTCCTTCCTTCCTTCCTTCCTTCCTTCCTTCCTTCCTTCCTTCCTCTCTTTTTCTTTCTTTCTTTCTTTCTTTCTTTCTTTCTTTCTTTCTTTCTTTCTTTCTTTCTTTCTTTCTTTCTTTCTTTCTTTCTTTCTTTCTTATTACTATCATGCTACAACAACAGAGCCAAATGTTGCAACAGAGGCCAAAAGGCCCACAAAATCTGAAATATTTAATATTTACTCTCTGGCACCTAGCAGAAGTTTGCTGACCCACTACCTGTACTATGACACACTAAGGACAGACACTTGCTGCTTGTAATCACTGTTGTATTTCCAAGACATATAATAGGGCTGATACTTAATTGGTGCTAAAACAGTATTTAAAAGTAATTAATTAATCATTAAATGAATGTCTGAATAGGTCAAAATATTTCCTGGCATATATAGATACCCAATGAACATTTGTGTAATAAAATGAAGTAACTATCCCCACAGTCTGAGATAAGCAGTTTACAAAACAGTAGATACACTAGATTATATATATATATATATATATATATATATATATATATATATAATTATATATATCTGTGTATATTATACAGAACATATACAGTCTATACATTCACATATATGCATATATATGTATCTATATGCACAGGCTACGTATATACACAACTAAATATATATATTCTTTTATATGTATATATATTTTATATATACTCACAATATATTATACATATACACACACATATATACACATATATATTTTATATATATACATATACATATACATATATTAATATATTACAATGATTATCTGTGCTATATATTTTTCAATATTTTTAATAACTTCTTTAACAATCATAGTTGCTTCAGGAATATAGGAAAAGTGAACCATAATTTTACCTTAGAATTATGGTACATGTTTATGTTTAATTTATATTGTGAAACATTTATTTTTGATTTTTAAATATTTTTTCTCGTTTGAGTATAGATTTTTATGTATTTACATAACCTCAACACCTAGGATTTTGCTATACATCTTAGAAAAGGGATGCTTAATAACATTTGGGCTTAGTAACCATCTAATTTTTTGTACCAAATTTTCCCTGTTTTATATAATTTAAGAAGAGTATTATAATAAATTTTAGTAGTTACATTATTGAGGAAATTTGTGTAATTTTATGGCTCTTATTGAATGTATCATATTTTTATCTATAATGGTTTCACAACTTCTAAGATGCTAATGTCGATGAGATCTGGTATTATATTTTAGAAAAGCTTTGTAGTAGGGGATGAGAAATATGTTTTTAATAGGCTAAATATACGGAATGGAAGGTGTCATTTATCCATTTTCCTATTTATAATGATTTAAAGTAATCTTTCCACATAAATTTTATATTCCCTTACATTTTGCCAAATATGGACAACGTTCACAAGTCATTGCTTTAATCTGCTCAGAGCATAATGGGAAGTAAATATATTCTTATGTGTGTGTGTGTATGTGTGTGCACATATATCTGTATGTATATACACATCTAGATGCTGCAATAGATTCCCTCTACCTACTGGGAGAAGGAGAGAAAGAAACACAGAGCATATAGGAAACACCAGGGTGGAAGCAGGAAACGTTAGAAAGGAGGAGGAAAAGTTAGAAAAGTTAGGATGACATCTGAATTACATGTTCAGAAGTTTTATTTCGTTTGTAGGAGATAAGGAGAAGTAGAAGGTTTGTAAAGAGCAAGGCAAGAAAATGAGATCTGTGTTTCACTGCAGAGGAGAGAGTAGGAAATAGAGTGCAAGACGGCAGTGGGAAGGACTAAAGTTTACAATCTATTCAAATAGTCTGTCTACACTGAACAGCATTTAACTTCATCTAAAATAATGATGGTTAATGACAAGTGTGAGGAAAATCTTTTAGGGAATATAAAATGCCACCTAACACCTTTGTGCAGAAAAAAACAATAGGAAGGGGGGAAAAGAAGTAAAATAAAGGTGGCGGACTTTATTCTTATTCATTCATCCCTTTCCCCCTTCTAGGTTAGCCAAGCAAATCCTATTCCCTTTCTCTGTCTCTCCGCTCCCCCAACTCCAGCCCCCAAAGCCTAAGAGTCAAAAAACTTCAGAGTTGAGGCACTTGGGTGGCTCTAGTTGGTTAAGCATTCCCACTTCTGCTCAGGTCATGATCTCACAGTCCGTGAGTTCGAGCCCCACGTCAGGCCCTGTGCTGACAGCTCAGAGCCTGGAGCCTGCTTCAGATTCTGTTTCTCCGTCTCTCTCTGCCCCTCCCCTGCTCGCTCTCTCTCTCTCTCTCTCTCTCTCTCTCTCTCTCTAAGAAATAAGTAAACATTAAAGAAAAGTTAAAAAAAAAGTTGAAACAGAAAAATCTGAGTTTTAAAGTTCCTACTACATTTAAAAATGCCAATATTAAATCCACTAGTACTTTAAATATGTTTGTTTGTTATATTCCTTTTCTTTTTTCATAGTAGAAATAAGGGTGAAACTGTTTTTATTCATGTGGATCCACATTTGTTTTTTTTTTTTTTCTTGTGTTTACTCAGGATGTGAAGTATGTCAACAAACATCAGAACAAGACTCATTTTCAAATTTTATGTAAAATCCAGGCGGGTGCACTTTGAATAAATAAATGTTTAGAAGTCCAAATGAAGTACATGTTCTTTTGTAAACCTCATATTGGATTCAAAAATAAACTTAGAATGTATTTTACCATAGCGATAGCCTAATATGTTATTATCTCCGAAGTTTTCAATAAACAGCTCTAGAACAGATTTTAGAACTGTCATTTTGGGTTCCCCTTCACTCAGGAATCCCTGCTCTGTGGTGTTTGTCATCGAATTGCCTCATCATCAAGGGCTCCCTAGGGTGGGAGAGCTAATTTGGGTGCAGTTGCAAGATCACAAATGGCAGAGATATTTCCTAATGTGTATACATTCAGATGATTTTTTAAAAGTTAAATGTCTTCTTAAATTACACAAATTAATAATTGAGTTTTGTTTCAGTCACTCTAAGGTGCATGTGCTATAAGTTGTTCCTTTCAAATAATGATAGGTTATACACACACACACACACACACACACACACACACACACACAATGATATTTATGTAGGAAGAGTGATAAAGGAAATGAATAAGAAAGAGCAAGCTGATGTACTGTATAAAATCCCATTGTGTGTGTGTTAACAATTTACTCATCTATTTCCTTTGGATGGAATTTTAGATTGCTTAAATCAGACTGATTTGCAAAAACTGTTACTAGGCTCTTTCCTGTACATGCCCCTTTGTGCATGTGAACAAGTATTTCTCCAGTGTATATTCAGGAATTATTGACTCATAAGGTATGGGCATTTAAATTTCTATTAGATCATTTAAAATTACTCTTTAAAGTAACTGTTTCAATTTAATTGCCACTAGAAATGACTGTATAGTATACACTTTCTGTGCCCTAGCTTAATGTTGAGTTAATAGCATTTTCCTTTTACTCTAGAGTCACCTTTTACTCCTGTTCTGACTTAAATGTTTTATAATCTACAGATATATTATTTTAGTCATTAGCCTTAAGTTTGTAACATTTATATTTTTAGCCAAGTCTTAATGTATTCATATCTTTAGTCTAGTCCTGAATAGGACAAGTTGCTAGCAGATTTTCATTTACATCTGAAAAGCTCATCCCTAAATTCCAAGATGATTTGTCAAAAATTTTAATTATAACTGTATTTAAATGTATATATATATATATATATACACACACACACACACACACACACACACACACACACACACATATATATATGATTACTGTTATTATCTTATCACAGTCATGTTTTTGGATTGGCCAAAATGTCTTATTGATATACGTTTTCATTTTACTATACAGCTTGAATTCATTTTTTTCTCTTTGAAATATATTGTTTATGATTTTCCTATACATATCTTGGGTTCAACTTTTTCTTTAAACAAACCTAATAGGATTAAAAAATTGGAAAACTACTTATCTTTATTTTTAAATTCTTTTAGATTAGCTTGTTAGACATAAAGGTCTAATTTCAATTTCCCCTTAGAATTTTGAGGTTTTCTTCACCGACGTGAAGCGTTAGAAATTTATAATTTTATTCTTTCTCCTTAGTGAATTTCACTTTTTTAAAGTAATGTTTATTAATGTTGATCTTTAAAACTAATTCTGCTCAGGGGTACCTGGGTGGTTCAGTCAGTTAAGCGTCCGACTTTAGTTCAGGTCATGAGCTCGCGGTTCAAGAGTTCAAACCCTGAGTCAGGATCTGTACTGACAGCTCAGAGCCTGGAGCCTGCTTCAGATAATGTATTTCCCTTTTTCTCCCTACCCTTCCCCCATTCATGCTCTGTCCTCTGTCTCTCAAAAATAAATACATGTTATAAAAATTACTTAAAAAAAAACAAAACAAACAAACAAAACACTAATTCTGCTCAACAGTCAGTAGTATTTTTCATTCTGAGGACTCAGGCCTTTTTACATTACAGGAAAATTATGAGTAGCTCTAAACCAATTTTTCTCCATTATACTGCAGTAGCATTCAAATGAACAGTGAAAGCTAAATTAGAAAAGATAATTTACTTATCCAGGATTATCCCCATCCAAGAAATGGGCACAATTTTAGTTCATATAATAGCATATGCTTCTTTTTTCTTTATTGAAGTACAGTTGGCACACAATGTTACATTAATTTCAGGTGTACAATATAGTGATTCCACAACTCTGTATGTTATGCTATGCTCACCACAAGTGAGCTACCATCTGTCACCATACAATGCTGTTACAGTAATATTGCTATGTTGTACCTTTTATCCCTGTGACTTATTCACTCCATAATGGAAATAATAGCATAACTCTCTAACATTTGTTAGTAAGAATACTATGTCATAAAAATTGTAAAAGAATAGCTAAAATAGCAAAATTGATTTAGTAGAGTGTGTTAGCTTGTGTTTATCACAGAAATCAGAATATGAGTCTAGATTTTGCAAGCAGGTAATTCACTTGGAGAATCGATCTTAGAAACCAGGAATGGGGATAATGAAACAGGGAAGAAAGGAAGCCAATCAAAAGGTGAATAATTAGTTTCTTCCATGGGAACCTGGGGTAAATGCTGCTGTGGATGACCTAAGAAAGGTTATGTCATACATTTCAGAATTGTCCATCTGAGACACAAATGAGGACAATATGTATCTATCGGCTTTTGCTGCTCACTAATCAAATATTGGCTCAGAGTTGTTTACATCCTTTCTATTTCCTGGTTTGTGGATGCAAAGATTTCCCCAGTTGGAATATTTAAGTAGATTCAACAACATTCACAGAACATGCTTTTATTTAAGGCTTTTATTTGGAGGCAAATGATATGGTCTGTCAAAAGAAGTAGAGTGCAGGGAAGTATCAGAGGTCCCAGGGACATTCCATGCACAAGCTCCTCAGAGGACCTTATTCACAAACATGGACCATGCTCTCTCTCCAGCTCAATCCACCGACATCTGTGTGAGGACTTGCATTTGAGAGAACTCAAAGCAGAAGTTTCTAGTAAAGGTTTTAAATACCTCCATGGACATTTAATCAAGAAAAGCTGAAATAACTGATTAGACCAGTGGCAAACCATTAGTGATGAACTGATTTGGGGGTCACCAGGAGAGTTTCAGTGTAAAACTGCACATCATAGATCTTGTTCTATCTTAGCCAAGAGTCAAAAACCAGGCTTCCAAGACAGATAAAGATTTTTTAGCCCTGTTGTAAATCAACTCTACATGTGCCAGATGGTTGAGCAGGTTCCTACAGGTATCCACAGGTGGAAGGAGAAGATGTGGGCATAAAGCAAAACATATGGGATGTAGTTGAGCAAGGTGTTTTCAAGATAAATCTTCAACTACTGTCATAGCAATAATGAATGCAAAAAAAGATGGATGAAAATAGGTAAGTAAGCTAGATATAAAAGATATCCAACACAGAAAAAGGGTGCAATGCCATTTATTGGCTCAAGGCTCTTAATTACTTGTATTTTATAACTAAAACCTTAACATTTGTTTGTAGGTAGTTTTTCAGTTACCTTAATGAAACAGTTCTGAAGGTAGTTAAATGTCATGTCTTGTCAATATCATTGTAACATTTCTAAGTTCTTTAGAGAAATTGCTTATTTTTAATTTAGGAAAGACTCATAGCATTACTCTGAACCAAATAACATTAATAACAATAATAATAAGTTTAGTATTTTTCATGTCATGTTCACAATTTGAAGGAATGAGAATTAACTGACTCTAACCTATTTACAAAATTATACTATAGTCCCAACATGTACATAATTTGGCAGAAAGTGATAAAAATATATCTTCAATGGAAAAATCATAAGTAGTTTTTACATTTCTTTGGGAATATAGTTCTAGTAAGATTTAGCATTTATAAGAATACAGAATAGGTTTAAAATATGATGAGTAGCAAGAACGTTCAGAAATAAATTTTTAAGACAAAATACAATTTAATATTTTCAAACATACACCTATTTAGTTGAGGACTGTCAGAAGATTAATTGGGTGACTCTGAGTTGGAATTTTTTTTTTCCAAAGGCTCCAAAAGCTTTAACAACATTTAGAAGACTGATTTGGAGTGATATTTATCAATTTGTATATATTTGAAATATTAGCAATTTTTAGGAAAGATGATGCCTTTTTATTTAGAAATAGTGGTGAGACTAATATAACTTCCCTTTTAAATACAGAGTAGATATTTCATTTCTTAATTTGCATAGTTAACTCTCTCCACATGGAAAAAAACAAATGTTCTTGTTTGTAAAGAACAAAGTTGACATGGTGTTTCATTTTTTCCCTTTGAAGAAAATTATATGCAAGATGGAATAAATATTACAGAGTTATATAAAGTGGGAATATAATCTTTGTAGTAAATAAAGTATTATAGGAGTGAGTTTAGGTAGAAAAAAGAGAACCTTATTTTCAGTAAAGGTCAAATCTCCCTTACAATCAGCCTATTGTTCTATATAGGAACAATTGTGAAAGCTTTAGCATAGTTATACAAATGTATACAAATATACAAATATATATTAAGAATAATCAGAAACTACTGATACAAAATGATAGGTTATGATATAAAGACATGAATAAAAGTGATTTAAAAGAAGATGAGTAGTACTTGTTAATGGCTTGTTAGTAGTACAAGTAGTACAAGTTAATGATCTGTTAAAGTCAGTAGGCCAAGACTGGCACATATGAAACTATAGGCCCACAGTGGAAAGCTCAAAGCCTCTCAAAGGTGGCAGTGGCGGGGGGGTGGCGGGAACAGTGAATGTAAGCTGGTGAGCAGAAAGCATTTGCTGATTCTAGCAAGCTGAAAATGCCTTTAGGTATAGGTAGGCAAGACCAGGAAGTTCATCTTAAATGAGGCAAATAAATCATAAACTATTTATGAAAAAATTGAAACATTTAACTATATTGGATTAAATGTTTCTATTCATCAAAAGACATTGTTTAAAAAGTAAAATCATAAGCCACAAAGGAGAAAATATTTATCATACATATTTCTTCAAAGAGGTTACTATCAAGAATATACAGACAAGTCCTATAAATCAATGAGGAAAATATAAACAACTATACGGAGATATTAGCAAAAAGTTAAGGAAGCACATTTATCTTACACCATATACAAAAAATAAATTCTAAATGGATTAATGAAAACTAAAACATTAATTCAAAAAGACATATACACCCTGATGTTTATTGAAGCATTATTTACAATAGTGTTTTATGGGTACCTATGGTAACTACACTTGTGATGAGCATTGCATAACTTACAGAGAAGTTGAATCACTCTGTTGCACACCTGAAACGAATGTAATGTTGTATGCCAACTATACCCAAAATTTTAAAAAAGGAATTGTATTTCTAAATATAAGGCCTGAAACCATAAACCTTCTAGAAAGAAACATAAGGAAAAAGCATCTTGACATTGAGCTTAACAATGATTTTTGGCATATTTCACAAGAAGTTCAGGTAACAAAAGCAAAAATAGACAAGTGGGACTACATCAAACTAAAAAGCTCCTGCACAGCAAGGGAAACAATCAACAAAATGGAAGCACAACCTATGAAATGGGAGCAAATATTTGCAAACTATGTCCAAGAAGGGGCTAAGATCCAAAATATACAAGGAACTCATACAGTTCAGCAGCAAAATAAATAGATAGGTAGGTGGATCTATGTATAACTAAGTAGATATACAAATCCATAAACAAACAATAAATAACATGATTTAACAAATGGGCAAAGGACCTGGATAGTCATTTTTCCAAAGAAGACCAACAGACATATGAAAAGATGCTCAATATCACTAATCATCAGGGAAATGCAAATCAAAATGAGGTATCACCTCACACCTGTCAAACTGACTATTATCAAAAAGATAAAACAATAACAAGTATTGGCATGAATGTGGTGAAAAGGAAACCTTTGTACACTGTTGTGGGGAATAAGCTTACAAATTCCCTGGGCTTACACCAACGGGTTAACAAGACATAAAGAATTACAAAGCCACAGGATGCTCACACCCAAGTTTGTGTAAACAAGATTAGGTAAACAAGTATAGAGAAGGCAGGGCAGAAGCCCCAGTAGAGAGAGGGCAGGGCAAAGGCCCCAATATAGAATATAGGTATATGAAATAAACAAGATCAGGTATTCAGGATGAAATAGCCCCCCAATTTAGTACTATAGCAGAAAGCTTCTTTCACAGGAAGGAAGAACCAAATTAGGTAACCAGGTAAATAGGGCTATAGACCACTGCAGTGGGGTGAAGCTGCCCAGAGCAGAGATGATTGACAAAAGAAAGGTGCCTTGATGTCACATGTCTTATCTGTCTCCTCCCCTAGGCTAGCTAAGATAAACAGAGGTGGTGCCTCAGGTCCTGTGTAAACAACTTTCTACTCAGCTGCCCAGTGACAGAATTTTGTTTTGTATTAACTCAAACACCTAACCTCAAATATCTTCAAGACCCCCATTCCCTCACGTCCATGAGTTAATGTTCACCGTTCCATTGTCTCTTTGTGCACGTCCATCACCATGTTTGTAAGCCTTCTGATCCTAATAAAAACGGGGCAAGGACCCTTATTCAGGGCTCTTGTCTTTTCCCGGACATTAGTCATCTCTCGCTTTTAATCCTGTGTCCTGCTCTCTTTCCACACAAGAGAGAATTTTAGACCCAGAGTCTACGACACACTGTTGGTGACAATGTAAATTGGTGCAGGCATAATGGGAAACAGTATAGAGGTTCCTCAAAAAACTAAATATGAAGCTACCATGACCTAGCAATCCCTCCTCCACTGGGTATGTACCCAAAGGAAATGAAACCAGTACCTCAGAGACATATTTGAACTTTCAAAAAACATATGGTACATATAAACAGTGGAATATTATTCAGTCTCAAAAATCAGGAGATCCTATCATTTATGACAACATGGATAAACCTGGAGTACATTATGCTAAGTGAAATAAGTCAGACACATAAGGAAAAAAAAAACATATGATCTCACTTATTTCTGGAAAACTTAAAAAGTTGAATACAGAGAAGCATAGTAAAATGGTTTCCAGCTATAGGGAGAGGTGGAGAAAATAGGAAAATGTTGGTCAAAAGGTACAAAGTTGCAGTTATGTAGGATGAATAAGTCTAGGGATCTAATACACAACATGATGGCCATAGTAATAACTGGAAACTTGCTAAAAGAGTAGGGTTCATGGGCTTTAATTACACACACACACACACATAGGAAAAATGGTAACTATGTGAGGATGTTATGTGTAATTAGCTTTGCAATAATAAGTGTTCCAAAATATATAGTCATTTTGTGTATTTAAACATATACAATTTTTTATTAATAAAGTAAAAATATGTTTTACATAGGAGGCAATATAAATTAAAGCTGAAATTGGATAGGATTTGAAACCTAAAATATCGTCCAAACTAAAAATCTGAAAATGCATTTTAACCAAAGTAATTCTGACACACAATCTTGGCAGGACTATAAATTGACATAACCTCTTTTAATTTGATTTTATCCACTATATTTGAATATTTTCAGAATCTATCATTTAGTAAATCAAATATGTGTTAGTCTGAATCCTCCAAAGCTGACATCAAGGGAAGGTTTAAAATGAAAAATTTTATTAGACCAAATGCCTATGCAGGAGGAAACAGGAAGTCCTTAAGCCAAACTTGATCATCTAAGGAACCCCACCTCTTCTAGAAACAAGCCTGCATGAATGTTTTCGCTGTTCTCCATCACTAGCTGGAAGTAGTCCATAGAAAGCATATCAGGTCAACACAAGGACAGATTTTAGACAGCAGTTGCTTGCTCAGTTATATTCCCCATTGTTGCAGCACTATAGAATATTTTAACAATGACCACAGTCCACTATTGTGCCACTCAAATCTATTTCTCCATACAAGTCCACGAGAATTCTTCCATGGTTCCCATGTGCCTTTTTGCCTGAATTAGTCTCCATCACTTCAGCTGATCTCTGCACTATATTTGGTATTCATCATTTCCCCCAAACATTCTCTATTCTAATTTCCCTTTACCTTGAACTGTCACTTAGGCAGGTCAGTTGGTCCGTGTTCCAAGTCTCCATTGCTAAAACCTCAATATTCACCACCTGCTCAGATCAGGTTGTTGTACAAATACCTTCACAGTTAAATCCCAGGAGCATCAAGAGGCACCTAAGTGAATTACCTGGATTGCACACATATTCATTCTAGTCCCCAATGTGTAAAAGCAGCCCTACTTCCTTCTTCACCAGTGTAGTGACTCTTTCTTTCACCTGCCAGTAACTGGGCAAAGTTCAAAGATCCCATGGTTGTGCCTGTCCTTGTATGCTTGTATGCCTTTCTTCGTGAAGTGGGATTCTAGGCTGGAGATTATGCTGTGGGGGAATCATTGCTTATGCATCTGGTATTACCTAACCTCAAAGGGCTATACCTGAGAACTATTAATGTAATACTGATAAAAATAGCAGACATAGAGCTGAAATCAGGTCTTCTCTTTAGTTAAGTCTGGATTATATATACACATTTTCCTCTTGACTCCTCTGGTTTCTCCAAAAGGCAGACTAGTGAATTAAATGGAAATTTGATAGAAACCATTTCTGGCATTTTTCTAGAATGTACTTCTACTTAAGTTTGTTGAGATATTTTCTCATTTTTCTGGAGTTCGGAGTTTTGGGGAAGAATGCTATAAAGATGGGATACTCTCCTTATCACATCAAACCGAGGGGGAATGTAGTATCAATATGGGTTATGATTCATGATATTAATCTTAATTATTTGGATAAGGTGATGTCTGACAAGTTTATCTACGGTAAAATGTCTATTTTTCTCTTTCATACTGTGTTGTAACTTAGCTGCTAAAACAAGCCTGCACTAAAGGGAATGAAATTAAACTCCTTATCTTGGAGGGAGGAGAATCAAAGACTTTGCAGACATATGTTACAATCATTACAGTAATTAATAAGTAATTTGGAGGAGATACCTTGAAGCTATGCAAATTTTCTGTTTTTTTCTCAAAGGTTAGCATGCTAATTTTATCATTCAATGGATGTTGTATATAGCAATTATTTTTTTTTGGTATTAATGGTGATTTTTCTACTTCCTACATTCCTTCTACATTCAAGATTCAGAATTCTGCTAGAATGTTTGTTTCGGCTCCCTTCATTCAATCATTTAATCACTTTCCTTATATAATACTATAATAACTTTATATTACTGAATAGCAAAACATTGCCAATTTAGCTGTTTAAAACAACATGCAGTTATGAGCCCATGATTCTGTAGGCCAGAACACTGGCAAGGTATGACTGGGTTCTCTGTTCAGAGAACCACAGGCTGAAATCAAGATATCCACCAGGCTAAATTCTCCTCGAAACAAGAGGAATCTATTCATTTCCAAACTCATTCCTCTCGTTAATAGAATCTGATTCTTGTGCTTAAGATGGAGGCCGCCCTTTGCTGGTTGTCAGGGGAAGGCTATTCTTATCTGGTGACCACTCTCAGACCCTACCGACATGAATTCACAGCGTAAATGTTTGCTTTCTTCTAGGCCGGTTTCTCAGACTTCCTCTTCAGTGACAGAGCACTCTCTAATATAAAGAGGCTCATGTGATATGTCAGGACTTTACGGATAATCTCTCTTTCTTAAGGTCAGTGTTAACATGTAACATGGCCGAGTCATGGGAGGGATATCCATTATAGTCAGTATCCTGGAAATTATGCAAGGTATGTAGGCCAGAGGGACTGAAAATCCTGGGGAGCATCTGTCAAAGCATCCCCTTTGACAGGATGATCTCATGAGTATTTATTCTTTAGGTTAAAATCCAATATTATGTATTGGATTGATATTATGTATCAATTTATTTTGTTGCTGTACTTGCACCCTCTTTCCCAGCTACAGTGGATTTCTACTCTACACTCAGGCTACAGTTTTATTTTTGTTTTGTTTTGGCTTGTTTTGGTTTGGTTTTACCCTTTCCTCTGAAGATTAAGGCTTTCCTCAATGAAACAGATGGGGAGATGGGTTCAGGCAAAGTTTCTTATGGGCATATTATTTGGGAACATGTATAATAGAATTTTAAATGTGTAACAAATAATACTTTCTAGCCATTAGATTAAAAGTACAGGTCGCAGAACTAAGTACAAGGGCTATTTTATGAAACTATAAATCTAGGAATTAATAAACAAGATGATGTTTACAACTAATGGTCAATTAGCATATTATTTTCCCCAGCCAGTTAAATGGCTAAAACAAATGTAACTTAGCTTGTTTCTTTCTGTTCTCATAAAACAGTAATACAGATTGTCTTGTTAGGAGAAAAAAATTTCCCCTCTGTTCTAGCTGAAGTCAAGAAATGCAGTGATTTATCTCAATATATTTATAATGTACATCTTAAGATATAACTGTTCTTCATTATTTTGATGAATTCAGTCACCTTTCTAATTTCTAATATTTAATAGATTAAAATTTCTAATTTTTAATAGAGATTAAAAAAGAAATTAAAAAATTCCTAAATGTTGACATAATTAGAATGACTGTATTATTTATTCTATTGTAGAAATGGCCTCTCATTATAAATAATAGACTACTTAGGATATCCTGGAAGAAAGACAAATAGGGGGCAGCAAAATGACAAGGGTCAACAGATGACCCTTATTTTCAAGACAGAGTTGAAGTAACTAGGTAAAATATTTGACAGCTTAAGGAACAATTGTATAAAGAACTTTGGAGAGGTTTTTTTTTTTTTTTTTATTCTACTACTGCTGACAATGAGTTTTATCAAAATCCTGAAAAATGAAGATAGATATTTTTCTCCTTATTTTTGGAAGAAGCAGCATTGATTTTTGTATCTTAAAGTTAATGAAAATGACACTTTAACAACTTATATATGTATCCAAATGCTTTCAGTAAATTTTTCCATATGTGATGATGTTCTTTTATGACTTTTGGTGCTTCTGCTAAGCCTTATTCACAATCTGATAATGAACAATAAAGTGGCATATAAGCTATCAATGCAATACTCCATAAATGACAAAAGAATAAAAAAGGAATTCTTGTTTCGCCTGATAAGATTAAATGTCTACTTGAAAATGGAGAACAAATGGAGTGCCTGGGTGGCTAAGTCAGTTGCGCATCCAACTTCTGCTCAGGTCATGTTCCACTTGTGGTTCGAGCCCCGTGTCTGGCTCTGTGCTGACAGCTCAGAGCCTGGAGTCTGCTTCCAATTCTGTGTCTCCCTCTCTCTGGCCCTCCCCTTGCTCACACTCTCACTCTCTCTCTCTCAAAAATAAATAAACACTAGAAAGAGAGAAAGAAAGAAAGAAAGAAAAGAAAGAAAGAAAGAAAGAGAGAGAGAGAGAGAGAGAGAGAGAGAGAGAGAGAAAGAAGAAAGAAAGAAGAAAGAAAGAAAGAAAGAAAGAAAGAAAGAAAGAAAGAAAGAAAGAAAGAAAGAAAGAAAGGGAGAAAGAAAGAAAATGGAGAACAAATATTGTAGTCTTCTATTTTCCTTTAATAAATCCAGCAATCTTTACATAATAAAAGCTTGTTTTGGAAAAACGCACCACTTTTGCCTTGGGTATTGAAAGACAGATGTTTATACAAAAGAATTTGCAATGTTTTGCAAAACAACATATTAAATGATTTGAATCCTAGAGCAACTCATTTCCTTTATGTGACAGGCAGAGATCAGCATATGTTGAACTTTTTTCCTTCCCAACATGTCATCTTGCTGCTTAACTTTACAATTTTCTGCCTCATATACTTTTGTAAAAAGTTGATAGAGTTTTATCAGTGATTCATATGTTATGTCAACATGAGAAACTACTGTTGTTAGGTACCTTCAAGTAAGGCTAGTGGCTAGTGTAGTTGTCTTTCTTTCTTTCTTTCTTTCTTTCTTTCTTTCTTTCTTTCTTTCTTTCTTTCTTTCTTTTTAACGTTTATTCATTTTTGAGAGAGAGAGACAGAGTGCAAGTTGGGGAGGGGCAAAGAGAGAGGGACACACACAATCTGAAGCAGGCTCCAGGCTCTGAGCTATCAGTACAGGCCCCACATGGGGCTCAAACCCACAAACTGTGAGATCATGACCTGAGCCGAAGTTGGACACTTAACCGACTGAGCCATCCAGGCGCCTCTTTCTTTTTTTTTAATGGGGGTTTGTACATTCAGTATATTTACTCAAGGTGTAAAATAATAATTCTACTGGAATGATGAATCCACATTGGTTAAAGTCTTACAAAGTTAATTTTGAGAGCACATGAACTAATCAAATATGTATTTCATTTCAAATAATTTCATTGAATTTTTCCATTTATAATTTGCAATTCTATTTTCTTTCATCAGAAACAAGATCTCTTCTTCAAATACTATTTTTAATTTTAATAGTACATACAAAAAGAATTTGATACTATAAGGTCTCCTTTACTAACCCTAACATTTTCCATAATTTGATTAAATATAAAACATGAGTACATTTTTCTCCATTTATTTATTTATTTATTTATTTTTTTTTTTGAGACAGAGACAGAGCATGAGCAGGGGAGGGGCAGAAATAGAGGGAGACACAGAATCTGAAGCAGGCTCCAGGCTCTGAGCTGTCAGCACAGAGCCCCACACGAGGCTCAAACTCACAAACTGTGAGATCATGACCTGAGCGGAAGTCGGACGCCCAACCGACTGAGCCACCCAGGCGCCCCCATTTTTCTCCACTTAAAAAAGTGAAAAGAGGAAAGGACTGACTTTTTAAAATAGGAAAAAATGTATTCTTGGGTCAAGAATTCTTTTTGGGGAAGAATCACATTCCCTTGTGTTCAGTGATCTTGAAGCAATTAATCTGAAATGTGGGAAATGATAGCTAGGACATCCTGTCATGTGACCGACTGAGCTTACACAGAATGGCCCCCTCCCAAGCATATTATAAACACACAGAAATATTAAGTAAAACCTAAAAAAATAACATCATACACACACACACACACACACAGAAAGAGAGAGAGAGAGAGAGAGAGAGAGAGAGAGAGAGAGAGAGAGAGAGAAACCTTAACTTCTAGAATTGAAGATAAAAGGCAAAAATTGTGAGATAAGAGCAAAGCCATAGCAGGCCCAGGTATCAGATATAAATTAGGTTTCAGGTACTGCCTTTTAACCTGAGGATGGTTGTCTATCAGAAATTATTGAAATCAGTTCAGCGGGTCACGTCAGGAAAAAATGTATGAATATTAGAATTAGGTAAAAAAAATGCAGATTATTCTCGCTGTAGTGTTTAGGCTGATAATCTGTTGAGGTTTTTTTGACTAGGCTGTTGTCTAATAGAAATTCTTCATAGAGGTTAACTTGTAGATTTTTATTTGGGAAAGATGGGAATAATTGATTCCACTGGATATAATGACACCAAGAGTTACATTTTGTTGCCCTGTAGGTCATTAAGCAATTTGTAGCTTACTATGTGATTCTATCCCAACATTCCTGTATTAAAATTCATATTCATAGTTCCTAAAATTCTTGTTTCAACTGTCTTAATAGCTTATGAGCTCCCTTATAAATAGGCTAAATAAAATCACTGAGGCATGATTATTATTTTATTTGAATGAGTGCTATTTTTGTCTACCTTTTGGAAATTATACTTGAAGAGCTTTAAATAGTATTAATCAGAATGAATGTCCTATAACAAAAGTAAGTTTTATTTTTAGAAATATGTGGATTTTATGTGTGTACCGTTTATAATACAAATGAGAATTTCTTACTATTTCAAAGCCATGGTTCTACGGTCTAACATTTGTGCTGTTAATATCCATCAAAATATTTTTTAAAATATTGGGAGAGGTTGAGAAATGAACCCCTTACCAAAAGCTATAAGCCTAAAAAAGTCATATTTTCAGTGAAACCAGACCTAGAAAAACCTGTTCCTAAACTGTCTGGACAAAGCAGAAATGTACATTTTCATTATTTAAACCATGGGTAGGGGAAAAAAAGAGTCACTGAAGAAAAATTTAAACCACAAGTTTTAATTGTGACAGTGGATGGAGGGTTCTAAATGTTCAGTATATAGTTATGCAAGAACCCCAACCACAGAAATGAACATATACTAGATTTGGTCTTGAAACCTTCCCTGAAAAAGCAAATTCAAAATGCTCTCTGTAGGCATATTTCCCTAAGAGCCTAACCCCCAAAACAAGGCTACAATTGAAACTAGTTTACAATAAAAAAGTTAAAAATACATAATAAATAAGTTTTCTTTTTTTAATTTTTTTTAATGTTTATTTATTTTTGAGGAAGAGAGAGAAAGCATGAGTGGGGGAGGGGCAGAGAGAGAGGGAGACACAGAATCTGAAGCAGGCTCCAGGCTCTGAGCTGTCAGCACAAAGCCTGATGCAGGGCTGGAACTTGTGAACCATAAGATCATGACCCGAGCCGAAGTCGGATGCTTAACCGACTGAGTCACCCAGGTGCCCCTAAGTAACTCATTTTAAAATAAATTCAATATTAAAAGTCTTGGGGCACCTGGCTGGCTTAGTCAGTAGACCATTCTGGATCTCAAGGTTCTGAGTTCAAGCCCCCACACGGGGCATGGAAGCTACATTAAAAAAAAAATCCTAAATTAATTAGCATACTAACACGCAGAGACCCTAGAATATTCTCAAAGATATTATAAAATAAATATATATGTGAAAAATTAAGACAATTTTTTTAAAAATGAAAATACACATTTATGAAAAGATTGAGCAATATAAAAAAAGGTCAGTAGGTATATTACTTTATTTTCATGATTTAGTCAGGTTCAAATACTAAATATTTAACTAGCAAACTCAGCAAACTATTGCTTAGAAGTTGTCCTGGTGTGAATAAGAGAACCTGGATGGATTATTTTTCCTCCCACATTTACTAGCTATGGAACACTGACTGACTTATTTAACCTTCCATGATCCACGTTTCTCTTTTATTATTAATACCCATAAAGTGGTTGTAAGGATATTTAGTGTTACAAAGCAAACAAACACAGGGTGCCTAGGGGCTCAGCCGGTTAAGCACCTGACTCTTGAGATTTGTCCAAGTTACTAAGTGTGTCAGTAACATGTTTGTTTGTTTGTTTGTTTGTTTGTTTGTTTGTTTGTTTGATTACAGAGTAGCATTCTCTTGTTAGGATGTACCAAAGTTTATTTATCCATTCACCTATTGAGGGAGGTTTGGGTTATTTCCCGTTTGGGGAAATTATAAATAGGCTTTGAGTACAGGTACAGCCAGAGAGATTGTTGCTGCTGGTAGCTCTGTGTCCTTGTTGACCAAATTGCATGATCTGCAAAGGTATATAAGAGGAAAGGGAATCATGTATTCACCTTTGCTGTTCAAATAATTTGAAAAAATATTAATTGACTGATATATTACCTTGAGCAGTCTGTAGCCTGGAGAGAGTCAACTAGCCACTGAAATAAAATGCACAATAAATAAGGGGCTAGACCTCTATGGCCTCAATCATCAGAAGGAAATGCAGTTTTAGGCAAAGTACATGATTAATACTATGAGTTCTGCCCTAGACTAATTGTAGCATTATGGGTAACGAGGCTCACAAAAATATAACCTGGAAGAACTCCAGGTTATTTTAAATATGAATTTTTAAATATTTAGATTCTAAATATGAAAGACCCAGTTGTGAATTTAGTATTGGAATAATTAGTGTTCTCCACCATAATCAGAATCACTGACAAACTAAGAACCAATGTTGTATTTGAAAAAGAATGTGAAGTTTGATATTTTTACTTTGATAAATCCTCCGAGTGCAGTTGTTATTACTATTTGTACAATTTTTGAAAGTTGTGGAAAGCAACATTTTTCTTTAAAAATAAGACTGGATTCATTATGTAAAATCAACGCACTGTTTTGTAGAAAACTCTATAGTTAGAATCATACTAGTCTATGTTACCTTGCATCATCATTTGGTGCAAATGGGATCCTTCAGCAAAAAATATTCTATCTTAAATTCTAGAAAAAGGAAAACATGTTACACTTTAGTAGTCGACAACTGCTGAAGTACTTAAGAGCTAATGGTATATTTGTACTAGCTTGCTTGACCCACTACAAAACATTTTCAAACTAATGATCTGAAGAATAAACATGTCAATGTAAAATCATTATTTTCCTACTTCACTTAAAAGGCCATTTTCTTCGACAATTACAATATTTGGGCTTACAATATAAATAAATATACCATTTTTTTCTGATTTTCATTGATATTAACAAATACCAGGAAATAGTTCATGTCCCACAAGCTGAATTCTGGTGATTATTGTCCCTGGCGTAATATCAAATCTTTCAAGTGCCTGAATCATTTTATGCTTTTCCTTTATAGTTATAGGAGAAGCATGTGGAGGGACATTTGGTTTCCCTGTATTGAATCCTCTCTAGGAATTAAGTACTATTTAGTGCTATTTAGTGCAATTAATTTCATATTCCTGCTAACTCATAAAAATATGTTTTTACTCAAAATAATATAGTTTATATTGGAGGATATAGAAAAGTGGATATAAATTACTCTACTTTAAAAAAATCATTATAATATTCATGTGAAAAATAAAAATAATAAGAATAACAAGGTTAAATACACTTTCTCTCTCTCTCTTTTTTTTTTTTTTTACTTAGTCCTTAGCATGACAATCACCAGTAACTGCATAGAAATATGTACATGAACCAATTTTGGTTTCAAGGCAAAACACAGTTATGTAAATTTTAATTATAATATTAGAAGTCTTCTCTCAACTTCAATGTTTTACTTTAGGCATATTTTGGTAACTGTTTATCACACTGGCCAAGGAATGCTTAAGCTGAATCTTCTGTGAATTACCATGACTGAAATTACAAGAAATTTACTTCTGTGTTGATAGAACCATAGTAAAATCCTTCTGAAAAAAATAAATCTTCCACGGTAACTCTATATAAGACAACACTATTGTAAGTATGTTGAAGATAATACTATTTAACATAGCTCTTCTCTCTTAAGTGTTAGCACCTGCTCTCACCAAATATTAAGATAAAGTGGGCACAAAGAGCCAGATGATGTTTGAGACTCCTCGTCTTAGTTCTACTGTCTCATGTAGGGGTGACCCTTTTGGGCACAGGACTAGCAGTTGGTGCCCGATGTTAGCAGGTCATCCTAATCTCAGGGATCATATGCAGAGTTGTTATTCTCCCTAGGTGAGGAAAGAGTAGAGTAACAAATAGGATATGACAACTACAAAATATACTAATTGAAAAGTCCAGGTGGTAAAATTGAAAGCAGGAGTCAGGACCAATAGAAAAGCAATATAAGGCATGCCTTGGTGGCTCAGTCAGGGAAGCTCTTGAGTTCAGTGGAGGAAACTATCTCGGGGTGTGAGATCAAGTCCCGTGTCAGGCTCCACACTGAGCATGGAGCCTACTTGGGATTCCCTGTCTCCCTCTCCCTCTGTCCCTCCCCTCCTCAAAAAATAAATGAACATTTAAAAATAAAGAAAAGAAACATAAAAAATCTTACAATAACGAAGGAACACTGTCTCTTCTGGCATATTTGAACTATTCCTGCATTGACTTACATTGTTGCCAGTCTGGTGTTGCTCCATCATTAATAAAGAGATAAGAAATAAAAATAAATATTTTATATATTTATTCAGAAAATGAATTTATATGTGAACTTAAAGCTTACCTGATTTTGAAGAAATAAATTAAGAGATTTAAGATTAAGAGTAAGATGAAGATGAGTAAGTAGAAGGCACTGGTATTTAAATGAAAGTAGTAATAAAGGGATCACACAAGTGAATTTTTTGAAGAGATGGAATTGTTCTGTATACTGACTGTGGTGGTTAAATGTGTTAAAATCCACTGCACTGTACACCAAAAATATCAATATTACATATGTATGAAACAGGTAAAATAATATGTCACATTTTCTTTAGTATAGTAACAATAAGAATGAAAGCAACAGTAAGTTTTCTCAACAGAAATAATGGATCCTAGTATAAAAAGGAAAGATGTCTTTAAAAAATATTATCCCATAGTTACTGAATATTCTGTTCTAACTTCATAATTTTTTTTCCCTTTACATTTGTGTTTGGTAGGTTTCTGTTGTCCTATGTTCAAGTTCACTGATTTTTTTTTTCTCAGCTGTATCCAAACAACTGTTTAGCCCTTCAAAGGCATTCTTCATTTCCATTATAGTATTTTTTATTTATAGCATTTCCTTTGACTTTATCTTAGTTTCCATATCTATGCTTACCATCTCTTCTTGAACGATCTAATTTTTCCATTATACCTTTTAACATATTAATCATAGTTATTTTCACTTCCTCGTCTACTAACTCCAAAATCTCTCTCATATCTGAGTCTCATTCTGATGATTTGTCTCTTCAAGGTGTATTTTTTCTTGCCTTTTTGCATATATTTTATTTCTTTATTTTTAATTGACAACAAACATATTGTACTGAGTGGCAGGGATTAAGGTATATAGGTCTTTAGTATGGGGATTTATGCTGATTGAACTAGAAGTTGAGAGTCCTTTAACATTTTCCATAGCTATATTTGCCAGGGTTTCAAGTTTCTCCAGTATCTTTGTTTTTTATCTTTTGTTTTGACTTGGATCTTTTCTCTGTACTCCTTCTAGAGACTCTGTGTCTAGCAACTCTTTCTGCTATAACCCATTGCTATACTGCAGATTTGGGTTGGAGTGGTAAGGTAAGGGGAGGTGGTGTTCTCTATTTGTCTGAATACTTCTCCCCCTTGTAGTGAGTCTGTGTCTCAGGGATGCAGCTTTCACAAGTGCTACTTTCTCTTATCTAGAAGTATAGCTTTTTACCCCTGGAGTTCTACTCCCTTTCCCTGGCTGCGTCATCTCTAATCTACTTCCTTAAGCATATCTTAGAATAGTGTAATTAAGTGGAAAATCAATAATAGAAAGATCGTTAAGATATCTAAAAAAAATTAAAATGTAACATATCAAAACCCAGGAAATTCAGTTAAAGCAGTACTTAAAAGGAAATGTACGATCTCTTATCCATATATGAAAAAAAGGTGAAAAGCAATGATAAATAACCAACTATCTCAAAATCAAATCAGATCAAAGTAGAAAGTAAGGACTAATAATGAAACATAAATAAATGAAAAGTTGGAAAACTATATAATAGCGATAGATAGATAGATGATAGGCAGATAGATGAGATATTTTTTCTTTATGTTTATTAGAAAAAATGTACATGAAAAACAGTAATTATAATTTCAGTTAACTATATGTAATATTGTTCAGTTCAGGCCTGAATTTAAAAACATGGATACAAAATTCTGCGTTTGCTTAGATTAAACATACATGGAATAAGTTAATTTTAAAAGGAAGTAACAAACATTTCTGGATTTATGAAAGAAATATAATTATAAGCAACACAGAATATGTTGTTTTTGACAACGTACAGTCTTAGCATTATAAATATGCTACCTTTTAGCCTACATGATTACCTATATGCTCAGTTATGAATATTTGAATTGACTTTTATGCTTTAGAATATATCACTAGATTTTAAACTGTGTTAATTAAATCAATGGGTTTTAAATCAACTACTTTCACATTATTATCTGTTTTGATTGTAAAAACTTATTTTTAGAAGACATGAATTTTGACTGTAATAAGAAACAGTTACCAGTTAAAGAAATTATCATTGATGGAAATATAATATTTGTGAGCTAAAAAAAATGTATGTAATGTGACTAATCAAGTACCTTAATGCTATTTTTTTAAAGAAAATGAGCACTTTTGAATTACTGATGACAAAATCAAATAAAATCTACACTGCCTTACTCTTCTAGAGGTATGCTTTAATTTATATGCAATGGTAATCAGAGTCTCTGTTTTAAAAATGTATTACAAGACAAAACTAGTATACACACTTCCCAATGATTTTGATCACATATTTTAAGAAAGTAAAAAATACCTCGTCAAAGTATATTAAAAGAATTTGTGTCACTGTGTAAGACTTAAAAGGATAGAAAAATTGCTATTTTTAAATTTAATTTTTAAATGCTCTAATACTGGTGAAGATACAACTAAGAAAAAAAATAATAGAATATGTACACAAAATAAACTTTAAAAGTAGATGGTAAAATAAATAAATGGAAGTCCTACATGTCATGATGGAATGCCATTTTTGAGATTACTCATGCCTAAATCCAAAATAGCTTGCCATGACCTTCAGAAATCAACTTAAAAATACTCTTATTTCTTTAAAAGCACCAAATCTTAACCAAGAACAAAAGTAATCTTAACTTTAAAGAAGGTCTCTTTAATAACATCTCATTAGCTCTTTATCTTCCAGGCAGTAGGACTTCCCTTTGGTACTATAGGAATAAACTATAAAACAGGTTTATTTTTTGGCCCCTGTTGCTAACATTTTATTTGGAGAAGGAGCTCTCTCTACTCCCTGTAAAGGCACAGTCCAAAGGCTATTAAAATTGAGTCATGTTAATAATGCATATTATATTAGTGAAAACTAATGTTGGCATGGTAGTATTTTAAAATGAAATTTTAAAAGAATAAATTTGAATAATTCAATGGCCCGTCTGTATTCAGTTTTTAATTTTCTGACTAGTCATATGAAAACGTCTTTTCTGAAATTTCTGTTGAAACAGCCATGGAAACCGTAGTCTGTCTTCTTCAATTAGTAAAAAAATAAGGTATAGACAAAATTATTTCTAACATATGTTTTTATTTGAAAAGTACTTGTAATTGTATTAGCTTTCAAGAACGTTGAAAGAGTACCTTAGATGGAAGTGAATATGTATATTAATCTTGGCACAAAATACAGGATACATATTTACATTTAGTATTATTTTGATTTAGCATTTCAACCTATATAAAATCTTTGTAGGTGAAAACACCAGGAGAGCCATCTACTGGTAAAACTGGACATGTGTACATGACTTTATTTCTCCTGTTACTTAAGGAATCATACCTTATTTATTAACTGAACAAGCCAGGTTATTCAGAACCATAGTAATGTAACAGCAGTTGTAAAGCAAAGAATATTGAGTGAATAAAATGTGATGAGTATAGTATTTATTTTTTCTAATTTTTAAGGGCATTAACATTTTCCTTTCCTATTTACAAACAAAACATTTCAGATACTATATTTACAGTTATGTTTCTAAGCAGTCACCAAATCGTAAGTAACTAAAGGTTCCTTCAAATGAATATTAATTCTGTTAAAATATTGGTAATAGGAATTAAAAACTGCCAAGTTTTTGTCCAAATCTTCAAGTCATCATCTCAGTCTAGATTTTAACAACTGCCAATTTTTATAATATATAGGCAATGCTTTGATTTGAAATGCTGAATGAATATTCACTGCTGAAAATATTCATTTTGGGGGCACCTGGGTGGCTTATTCGTTTAGGTGTCCGACTTTGGCTCAGGTCATGATCTCATGGTTAATGAGTTGGAGCCCCAAGTTAGGTTCTGCTGACAGCATGTAGCCTGCTTTGGATTCTCACTCTCCCTCTCTCTCTGTCCCTCCCCCACTCATGGTCTCCTTCTCTCTCTCTCTCTCTCTCTCTCTCTCTCTCTCTCTCTCTCCCCCAAAATAAATATTTTTTTAAATAAAAGAAAATGTTCATTTTTGACAATTCAATAGCAGCACATCTAACCGTAGCAAAATACTATTTATTTTTTGAGAAGCCTTTGTGTCACTGTAATTTCAGAACTGAACAGCAGTGTTTATTACGCTGTGGTGTCTTTTACAACAGATTAATCATTGGCAGGAATTTTTTTTCTTAAACACTTTGCAAACTCATTTAAAATAATTTTTAAATTTCAATTATTGGTTATTAAAATTAATGAATCATGTTGATGTAAGGGAATAATTTATAGACATAATTTGAATCTTGTAAGGAAAAAATAGCATGTAAAAATGTCCAATGATGTTAGTAGAATTCTATAGTATTGTGTCAGAAAATAGATGATTTTAATCAGTTTATTTGGTAGAACAGGACATTTGAATTGTTTTTATAGAAAACATTTTTTTTCTGAGTTTGACAGTTAGATTACACAGAAAAGTTGTGAACATGTGTGATTAGTCACTACTCATTTATGTATGTGATTTTTCTTTAAGAATCACCAAGTAAACGGCCAAATAAGCAGAAGCAATTGGTGATTGCATATGGCTATCTTTTTTTTTTTTTTTGTATTCATTGAAGTCTGGTTGCTTTTCTAAAATGGCTGCTTTTATGAAATTGAAAACTGAACTTTTTTTTTCACTTTAAGTATATGTTCCTTTTGGAGCCATAGGAATTTTAATAGACTAATGAAGACTGAACTGTTCACTAAACCTTAACTGTAAATGTTGCTGTAACTGTAACTAACTGTAAATAAAAAAAAAAATATTTCTATACATAAGTAAAATGAGAAAAAGCCCCCCAAACTCCTATTGCCGTGATAAACCACCGTCATGGAAAGCATCAGACCAGTGTACCAGAAAATGCCTGCAAGCAACAATCCTGGATGCTCATATTAGGAGAGTTACTGCAGGTGACATCTATTCCACACTCAAGTGTCATAAAGACAATGGTGCAAAGGGAGAGTCAGCACTGGGTCAGCAGATACTGAAAAGTAGATTTAGAAGATGTCAGCATAAATGTAGTAGTAAAACTCATGAGCATGAATGATGATGCCCTCAAGAAGCATATAAATAGATACACATTCAAGTGGAATTTTGAATGATCCCTGTGTGATTTCCTGAATAACCTGGGCAATACTAGTTTAATGCAAACATATAACATTTTGTGAAACTTGTTATAGGCTATGGCCATATGAAATTCCATATAAAAACATATACTTTAAATTCAAACAGCAGAAATAACTATGCCTACAATTTATGTTGGGGAATAAGTTACCAAAATTTAAAAGAAAGGGCTGCATTTGATTTTATTTATTTAATCAGTATTTATATAGTATTTATTGGATGACTAGCATTGTTTTAAGTGGCTTAGAGATACTAACTCATTTAAAATGTATCATAAACACATATAATTCATGTGTTACTGATAAAGACACTTAGAGATTCTGTAACTTACCCAGTCTCATCACTAATCAGTGAAGGTGCTGAGTTTAAAAACTCAAGATTTGCTACAGTCGTCTAGAAATGCATAAGTGATTATTGAAATGATAGTACCTGATAGTAAAAGTTTTTAAAAAGTGACTTATTCATTGTTCCAAAATAGTGCGTGTAATGTTTCCCATGGGAAGAAGCAAGGACTGAGGATGAATTGTTCTTGGAATATTATTTTGTTGCTCTGGCACATTACATTGATATAAAATAGAAACCATAGGAGCCAAAATGTTGTAACTCCCCATGATTTTCCGATGTTAAAAATCAGTATGTTGGCAGACATATTGGTAGTCAGTAGGTTGTCCAACTCATCTTGATTTGCCAAGTACCTTTCTGACTGTAGCACTGATAGTCCAGCATCCTGAGAATTTCACAAATCCCAGGCAGATAGGGACAGTTCATCAGCCTCTCTCCATAGTCAAAGGGAACAGCCCTTGGCTCTGTGCCACTTGCTGGTATAAAACATTATGATGCCATCAAGATATTTGCATCTGTTAACTAAATTTTCTGGATACTCATCTATATTTTTCATTTTAGAAACAAATTTGGTGAGACTTCTATAGGACAGAATGGAGTAATTTGTGCTCCATTAACTTGTGCCCCAGAAAAAGTCGCATTCTGAAAATCTGTTTAAAGATATCAGAGATATTGAAGCCTCTAATAAGAGGAGCTAAGTTTCTGGTGAAGAAATAATGGCAGAGAACTGAAATAGCATTCTGAAGGAACTTGTTCTCTACAGCAGTACTTGCTAATCTGGGCCTAAACAGAGCAAAGGGCCTCTGATAGGTATAGAGAAATCAGAAAGATAAAGATTTATTTGAGGCTGGAGTAAAAAATTATAGAATGAAAGCCAAAATCCTGATGATCCTTGTTCACGCTAGAACAACCCATATATGGAAAAGCTCTCTCTTATTTTTCTTCCTGTTGCCAGGGCATTAATTTTCTTTAAATAAGTTTCTGTGCGATTTATGTTTGAACTGAAAATTTTGCTATGGGCAGAAGAGTTGAGTTTACACTGAGGTAGTATTTATTACTCCTTAAATTGTGGACCATCATTCTTTGCTCACTTAGTACTAGGTTTAAAAAAAAAAAAGTCTTTTCATGGATAATAAGTTCATTACCATAAATAGCATAATTAGTCCTAAGTTATCTAAAATTACTATTTTTAAAACATATCACTTATAGTATTTTTTAACAAAACTACGCTGCAAAATAGTGTTTACTTACCCTGTGATTAATTCAATTAAATAAATATAAAAAAATTCTATGTATCAGAAACTTTTTAAGAATGGTTTCCATTTTCAGGGGCGCCTGGGTGTCACAGTCGGTTAAGCGTCCGACTTCAGCCAGGTCACAATCTCGCGGTCCGTGAGTCCGAGCCCCGCGTCAGGCTCTGGGCTGATGTCTCGGAGCCTGGAGCCTGTTTCCGATTCTGTGTCTCCCTCTCTCTCTGCCCCTCCCCCCTCATGCTCTGTCTCTCTCTGTCCCAAAAATAAATAAAAACGTTGAAAAAATGATTTTCAGCAAAATCATCTACAGAATGACAATCATTGCTTTGTTGTTAACCCTCTACAAATTAATAACTGAAGCCAACATTGTTTCTTCATAATGCATGGTTTTATTTTCTCTCTCTCCCTCACTCTATGACTCTTTCTGTATCTCTCTTTTGGAACATGTCACCTCTTCAAGGCTATTGACACTTAGTCTCATGACTTACTTCAAAAATCAATGTACTCTCTAAAACAAATGTTATAATGAGACACATCATAACACTGTGGAAGACAACCAGATCCAAATGGTCTCATAGAAAAAAAAAAAAAAAAAAAAAAAAACGTCTGAAAGCAAAAGTGAAACAAATTGCTTGTTACCCCATCATCCATGGTGATAAGAGCTCTAGCTTTCTAGCTTCCCTTGGGGAAGCTCAGGAGTTGTTTCTCGTTCGAATGGAAATTCAGAACTTGGATGAAAGCATCTGCTTGTGACACATATTAACCAGGAAGATAGTTCAGAAGTGACTTTTTCTTAAAAGTTCTGTGACAATTTAAGCACCATAAATAAATAGCTTAGTGTCTTGGGGCAACTGCTGTAATTTTTTTCCCCTCTGTCTCAGAGATTGTTTTTAGAGACAACAATTCCTAACTACAACAAGCATTCCTTGAACTGTAGTCGATATCAAATAAGAAGATTATTTGCATCAAACCTCTATAAAACTGTATTTCATCAGTTTAAGACCATTGATCTGTCAACTATCATTTTCTGTGGAATCTCAACTGTGTCTTTATAAATTTATAAAACGTAGTAATCATACAATCCAGAAATATTTTGAAAATAAAAGCCACCCTGGAAACATAAATGATACAATATTATATTAGCATAACCTTTGAGAAGTTTCAAAATATACTTTTTTGATATTTGAAAGTTATCTAGAGAACATTAAATATTAGATATTTTTCTTTTAATACTTTTCTACTTGACTTCCATGTTATAATATTCAAATAAAAATGGATTTTTATCATTTAAATTTTTTTAATGTTTATTTTTGAGAGAGAGAGACAGACAGAGCACGAGTGGGAGAGGGGCAGAAAGAGAGGAAGACACAGAATCTGAAGAAGTCTCCAGGCTCTTAACTATTAGCACAGAGCCTGACACAGGGCTTGAACCCACAAACTGTGGGATCATAACCTGAGGTGAAGTGGGACACTTAATTAACTGAGCCACCCAGGCTCCCCTTAAAATGTCCCATTTTGAAGTGTACATCATCAATGCGAAAAAGTTTGCTAAATGCAAAACAATACCAGAATGAAAATGTCATAAACTTTTAAGTGCTTTTAACTAGCATTTTCTACACCATCCAGAATATTTGCAGAAGATACAATTGATGTCTATTAAATTGTTTTTAAATAGACATATAACATACATGTAACTATAAAATAATGAGCCTTTGTTACTATTTAATAGTATCAAACTTACCGGTAATTATTCTGACCCACATATTTCTTCTACAACTGCTGCTTGTGGGGAGGTGCCGTCTTTTCTACTCATGATAATTTATCTTTTTAGACCATTTTCCAACCACTCATTTTAGAATACTCTTTCTCTTCATAAGACTATACAATCAATGATCTCACCTGATATTATCCATTGATTCCTGAATTACCATCTAGAATTCCTTGTAGGCTTCTCTGTCATTATTTTAAGCATCATTCCTGTTGTATATCTCTGGGATTTCAAGATCCACAATCATAGTCCTTTCAGTAACTGTCACTTCCTTTTTTTCAGTAATTATGACCACCTTTCTTACAAATACTACTCAGACTTTCCTACTCACTCCTATGATTATTCATTAGTTCTTTCATTTCCCTTAATTTTGTTTCCTTCATCAACTCAATTTCCAGCATTTTTTTTCAACTCTTTACTAACACCTTCTAAATCTCAAGTCATTCTCAAATCGCTGTATCCTGCTGCCAATAAACTTGTTGCCTTACTAAGACGTTTCCCCATTGGTCTTTAAATTTTTATTGTTTCTATCTAAATCTTCATTTACCATTCTTTCTAGAGTAAATGCTATGAGTTATCATTAAAAGAATCATAAAGTTACTTCCTTGTGTTGCTTCTTTTACACTTTCAACTAAATTCTATTTCTATGCTTGGCAACTTCACAACAGTATGAATTGAGGGGGAGGGTATGATTTAGCCAATAACATCCACTATTGGAATTAGAGATCTTCCTTTACAAAACTTCACATTTATCAAAGATGTAGAGGGGCACCTGGGTGGCTTCATTGGTTAAGTGTCTGACTTGATTCATGTAATGACCTCACGGTTCATGAGTTCAAGCCCTGCATCAGGTTCTGCACTGACAACTCAAAGGCCTGGAGCCTGCTTCAGATTCTGTGTTTCCCTCTCTGTCTCTTCCCTTCCCCTGCTTGAGCTCTCCCTCTCTCAAAAATAAATAAATAAACATTAAAAAATGTCAAAAAAAGATTTAGAGTTGAGACCTGGTGGTATTTTAGAACTAACATGGAGAAAGAGAATTTTACTTGTGAACCCAAAATACAAACACAGTTCATATGCTTCATTCTTTTTTGTGCAAATTTGTGTCAAACATGCTTCCAAGATGGGCAGTTGAGATTCTAAACTACACAAAATTTTTAGTGTTAACAACATGATATGAAATTAATATTTAATGACATCAGAACCAAGACAGAGGTTTTCTTGGTCACTATAACCACATAATTAATTTAGTTTTTTTTTTTTTTGAACATAGTTGACACACAAGTATACATTAGTTTCAGGTGTACAACGTAGTGCTTCAACTTCTGTATATGTTATGCTATGCTGAAGACAACTGTAGCTAGAGTCTGGCAACATACAGCCCTAATACAATATCATTGACTATATTGCCTACGTTGTGGCTTTTATTCCTGTGACTGACTCATTCCATAACTAGAAGCCTATCTCTCTCTCTCTCTCTCTTTTACTCATTTTGCCCATCCACACATCCCTCCCCTCTTGCAACCATCAATTAATTCTCTGTATGAGAGTTTTCCTTTTTTTTTATATTGTCCTATATACATGACCATATACACAGAAATTTTTAAAAATAACGGGTTTCGGGGCGCCTGGGTGGCGCAGTCGGTTAAGCGTCTGACTTCAGCCAGGTCACGATCTCGCGGTCCGTGAGTTCGAGCCCCGCGTCAGGCTCTGGGCTGATGGCTCGGAGCCTGGAGTCTGTTTCCGATTCTGTGTCTCCCTCTCTCTCTGCCCCTCCCCCGTTCATGCTCTGTCTCTCTCTGTCCCAAAAATAAATAAACGTTGAAAAAAAAAATAACGGGTTTCTTCCCTTAATTAGAAATCAATGTAAACATCTTAGGAAGACTGGCAAATTTAATATTTCCTAAACCACCAGGTCTACTTGCTTATTGCGTATCTTCTTTGGTGAGATGTTTGTTCAGATTTTCCCCTTGCTTTCTTCTATAAACATTATAGTTTTGCACTTTATATTTAGACCTATGAGCCATTTTGTGTTAATTTTTGTAAGGGCATAAAGTCTTTGTTTAGGTTTGTTTGTTTGTTTGCTTGTTTTTTGCTTTTGAATGTACCATTATTCAAGCACTGTTTGTTGAAAAGACTATAATTTTCTTTTTTTAAGTTTTGGGTTTTTTTTAATGTTCAGTTTATTATTTTTGAAAGAGCGAGAAAGAGCACGAGCAGAGGAGGGGCAGAGAGTGAGAGTGAGACACAGAATCTGAAATAGGCTCCAAGTTCTGAAGTGTCAGCACACAGCCTGGTTCAAGGCTTGAATGCAGGAATGATGAGATCATGACCAGAGTCAAAGTGGGAGGCTTAACCAACTGAACCACCCAGGCGCCTCAAGACTATAATTTTCCAATTAGCTTTTTTTTTTTTCTGTTTGTTTGTTTGTTTTTGTTTTTTAGTCTTTGTCAAAGATCACTTGACTATTTTGGTGTAGGCCATTTCAGGGTTCTGTATTTTTTTTTTTTTAGAGGGGAGAGGAGAGGAGCAAAGAGAAGGAGAGAGAGAATATGAAATCTGAAGCAGGCTCCACATTCAGTGTGGAGGTAATGTGGGGCTCAATCTCATGACCCTGAGATCATGACCTCAGTCAAAATCAAGAGTCAGATACTCAACCAACTAAGCCACCTAGGTACCTCTCTAATACATTATTTTGATGTACTTGTCTATTCTTTTACACGTTATCCTGTCTTCTATGGATTTACAGACATCAAGAAATCTAAGTCTTCTAATATTTTTGTAGTGGACTGGCTATTCGAGATCTATTTACTTTCCATATAATCTTTAGAAAAAGTTTTTCAATGTCTACACAATAGCTTTCTGAAATTTTGATAGGAATTGGGCATTGAATCTATAGATCAAACTGTGAGTAATTAACATCTTAACATTGTTGAGTTCTATATTACATGAACATGGAATACCTGGGTCTTCTGACTTCTTTAACCAGAGATTTAAACTTTTCTACATATAATGCTGTACATATTTCATAATTTATAATTATTTCATTTCGGGGCACTATTCTAAAGGGTATTTTTATTCCAATTACACATTACTAGTATATAGGAAAGCACTTTATTATTATTATATGTTTAATATTAGCATAATAACTTATGATCTTGCTATAATCACTCATCATCTTCAGGAGTTTTTCTAGTGAGTTTTGGGATTTCCTATACCATGATGTCATTGTGAATAAAATAGTTTTCTTTCTTTTTTTTTAAGTGTTTTATTAATTAATTAATTAATTAATAGAAAGAGAGTGTGAGCAGGGGAGGCACAGAGAGATAGCAAGAAAGAGAATCCCAAGCAGTCTCCTCACTGTCAGTACAGAGCCTGATACGGGCTTGATTCCCAAATCATGAGATCAAGACCTGAGTTGAAACCAAGAGTTGGATGCTGAACCAACTCAAGCCACCTTTTTTTCCCCCCTAATCTGTGTGCAATTATATATTTTTCTTATTATATTTCACTAGGTAAGAATTTTGGTGCAACGTTGAGTAAGAGTGGTGAGAGAAGGGGTGCCTGGGTGGCGCAGTCGGTTAAGCGTCCGACTTCAGCCAGGTCACGATCTCGCGGTCTGTGGGTTCGAGCCCCGCGTCAGGCTCTGGGCTGATGGCTCAGAGCCTGGAGCCTGTTTCCGATTCTGTGTCTCCCTCTCTCTTTGCCCTCCCCCGTTCATGTCTGTCTCTCTCTGTCCCAAAAATAAATAAACGTTGAAAAAAAATTAAAAAAAAAAAAGAGTGGTGAGAGAAGAAAATTTCGCCTGGCACCTGTTCTTAGGGGAAAAGTGCCTAGTATCTCAATATTATGTATGTGGTTAGCTTTTGCTCTTTTTGTAGATTTTTTTAAATCAATTGAGGAAGTTCCTTTTTATTTCTGGTTTGTTGAGACTTTTTTATTAGAAATAGTTCTTAGTGTGAGGCAAATGCTTTTTCTCCATGAGTTGCTATTATCATTTGTTCCTTCTTACCTGCTGACATGGTGGATTACACAGAATGATTTTAAATGTGGAATCTCTCTTGCATATCTTGAATACATCTTACTTGGTCACCATGTATATAAATATTTATTAAGTTGAATTCAACTTCCTAATATTTTCTTGAGGAATTCTGCACTTATGTCATAAAAGATACTGATTTTTTTTTTTGGTAGTATTTCATGTGTGCTTGGTATTAGGGTAATGTTGGACTTGTAGGATGGCTTGGAAGTGTTCTTCTTGTGTCTTAAAGAAATACTGTGAAGAATTGGTAAAGTTTCCTTATATGTTTGGTACAATTCACTACGAAAATCATCTTGTGCTTCCTTCTTTCAAACATTATTGTTTATTCAATTTCTTTAATATATATAGGCCTTTATAAGGTTATCAATTTCTCCTTGCATAAGTTTTAGGAGTATCAGTATTTAAAGGAATTGGTCTCTTTGAAGCAATTTATCAAAATTGTGGGTAAATATTTTTTTTATATTTTATTAACATTTTAATGTATTTTATACCAGTAATAATGACCATTCTTTCCTCTGTCATACTGGTATTTCAAGTTTTCTTTTTTCCTAACATAAGTAAAGATTTTTCAATTTCATTAATCTTCTTAAAGAACCAGCTTTGAATATTTTATCTCCATTTTTTCCTGTTTATATTTTCATTGTTTTCTGATGTATTTTTATTATTTATTTTATTTTGCCTCCATTAGACTTAAATTGAAAGATTTCTGTGGTTTCCTGAGGTGGAACCCTAGGTCATTTATTTTAGAGCATTTTCTAATATATGTATTTAATATTATAAATTTTCTCTAAATACTTTTTGGGTTGCATCTAACAAATTTGATTAAGTCTCATTTTCATTTTACTCAAAATTTAACATTTCTCTTGGCACTTTTGCTTGAATGATATGTTATTTAGAAGCTAACTGTGTGTTTGTTCTAATAGTTTTGTAGTGGGCTCCGTAGTTATTCTGCATACTCAATCAAGTCATTTGTGAAGAGAGTTTTACTCTTTCTGTCCAGTCCCAAATGAGTTTCTTTTTCAAGTATAATGTTAAATAGAAGCTCAAGAGTGGATATTCTTTGTTTGTTCCTAACAGTAATGCATAAGCATCAATTCTTTCATTATTAAGTATAATGTTAGCTGTGAGATTTTTGTAGATGCCCTTTATCATGTTAAGGAAATTATCTTTTATTTTTTGGTTTTCTGAGTGTTTTTTGCTTGTTTGCTTGTTTTTAACATGAAAGGGTATTTGGTTTTGTTTTGGTTTTTGGATTTTGCTTTGGATTTTGTAAAATATTCTATCTGAATCTAATTTGATACTCTATAGTTAGATAACACAAGTTTAGAATTGCTGTTTTCTTAAAGAATTATCGGTTAAGCGTCCGACTTCAGCCAGGTCACAATCTCGCGGTCCGTGAGTTCCAGCCCCGCGTCAGGCTCTGGGCTGATGGCTCGGAGCCTGGAGCCTGTTTCTGATTCTGTGTCTCCCTCTCTCTCTGCCCGTCCCCCGTTCATGCTCTGTCTCTCTCTGTCCCAAAAAAAATAAATAAATGTTGAAAAAAAATTAAAAAAAAAGAATTATCATTGTATAATAATTATCATTATTATTATAGTTGTATTATATATGATATGTATTATATCATGTATAATATATAATTGTATTACAATTGTATAATTATCATTACATAATGATAATTCTCTTTATGCCTGTTTCTTTTTGTAAAACCAGCTTTGTCTAAAATCAGCATATTTTATCTTTTCCTTGATTAATGTTGGCTGGCATGATATTTCTTTTCCCACTCTTTTTCTTTTAACCTATTTGATTCTTTATACTTAAATTCACTTTTAAACACTACATTTGGCTGAGCCTTGTTTTTTCCCCCCTGTATTCTATCAATCTCTGCTTTTTACTTGGTGCTTAATTTTTCACTGTTATTTGTCTATAGACCAATGTGTACACTAGAATGTAATTTAATTTCCAAATTTCTAGAAATTGCTCTAATCTTTTTGTTACTGACATCTGATTTAATTTCCAGCCATCAGAGAACTGTATAAATCATTTCTAAATGTATTGAAACTTTCCTTATGACTCAGAATATGATTTATTTTGGTAAATGGCACATGTGCCTTTGAAAACCATTTGCATGCTTCAATGAGGTCTTTTTTTATTCATGCTGTTTAATGTATATTTTTTCTATCACTTGAAAAGAGAGCTGTTTAGAAATATCAAAATATGTAGATTTTTCTCTACTTTCATTTGTAATTGCTTCACTTTATATACTTTATTATTATATATGACAACTACGTTGTTAATTGCACATAATTAAAATTGTTATGTATTCTTATTGAAAAGATATTTCCATAATTATAATCTTTACCTCTCATTTGACTATTGTGTTACAGTTTATGTCACACTAACAGAGCTGTATTAGCTCTACTAGTAATGTTTGAAAAGTGTACCTTTTTCCTATACCTTTAATTTCAAAATTTTGTGTTCTTATAAAGATTGCCCTTAAAAAATAACATGTAAGTGAGCTTTTCTCTTTATCTACATTGACCATCTTTGTTTAATTGGGGTCTATAATGCTTTATATTGAGTGTAATTACTGCTGTAATTGGGTTTAATCCAGTAGTATACTGGTAAATGTTCAGCAAGTTGGCTTTGTTTAAGTTGCAGATAGCTACAACAATTAGTTTTTTATTTTTCCCAAGACCATGTTTCCTAACCATATCTTTGCCATCACTGTTTTCCCCAAATATCTGGGGATATTGAGGTTGGATAACGCCCCCCTGCTCTCATTTTGGGATCTCCTTTGTTGATTTTTTTTCTCATGCTCCACTGTGGGACTTATTTGCAAAGGCATTGCCAACTGCTAGGCATATCAACTGAAAAATATTTAGCCTCTGAATCCACTCCATGTGGATCCTGTCTGTGGTAAGAAGAAAAGTCAAAGCTACCTGAGCCTCATGTTTGGTTGGTCTGAATTCCTTTACTCTTTGATCACTGTTAGTTTGTGTGTGTGTGTGTGTGTGTGTGTGTGTGTGTGTGTGTGTGTGTGTGTGTGTTTTGATTTTTATGGAGTACTCCTGTCACCATTAATTTAGCTATAGCACTGCTGGGACAGGTCTGTATTACTGATTATATATTTATCTCTTCTGATTCATTCTTCCCTGTTGGTTGAGGTGAACCAATATTTATGCTTTTTCCATTTTTTTTAAATGAAGTTAAGTAGTTTAGAGAAGTAGGAATGAGGTTTGATTTTTGCCAGCTTGAGCTCAGAGAAAATGACTGAGTTCAAATTTGCCCCTTTACCTACTGTTCAAAATCGGCTCATTCATTCTTCCTGTTGCACTCACTTCCAACAATGATGGGTTTTTACATTCAAGAAATCTGGAAACCACATATACTATTTGACTCTCATTCTCTAGGAAGAAGACCAATTTAATTTAAAAAATTAAAGAGTAGAATTAATAGAATGATATAGTAGTTAAGAAAACAGTAGTATGAATCAAAGCATTCTGTGTAATTATGATGAGTCTATTCCCTATTGTCTACATGAACTAGGAAAATTAATTAATATTTCTGTACTTCATTTTTCAGAAACAATATAAATGTCACATTTAAAACAAACCTAATATTTCCTTTTTTTCGCTAATTAGATTTACATACAAATCGGCCAAATTTAAAGCTTAAATACTAAATATGAAAATACTTATAAAATATTCTTTTTCTCTTTAAAAAAATTTAAATGTTTGTTTATTTTTGAGAGAGAGAGAGTCAGAGCATGAGAGGGGTAGGGGCAAAGAGGAAGGAGACACAGAATCTGAAGCAGGCTCCAGGCTCTGAGCTGTCAGCACAGAACCTGATGCAGGGCTCAAGCCCACAAACCGTGAGGTCATGACCTGAGCCAAAGTCAGACACTTAACCAACTGAGCCACCCAGGCACCCTGAAATACTCCTTACTGAAATTTAAAGGACTGATGTAAAAAAAATTACCATTTTGTGGCTGCCTCAAACTCTTTAATATGAAGAAAGGAGGCGTGTATATGTTAGAATGATGCAAGACACAATTAATAAAAAACTCTGTGTCTATTACACTTAAATAATAATTACACTTGTCATATCACATCAAGTATACTCCAGAGACTTGCTGATAGACAATTCAATGGTTTAATGATGTCATGTCCTTTCCATCTCTCTGCATTGTCATCTTGTATATAAATGTTGCCCTCAGATGACTGTCATTATATGAATAATACAGTCACAATAATTCTTGATAACAGTCACATATGAAAATACAATGCCTATGCACAAATCAATTGCTGGCAAGACAAAAGAATATCCAAAGTTATCTTAGATTGCCCACTGTGAGGGGAATGAATGCTGAGAAGTCAACAAAGTTAACCACGGCAGTGTTTATTACCATCAAAAACACAGATGGAGGTGACTTGTCTGCATATGCCAAAGGGGGGATAAACCTTTCGTGATTAACAGGATCTTCCTTTACAATTTTTAAATGTCTTTTATGAGTTTATAATAAAATATTCAAATTAAAAGAATTAAAATTTTCATTTGAAGAACCTTAGAAATTTTGACTACTTCATTTTGTAAACAAGGTGACTGTCTTATGTTATGCAATTGGTGTGAACAATGATCAACTTGATACAATAATTAAGCTCTAGAGAAAGGATGTCTCCCACCAAAAAAACTTAAAAACAAGCCTCAAAAAGATCAACTGTAACTATTAGTAAACTAACTCCCTGATAGTAAAAACAAAACAACCAACAAACCCTGAACATTGCTTAAGAGATGACCACAAAATTCATAATTTCTACTTGTTCTCTATGCCCAGAATACAAAATCACCAATTAATGTGCTGAGAAGCAGGAAAATGTGACTAATAATTATAAAATAAAATTGTTAATAAGAAACCCTACAAAATGACCCAGATATTGGAAAGGCCCAGGAAGTAGGAAGCGTCATTGAAGTGGCTGTGACAAATATGTTCAAGGACTTAAAGACAAACATGTCTTTAATAATGAATGAACATACAAGAAATTTTAGGAAACTGAACTATAAAAGTTTAGAACTGAAAAGTACAATACTTGGAACAGAACATACAATTGACAGTGATGACATTGATTTGAAATGGCAGAAAAATGGTCAGTGAATTTGAGATGGAACAACAGAAATTATCCAATCTAATTATGAGAAAGATAGAACATTGAAAACAAAACCAAAATAAAGAAACAGGGCCTCAATGATTGTTTGGATATTATCAAGTCATCTGCATAAAACTGAATCCTCAAGAATGGAAGGGTATGGAGAAAAAAAAGTGTAAAAGCATATTTGAGAAATAAAAGATTTACATATTTGGTTAAAAAAATATACACTAACATATCCAAGGATCTTAGCAAATATAAAACAGGATAAATCCAAAAAAATGCTCGGTAGGTACCTGACAGTCAGGTTCAACCAATGATAAGGAGAAAAGCTTAAAAGAATGAAGATAATAAAGACATATTACATACAAGGGAAGAATGACATGAATAAAAAATGACTTTTCATAAAAAACAATAAAGGACCATAAAAACCTAACAGCATTTTTCCTTTCTGAAAAAAAGTCAACACAGAAATCTATATTCAGAAAAAAATCTTCAAAAATGAACATTAAATTCAAAAATAATCAGGAAAACAAGAATAAAGTTTACTACTCACAGGGAATGAAAAGGAAGTCTCTGACTCTAACAAATATTGACACCAAATGGAAGCTCAGAACTACAAGAAAAACTAAAGAGCTGCTGTAATGGTATATATTTTGGTAAATACAAAATACTATTTTATTAGCTATTTACTTTCCTTAAAAATATATGGCTAAGAGCCCCTGGGTGGCTCAGTTGGTTAAGTGTCCAGCTCTTGATTTTGGCTCATGCCATGATCTCATATTTCAGGGATCAAGTCCCTTGTCAGGCTCTGTTTTGACAGATGCAGAGCCTGTTTAGAATTCTCTCTCCTTCTCTCTCTCTGCCCTTCCGCACTCCTGTTCTCTGTTTCTCATTCAAAATAAATAGATAAATATTAAAAATATATATATATATCATTATGTAAAGCCAATATACTATATTAGATTTATAATATATGTATTTGTAATATTTATGAAAATAGTAGCAGCCCTCAGAATGAGTGTAAATGGAAATAGCCAGTAGGTTCTTAAATTATACATAAAATATTAAATATTAACTTAAAGTTGCTTTTAATGAGTTAAAATACATGTTGATATCCTTAGAAAAAAATTTATTTAATTCAAAGAGATACAGTTTCAAAGTCAATGAAGGAATAAAATTAAAATCATGCTACATTTCTATTTCTGGATAGTAAAGTGGGATTCTGACACTTTCACAGACTATCCTAGGCTGGAAGAACCTATTTCTATTTAAAATCACTGGTCACTATAGTAGATGGTAGGAAATGTGATGAATCATAGAAGTGACATACACACCACTGATGGAAGTCATTTAAACGTATCTATTAGCTGCTGGCCAGAAAAAAAAAAAAAAAAAAAAAAAAAAAGTACCTGAAAGGAGGAAAGTAAGAAATATCTGTGAAGAAAACTGAGGGCTATCATTGTTCCTACCTGAAAGATATCAAAAAGTAAGTTTCAAACCTCTGTCAAAAAATTTACCAATTGTGGTAAGCAGAATAATTGCCCCCCCAAATATATGATATCCAAAACCTTGTTACATATAAATAACTTTATAAGAGAAAAGTTATCACATGTCTGTGATAACTTTGCAGACATGATTAAATGAAGATATTGAGATGATGAATGGATATTGAGAGATTACCTGGATTCTCCAGGTGGGCTCTGAATGTAATCACAAGTGGAGGTAAAACACATTCCATAAAGAAGGAGAAGTCAGTGAGATAAGAGAGGCATAGTTTGGAATGATGTGGCCATAGTGAAGGATTAGGCAGCCACCAGATGCTTAAAGAGATAAGAAACTGATTTTCTCTTAGAACTTTCTAAATGGAACACAGCCCTGCTGACACCTCAATTTCAATCAAATGAAATGATTTTGGGCACTTGGCCTCAAGAACCGTGAAACAATAAATTTCTGTTGTTTTAAGCTATCGTTGTAATTTGTTACAGAAGCCATAGGAAACAAATTCACCAATTTTTCCTAAAATATCTTGCTAATTAATTTCTTTCTGCAACTTTACCAAAATACTGCATATTGCATTTAATTGGGTTGAAAATACTAAATGTGTTCCTTAATTTGCATTTCATTACATTTTAAGATAATACTTTGTGATCTTTTTCCCCTCTATGTAGTTTTTTCTTACATTGGTTGTATTCCAAATAAAGACTCAATTCAAATAAATTTGATGTCTACATCAGATCACTCTGACAAAGTAAGTCAAGATATTAAACAAACACATAACTCATATACAACCAGTAAGTAAATCACCATTTTTTAAGGAAAAAAAAACTGCTTCTACTTTAGCATCTTCTGATAAATCATGACAGTTACAAAATTATTTATGAGCATGTTTTATTGATTAAGCCAGGAACTGAATAACTACCTGGAAGGTATCTCCTAGAACAATCAACGTGACAGAAAATGGCATAGTTATAATTTTAGAAGCTATGTTAATTTTTGAGCAGTGTACTCTGATTCTATAGGCATCTATTATGTGATCCATCTATGAAGAAATGTGAGTGAAATACCGTGAGGTTAATGTAAGATGCACGCAGAAAATGAGGGTAGCAAGTTTCCAAAGTCAAATACCTATCCTCACCAGCCACGAGTCTTATAGTTTTTCCACATTCTTTCCAAAATTGCTATTGTAAGGTTTTCTAATTTTAGCTCTTATTCATATGAAGAAGTATCTCATTTTGGTTTACTTTTCATTTCTCTAATGATGGATGATATTGAACATATTTTCATGGGCTTATTCCATTTTTCTATCTACTTTTATAATCTTCATCCATTATTAATTGATTCATTTTCATACTGATTTATAATTCTTTTTATAGTCCTTTGCAGAACATATAAGCCTATTGCCAGAAATGAATTTTTTTCTCCTCGTATGTTGTTTGATTTTCCATTGTAATAGTGTCTTTCAAAGACCTATTTTTTAGAAAAAAATATGGTTCATATTATTTTCTGTCCTGAAAAATTTTTGCTTGCCTCATGATCATAAGATTTCCTCTCACCTTTTACTTTAGAGATTTTCGTAGTTTTAATTTTTCTATTTTGGTCATAGTCCATGTCAATTTTTTTTTATTGTTTTTGATGCAAGGTAATAGGCAACTTTCTTTTTTTTAACTTTTTATTTAAATTCTAGCTGGTTAACATATAGAGTAATATTAGTTTTAGTGGTAGTATTTAGTGATTCACCACTTACATCTAACTCCCAGTGCCATCACAACAAGTTCTCTCCTTAATATCCATCACCCGTTAAGTCCATCTCCCTGCCCACCCTCCTTTCTGGCAACTGTCAGTCTGTTCTCTAGTTAAGAGTCTCTTATGGTTTGCCTCATACTTCTTCTTTTTTTTTTTTTCTCCCTTCCCTTCTGTTCATCTGTTTTGTTTCTTAAATTCCACATTTGAGTGAAATCATGTGGTACTCATCTTTCTCTGACTGACTTATTTCACTTAGCATAATACATTTTAGTTCCATTCATGTCTGCAAGTGGCAAGCTTTTTCATTCTTTTTGATTCCTGAGTAATATTCCATTATATTCATACCACATCTTTTTTATCCATTTATCAGTCAATGGACATTTGGGCTCTCTCCATAATTTGACTACTGTTGACACTGCTGCTATAAACATCAGAGTGCATGTGCTCCTTTGAGTTAGTATTTTTGTATGCTTGGGTAAATAGCTACTAGTGTAATAGCTGGCTAGTAGGGTATAACTTTTTGAAGAACCTCCATACCATCTTCCAGAGTGGCTGCACCAGTTTGCATTCCTATCAACAGGGTAAGAAGGTTTCCCTTTCTCTGCATCCTCGTCAACATCTATTGTTTCCTGTGTTAATTTTAGTTATTCTGACAGGTGTGAGGTATATCTCATTGTAGTTTTGATTTGTATTTCCCTGATGATTAGTAATGTTGAGCATCTGTTCATGAGTGTATTGGACATCTGTATGTCTTATTTGCAAAATTGTCTATTCATGTCTTCTGCCCATTGCTTAAATGCATTGTTTATGGGGTGTTGAGTTTGATAGGTTCTTTATAGATTTTAGATATTAACCCTTTATCAGATAGGTCATTTGCAAATATCTTCTCCCAGTCTGAAGCTTACTTTGATTTTGTTGATTGTTTCCATCAATGTGCAAAAGATTTTTATCTTGATGAAGTCCCAATAGTTCATTTTTGCTTCTGTTTCCCTTGCCTCAGGAGATATGTTTAGAAAGAAGTTGTTATGGCAGATGTCAAACAGGTTTCTGCCTGTGTTCTCCTATAGAATTTTGATGATTTCTTATCTCACATTCAGATATTTCATGAGTTTGAATTTATTTTTGTGTATGGTGTAAGAAAATGGTCCAGTTTCATTTTCTGCACATTGCTGTACAGTTTTTCCAACAGCATTTGTTGAAGAGACTGTTTTTTCCATTGGATATTCTTTCCTGCTTTGTTGAAGATTAATTGACCACACAGGTGTGGGTCCATTTCTGGGTTTAAATAAGGAAATTTCATTTTTTTAAGTTATGGACCCATTTGTTCCTGCATCACATTTTCCTATTGAATTTTCATTTTCACTTTGTTGAAAATCAACTGATTTTATATTTAATGATTTATTTTTGAACTCTCTATTCTGTTCCATTAATCTCTATGTCTGTCTTTATTGTAGCATTGCATTATTACAATTTCATTAACTTCATAGTTCATCTTGAGGTCATGTTGTGAAAATCTTCCAATGCTTTTCTTCCTATTGCAAATTGCTTATGTTATTTTAGTCGCTTTGTATACTCCAATGATTTTTGACACAGCATATCCATGTTTATAAAAATGTATTCTAGAATTTGAATTTCATTACGTAAAATAAATCACACTATTCATATCAGTTCTTCCAATCATAATCATGGTATACCCTTGCTTATTTAAGATATTGGACCTTTTTTGTTAATCTATTCCTAAGTATTTCATTGTTTTGATGCTATTATAAAACTTACCTCAAAATTTTATGTTCCAACTGGTTATGTATGCTAGAATATAAAAATGGCATTTATTTTTGTGCCTTGTGTTTATTATGCAACCTTCCTAAAACTGAACTTTATCTGGGAATTTTGAATAATTCCCTTTGAATTTTCTATATCACATTTGTGCTTTGAGGATTACAAACAAGTTCCATTTACCATTTCCAATTTGAATATTTTTTCTTTTTTTTTTGACAGAGTTAAAGTTTGTCTTATTCTTAAAATGAACTTGCTAGCAAGTTGTAAGGTAAAAGCAATGATACTATAATTATATTTAACATTAATTTCCCTCCTAAATTCTGTATTTATGATAAGTATTTTTGAAATATGTGTTTGCTTTCATTACTCATAATGATAAACCTTGCCATAATATTATAGCAGATTATACTTGATATATTAAAATAATAATATTATAATGAGATATATCTATTTATAATTAACTGAACACATATTTGAAGTGCAAGCTTGAAGTGTGCTTTTGTTCTTGTTTGGTCTTTTTTAATGAAAAGATATGTGCAGTAAAATAAAAATATGTAATCACTACAGTGAATGTGGAAGATTAAGCACCACACTGGAAGCCTATATGTATGCCAATAACATTTTCTCTGCCTATTTATAAAGAATGTCAAAGTCCACAGATGGTATCTACACTTGTGGTGAATATAACATAATGTATAGACTTGTAGAATCATTATGTTATACACCTGAAATTAATGTAACATTGTGTGTCAATTATACTCAAATTAAAAAAGGAAAAAAAATGAATGTTAAAGCCCAGTATTTACTTCATGTTTATATATTTATAAATTTGATACTCATATCTGAAAGTTTCAATTTATAAACAAATATTTCTGAAACTTTCTTTTTCATTGTTTTTTTTTTCAAAAATTTCCATGGAATACAAACAAAACCCCGAGATATTTAATGTAGGTAACCCACAATAGTAAATCACCAGGCCGTGATATCCCCTCTTTGGAACAGAGTTTATCTCATATTGCCCAGCACATATTGCCTGTTGATCAGCACACATGAATCCTGCAGGGTTAAATTTTCAACTTAGAGAAAGTTTATTGGACCTTTCTACTGTGGGATTTTCAAATGACATATGAAGGAAAACACCAGCTCAAAGCCTATTGTGATCAAAGATGAAGATACATCAGTAAGACTGTTTGGAAGAATCCTGCCTCTTTCCCTGTATTGCTACCTTATGTTAATTAGGAAGCCGAAGATATTTACCTCAGAACCAAGATTGGAAGAATTGAGGATAGTTAACACAACATGGTAGAATACTGGCCTCACCTGAATGTTTGTGACTGAGGAAACATTAGCCCTTCCGAAAATGTGACCAGGGCTATTTGATCCAACCTTCCTGGTACTAGCTTTTTGATATGGGGAATCAGTGATCTTTGGGACTGATTAGCTGTGTCCACACTCTGTTAGGATGCATGACCTTAAATTTCCACAAATTCTAACTGGGGCTCTGAAGAAGACAGCTCTCTCTCTAATGGGCTATTCTGCAGGGGAGCAAATTAGCCTTTACTTCTTGGTAGATTAATTTCTTAATATAAAGTAATTTCTCTCTTTGTAGTTTGTCATGATGCATTTCAAAGGATATGAAATGAAAAATTACTGTCTTATATTTTAAGGCAATTGTACTACTAGAGAAGCTGGACAGTTTACCTTGATTGGCTATTTTTTAAAATAAATTTGCTTAGCATTTTCAAATCCAAATCCAAAATATCAATACTTTTGTAACATTGCTTGTCAGTTTCCATGAAACTTCAGGAAAGATCCACAAAAGCTTTATTTAGTGGAAATAACAATAGTGGTATATACAGTAATAATATTTTCTAATGTTTATGTTTGAAGGAAAGAGAGAGCATGAGCGGGGGAAGGAAGAGAAAGAGGGACACAAAGAATCTGAAGCAAGCTCCAGGCTCTGAGCTGTCAGCACAGAGCCCGGATTCTGAGCTTGAACTCACAAACATGAGATCATGACCTGAGCCAAGTTAGGCACTTAACCGACTGAGCCACCCAGGTTCTCCTATAGAGTAATAATATTAATTCTAACATATGACACCAAATTCTTAAAAAGAATATGATATTCAAACTAATTTTCTTTATTTGAGTAACGATTCCCTTTTCTATCGGCACAATTCTTAATTGCTGCATCAAACCCCTCGCATAACCATTGCAAGAATTCCTAACTTGTTTCCTTGTTTTTCTTTGTTATCTTTTTGCATATTATTAAATAACTAAAAAAACAAAACTTTCAATTATGTGGTCAACAATTTCCACCCTTCCCGTTCCTGAAAGTCTGCAGACTTGCCCTTGGATCCCAGCTTCCATGTTTCTAGCTCTCACCATTACTTCTACTTCTCCCCTATTCCTTGGAAACGTAGGAGAATGTACTTTCTGGTACCTTTCCACTTCAGTGGTCTGGACATGAGGTATACGTCACTTTGGAGTTGAAGTATTAAGAGGCATTGTATAGCTCTTCATGCTTTCTTCCCTTACAGAAAGAAGGAAAGCCTGAACCCTGCATTGACCTTGGAGTATTATTAGAAGCTGAATCCACAGTCAACCTTGTTTCAGGTTACAAGGGGACTGGAACTCAGCCCATTTGCTGATCCATGTAAAACAAGGAAGATACGGCTTTGGCATTTTAGAAAACACTGGAACTTTTTTGTTTGGGAGAGCTTTTACTTTTGTTGCTGTTTTTACTCTATAGTTTCATAACCTGATAACTATACAATTTCATTCCAATTTTAATTTTCTAAGCATGGTCCACTGAGACATGTTTAGCAAGTATATAGTAAGTGGTCTCTGCTGTTATTTAGTTACTTTGCCTTCATCTCTCCCTAGGACAATTACCCAGCTTCCTTCTTTCTCTGATAATCATATTTTTAATGCTGGGCTCCTTTCCTGAAGTTACTGTCTCAGCCTTGCCAACAATCTCTATTGTAATCCAGGGAACTTTGTTTCAGCCAAAAGCGAAGAACAGAAATGACAACTCGAGCACTTTTTTACTTTCAAATCTTCAGCCAATAAAATATAAGCAGGGCCTAAGAAAATCTCAGTCAGTTCCACATGGAATATAAGAATCCTCAACAAACCTTGTGCCAGAGTAAAAGCCCTCCTGCTATTGAATGTTCTGGATACGTAGAATCCTTTAAACTAGCATGGAATAAATACACATATCTGATTTGTGGCGTTTTGCTTTGTGCCAGAGAATGGTTACATTCCCAGTGAGTTTTGAAGAATGTTTTGGTTTGGGAGAAAAAGCCCTACAGCATTTTCACTAGCTTTCCTCTCAAGAAAAGTTCCTCATCCTGCTTTATTTATTTATTTTTTTGAGTTATTAAGTGCAGAGAGAATTCCTGAGGATTTTGCTTTATGTAAAAACAAAGACCCACAGCCAACTGATTCTTTTATAAAATAGTGCCACATTGTTTAGATAATGGTATTCAAAAAGTCTCTGGATTATTTGCAGATAGCAAATTTCTAAAACACCAAATTAAAAAAATATATGTCCGTGATTATCTCATGTAGATTATTCTCCCTCCCAGACAAAGACTGTCAAAGTAATCTGTTTAAACTAAGTAGCAGCTGGGATCTTGCTTAATAAGGTGAGAAATTCCAATGATAAATTAACTATATTTTTAAAGGTTTTAAATCTGACAAAACTTATACGTAGGAAAAACTACTGCTATAAATTAAGAGTAAAAGAAGAGAGGCACCTGGGTGGCTCTGTTGGTTGAACATCTGACTCTTGATTTCGGTTCAGATCATGATTTTATGATTTGTAGGATCGAGCCCCCAGTCGGGCTCTGTGCTGACAATGTGGACCCTGCTCGGGATTCTCTCTCCCTCTCTGCCCCTCTCCCCTGCTTGTGGTGTCTCTCTTAAAATAAATAAATAAACATTTTTAAAAAGTAAAAGAAGAATAGGAGTTTTGGCTTCAGAAAGCAGAAACAGACATAGACATATTGGATAATAAACACAGAATGAGCTGATCGTGTGAATTTTGATAGTAAGTCTACTATATTATATGTGAGAAAACTTAAGGGGCCTCAATATATTATATGTTATTCATATTTAAATCAAAAATATATTTTCCACCAAATGCAATAAAATCAGTCTTATGTTTCATTTGGGTTTTTCTATAATTTGGTTCTATAATTTTATAATATGGTTTCCTATAAAATACCACTTTGGTACCTAATGATTTGTATTATAAGGGCAATGGTACTTACTATTTATTTTTCTATAGTATTGCAAAATGGAAGATGTGTAGCCTTAAGATCCTAGGCTACCAATTTCTATCTTGAGTAAAAAAAGGGGGAACCAAATTTTGGCATAGATGATTTTAAGCTTTCGAAATCTTGAAATAAGGTGCTTGCTTCAGTTGCACATATACTAAAATTGGAACAAAATACAATATGCAACATACACACATATATACACATATAGTGATAGAGAGTATTTGTTCATGATGTCTCAATGTTTGAATGAAATTTTCTACTTTCATCCATAAGCAATATTGCCTTAACTATTAACTTGACAACTTTATCATCTCAAATTTATCTTTTCTCTGTCCCTTAATTTTTGACCACCACAGGGGTTAAATATATTACCACTGATTCATGATTTTTTTTCCCACTGCAGCTAAACTGTATGCTTATTGAATGCAAACCATTATTGACATAGTTTTCTTCCTTTCTTTCCTTTTCCTTTTCTTTCTCCCCCCCCCCTTTTTTTTTTGCTATTTAGATAATATGGATAATATGGATTAACATAAGCAATCAAAGTAAAACCAAATTGCCATTTGTAGCATATATTATGGTTACTTTCCTAGCCCATCCTCTGGAATTGTAAAGAGTTGTGCTATTTGGATACATTTAACTTTGTTTCATATAGAATGATGTCTCTGGATTTGCCTATGTTATTTGTAAATTCAAGCAAGTCCCACAACCCTTGCTATATGGCCTGACTCAGGCTGCTGCATGAAATCTGGTTTGAACTAAGCAGTAGAAGGCATCTCTTTGATGTAGTAACTGGTTCCGTGATGGCAGGTAACTTGAATGGTATAATCAGAGTAAAGTTCAGGAAGTCCACTTCTGATTTGGAAGAGACTTCCAAATATCTTCTCTCTAGATATTAATCAGTAAGTATAAAGTGGAGTTGTCAAATTTAATAAATAAAAATACAAGATAGCCAGTCAAACTTGTATATGTTATATGCATATACATAGTATTTGTATGTCCTACATTTTGCCTGGAAATACTTATAACAAAACAAGTTTATCTCAAGTACAAATTTAATATAGCATTTTGTATTTCATCTGACAACTTACACATTAACTTGAAAACAAAGTCCTCATAAAGGAGAGTATGGCCAAAATAACTAAAAGTAATTATTGTCAGAAACATGGTTTTATAGGTCTGCAATCTGTCTACAATTTTCATTTGCACTCAATACTAAATTCCTATCTTCTTCTGTTATTGTTAAATTATTTGATATTGCTATTTTGGGACACAGTGTGTGAATCAGCATAAAAATATCTGAGCATAGAGAAATCCAACCAGAGGAATGAACAGATGTTACAAATCTACATCAAGAGTAGTTTTGGCATGTTTAAGGAAGAGCAATCGGTTTAGTGCACCTGGCATATAGTGAACAGGAAGAGAATGGTGAGGAATGAGGTTAAAGCAGAAGCCTGGATCAAGAACAGCAAAGACTGGCATGTCCTAGGATTTTAAGATTGTATTGTCAGCACAGTGCAATAGCATGGAAATATTGACAAGAAGGGTGTGAACGACCTGATTTAAACTTGAAAAAATAATCATTCCAATATCTGTGCAGAAACTGAATTCTAGAGACATTATCAGAATTAAAATTTTGTTGGGAATAATATTGGCAAATGAAGATATTAGGGTGCACTAGGGTGATAGTGGTGGAGAGAAAGTTGTCCAGAAATAGTCTACTTTATGTAGACGGAACCAGAGGAGACAGCAGTCTGATTTAACAACATTTGCTTCACTTTCCTCATCTGTGATATGGGGATAATAATAGTCATATAATAAGTTGAGCTACATTAGTCTCTGAAAATTTTATCTCAATAAAATGTTGTATTTTCATGAAATCTTATAAAATTAAAAGACTATTAACCCAAATAACTAATGAAAGTTGGTTTATGCTGACATGAAAACATAGATGCAACTCAACACCAACAAAACCAAATAATCCTATTAAAAACTGGAAGAAGATCTGAATAAACATTTTTCCAAAGGAGACATACAGATGTCTAACTGACATGTGAAAAGATGCTCAACATCAGTAACCATCAAGGAAACACAAATAAAAACCACAATGAAAATCACCTCACTCCAGTCAGAATGGCTAGTATCAAAAAGACAAGAAATAACAAGCGTTGGTAAGGATTTACAGAAAAGGAACCTTCATGCACTAATGGTGGAAATGTAAATTGGTAAAGCCATAATGGTAAACATTATGAAGGTTCCTTACAAAACTAAAAGTAGGAGTACTATATGATCCAGTAATTCCAGTTCCGGGTATTTATTTGAAGAAAATGAAGATATTAATTCAATAAGATACAGGTATGCCTATGTTTATTGCAGCATTATTTAAAACAGCCAAGAAATGGAAACAACCTTGGTGTCCATCAATGGGTGAATGGATAAAGAATTGTGTGTATATATGCATGTGTGTGTACAACACCCCCCTCCCCGAACATACATACTATTCAGCTGTAAAAAAAAGAATGAAATCTTGACATTTGTGATAACACGGATGGAACCTGAGGGTATTATGCTAAATGAAATAAGCCAGAGAATGAAAAATACCCTATGATTTCACTGATTGGTGGAATCTAAAAAACAAAAGAACAAACAAAACAAACTCATAACACACAGAACATACTGGTGGTTGCTCAGGGTGAAGGCTGGGTAGTGGGAGAAATGGGTGAAGGGGATCAAGAGGTACAAATTTCCAATTATAAAAAAGTATTACGAATTTAAAAGAAAAAGTATTTGTAACTTTGTATGGTACAGATGGTAACTAGACTTATTTTGGTGATCATTTTGCAATGTATACAACTGGTAAATCATTATGTGCACTGGACATAAGTACAGCAGCTTTGTAATATATATTGAAATCAAAAGGTATCATGCCTCTAGCTTTGATCTTCATTGGCTATTCTGGGTCAATTAATAAAAAAGTAAAATAAAATAAAACAAAACAAGACAAAAATGTAAAACCACAAGCTCATAGAAAAAGATCAAACTTGTGGTTACCAGAGGCAAAAAGTGGGCAAGAGGGATTGGAGGAAAGTGGCCAAAAGATAGAAACTTACAGGTATAAGATAAATAACTAAGAATGTAATGTACAACATGATGACTAAAGCTAACACTGCTATATGATATACATGAAAGTTAAAAGAGTTAATACTAAGTTTTCTCATCACAAAGGTAATTTTTTCCTTCATTTAAATTGTATGTATGTGAGAAGAGGATGTTAGCTAAACCTGCTGTTGTATTCATTTCACAATATTTGTAAATCAAACCATGATGCTGTATGCCTTTAACTTATGCAATGATGTATGTCAATTATTTATCAATAAAACTGAAATAAATAATTATTTTTGCAATAAAATGTATATTTTTGTTATTCTTATTCATGGAAAAGCACACAGGAAAGCCTGTCATAAAACTCTGTTGTTTTTTTTTTTTTTAATTTTTTTTTTTCAACGTTTATTTATTTTTGGGACAGAGAGAGACAGAGCATGAACGGGGGAGGGGGAGAGAGAGAGAGGGAGACACAGAATCGGAAACAGGCTCCAGGCTCTGAGCCATCAGCCCAGAGCCTGACGCGGGGCTCGAACTCACGGACCGCGAGATCGTGACCTGGCTGAAGTCGGACGCTTAACCGACTGCGCCACCCAGGTGCCCCTAAAACTCTGTTGTTTTAATAACAATTAAATTTTCTAAAACAACCAACAATAAAAATAAGCTTAAGTGAAATAATCATCTAGTCCATGGTTCTTTGAAATAATTAAAAAAATTGATAACCCCCCAGCTAGACTTATTGAAAAGAAGAGAAAATATCCAAATAAATAAAATCACGAATGGAGAGGAGAGATCACAACCAACACCACAGACACACAAATAATTATCAGAGAATATTATGAAAAATTATATGCTAACAAATTAGGCAAACTGGAAGAAATGGATGAATTCCTAGAAATATATAAACAACTAAAGCTGAAACAGGAAGAAATAGAATATTTGAAGCAACCAATAACCAGCAAAGAAACTGAATCAGTAATCAAAAATCTCCCAACAAACAAAAGTTCAGGGCTAAATGGTTTCCCAGGGGGATTCTACCAAGCATTTAAAGAAGAGTTAATACCTATTTCCCTCAAATTGTTTCAAAAAATGGAAATAGAAGGAAAATTTCCAAACCCATTCTACAAGACTAGCACTACCTTGATTCTAAAATCTTCACTACTACTAAAATCCCCAAACTCCCCACTACAAAGAATTATAGGTAAATATCCCTCATGAACATGGATGTAAAACTTCTCAACAAAATACTTGGAAATTCAATTCAACAGTACATTAAAGTAATTATTCACCACAATCAGTTGAGATTTATTTCTGGATTGCAAAGGTAGTTTAATGTTTGCAAATCAATCAATGTGATACACCACATTTATTTAAAAAAGGATAAGAACCATTTGACCCTCTCAATAGATTCAGAAAAAGTATTTGACAAAGTACAACATCCATTCTTGATAAAAACCCTCAAGAAAGTAGGGATAGAAGGAACATACCTCAACATCATCAAAACCATATACAGAAGATCCATAGCTAATATCACCATCAGTAGGGAAAAACTGAGAGCTTTTCCTCTATGGGCAGAAATAAGACAGGCACTTCTACTCTCACTATTGTTATTTAACATACTACTGGCTTCAGCAATTGACAACTAAAAGAAATAAAAGGCTTTCACATCAGCAAGGAAGAAGTCAAACTCTCACTATTCACAGACAACATGATACTCTATCTAGAAAGCCTGAAAGACTCTACCAAAAAATTGCTAGGAGTGGTATACAAATTCAATAAAGTTGAAGGATACAAAAATCAATGTACAGAAATCTGCTACATTTCTATACATCAATAATGAAGCAGCAAAAAGAGAAATCAAGAATCAATCCGACTTACAATTGCACCAAAATCCATAGGATACCTAGGAATAAACCTAATTAAAGAAGTAAAAGGGGTACCTGGGTGTCTCAGTCAATTAAGTATCTGACTTTGGCTCAGGTCATGTTCATGTTTCCTGGGTCCCAGCCCCAAAATAAGGCTCTGTGCTGACAGCTAAGAGCCTGGAGCCTGTTTCAGATTCTTTGTCTCCCTCTCTCTGCTCCTCCCCAGCTCATGTTCTGTCTCTCAGAAATAAATACAAAACATTAAAAAATATTTTTTTAAAAAGAGGTAAAGATGTATTTTGAAAACTATAGAAAAATTATGAAAGAAATTGAAGAGGACAAAAAAGAAATGGAAAAACATCCCATGTTCATGGATTGGAAGACCAAATATTGTTAAAATGTCTATACTACCGAAGCAATAAACACATTCAATGCAATCCCTGTCTCAATACCACCAGCATTTTTCACAGAGCTAGAAAACACAATCCTAAAATTTGTATGGAATCACAAAAACCTTGAAGAGCCACAGCAATCTTGAAAAAGAAAAGCAAAGCTGTAGGTATCACAATTCAAGACATCAAGCTGTATTACAAAGCTGTAATCATGAAGACTGTATGGTACTGGCACAAAAACATACACATAAATCAAAGAAAGAGAATAAAAACCCACAAATGGACCCACAACTCTATGGTCATCTAATCTTTGACAAAGCAGGAAAGAATATCCAATGGAAAAATCATAGTCTCTTCAACAAATGCTGTTGGGAAAACTGGACAGCAACATGCAGAAATATGAAAGTGGACCACTTTCCTACACCATACACAAAAATAAATTCAAAATGGATGACATACCTGAATGTGAGACAGGAAACCACCAAAATCCTAGAGGGGAACACTGGTAGCAACTTGTTTGACATCGGCCCATAGTATCTTCTTACTAGACACATCTCTGGAGGCAAAGGAAACAAAAGCAAAATTAGACCATTGGGACTTCATCAAAATAAAAAGCTTTTCCACAGCAAGGAAACAATCAAAAAAATCTAAAAGACAACTTATGAATTGGGAGAAGATATGCAAATGACATATCAGATAAAGGGTTAGTATCTAACATCTATAAAGTACTTATCAAACTCAACACCCCCCACCCCCCCACCCCCCCCAAAAAACACAAACAATCTAGTTGGGAAATGGGCAGAAAGTGCACCTGGGCAGCTCAGTTGGTTAAGTGTCTGACTTGATTTCTGCTCAGGTCATGATTTCACGGACCCAGGGATAGAGCCCCACATTGGGCTCTGTGCTGGACTTGGAGCCTGCCTGACATTCTCTCTCTCCCTCTCTGCTCCTCCCCTGCTTCTGCATGTTCTCTCTCCCTCTCTCAAGATAAATAAACATTAAAAAAAGAAAAAAGACAGGCAGAAGACATGAATGGACATTTTCCAAAAATGACATACAGATGGTCAACGCACTCATAAACAGATGGCCAACATCACTCATCATCAAAGAAATACAAATCAAAACTACAATGAGATATCACTTCACACCTTTCAGAATGGCTAAAATTAACAACACAGGGAACATCAGATGTAGGCGAGCATGCGGAGAAAGGGGAACCTTCTTACACTGTTGATGAGAATGCAAACTGGTACAGCTACTCTGGAAAACACTATAGAGGTTCTGAAAAAGTTAAAAATAGAACTATCATACTACTAGCAAGTGTACTACTAGGTATTCACCCAAAGGATATAAAAATACTAACTTGAAGGGGCATATGCACCACAATGTTTATAGCAGCATTATCAACAATTGCCAAATTATGGAAAAAGCTCAAATGTCCATCAATTAATGAATGAATAAAGAAGAAGTGATATATGCAGATATATATACACATGGAATATTACTCAGCCAGAGAAAAGAATGAAATCTTGCCATTTGCAATGATGTGGATGGAGCTAAAGTGTCGTATGCTAAGCAAAATAAATCAGAGAAAGACAAACACAATATGATTTCACACATATGTAGAATGTAAGAAATGAAACTGTTGAACACAAGGGCAAAAAAAAAAAAAAAGAGAGGGAGTCAAGCCATTAAAGAGACTCTTTTATCAATAGAGAACAACCTAAGGGTTACTGGAGCGGAGTTGGGTGGGGTGATGGGCTAAATGTGTGAATGGTACTAAGGAGGGCACTTGTTGTGGTAAGCGCTGGGTGTCATATGAATCACCAAACTGTACTCCTGAAACTAATATTACACTATATGTTAACCAATTAGAACTTAAATAAAACCTTGAAATATTAAAAACAGGAAATAATCAGCTATTCTAGAAAAAAAGTCATTTGTAAAATATTAATTTGTAAGTGTTTGGTAGAGATGAAACTTGAAAATAAACAAGTATCCAAGTTAAAAGGAATAATAATAATTATTACTCTTAAAATATTTACCATAAATTACAAATACCAGAAATGAATAAACACATGAGCAACACAAGTACTTCAGACTTAATAACAAAATAAGAGGCTACTATGAACAAACTCTATACTGTGTAATAGTAGCTAATGCAATTTTTTTCTTCTTTTTTAAATTTAATTTAAATTTTTTAATGATTACTTATTTTGAGAGAGAGAGAGAGAGAAAGCAGGGGAGGGGCAGAGAGGGAGGGAGAGGGAGAGGGAGGGGGAGGGGGAGGGGGGGGGAGAGAGAGAGAGAGAGAGAGAGAGAGAGAGAGAGAGAGAGAGAGAGAGAGAGAGAATCCCAAGCAGACTCTGTGCTGACAGCACAGAGCTCAATCTAAGGCGTGACCTCATGAACTGTGAGATCCTGACTGGAGCTGTAATCAAGATTCGGATGGGTTAACCAAGTGAGCCACGTAGACGTCCCAGTTTCTTTTTGTCTGAGGTGCATTTTACTATTCTGTTCAAAAGAAAACACAACCAAAACCATCAATTCTTTCACATGTTAAGAAGATCACTATAAAAATGTTCTGTTAATTAGGACGTGTATCCAAGTAAGACCCATGACATTTATCAACATTCTACAAACTACTTAGATAAAAAATAATACATGCAGGGTCACCTGAGTGGCTCAGTTGATTAAGTAGTCCAGCTTTGGCTCTGGTCGTGATCTTGCAGTTATTGAGTCTGAGCCCCGCGTCGGATTCTGTGCTGACCCCTCACAGCCTAGAGCCTGCTTCCGATTCTGTGTCTCCCTCTCTCTCTGCCCCTCCCCCATTCTGTCTGTCTCTCTGTCTCTCTCTTTCTCAAAAAATAAATAAAACATTTAAAAAATTAAAAAATAATAATACATGGAAATATTTTGATTTTAAGTTTTATAGCAAGTAATACAAAAGTCTTATGATTCTTGTCAAGCATTATATAATTTGAAGGTGGGATGCAGGTTATTGTTATTGTGTTCAAATATGTATGTATATATGAAAAGGAGTAAATGAGACAGGGACAGAAAAAGAGATAATTCTCTGACATGGCATATTTTAAAAGGAAACAACTAAATTTTGTATTTGTTTCCAGTATATTACAAAGGCCAAGGATAAGGAAGCTGCAATATGCTGAAGATATTAGGGATAATAAAAATCTGAAGCTGAAAACCTTAATTTTCAATAATATTTTTAAAATGTAGAAATCTGATTGAAGTTCAATTCATATGAAAGATGAGTCCATTTAGAAAAATGCATTAAAGTCAGATTCTTTCATTATACTCTTTTTAATGTTTTGAAATCCAATTCCTGTGTGACTAATAGATTTATAACTACACACTAAGCTTTTAGAATTAAAATAAATGTTCAAACTATGGATACCAATACTGTTTTAATGTCTGTGTCCAGGATGTTTTTCTATTTGATTTTTGGGCAGTGGTCAGGCCCCATCATTGCCCATTTGGGACTCCATAGGCAGATATTATTTTAGGATGATACACCCTTTAATCCAAAGGACATATTGATGATAAAAGATTTTTTTCATCCTCTTAGCTATCTTTTTTTTTTTCATTTAGAGAAATATTTCAGCCTTATATTCTGCAATAACTGTATGACTCCACAAAATGAACTTCTGGAGTATTAATATGGTGCTAAATTTAACCTCATTTGCACCTTCATTACTTTAGTGATTCCACAAATATTTATTTACTGAGGGACTTCTGTATTTGAAAAACAATGTGGGGAAAAAAGAAAATAAAAACATCAATGTGTAAAACAGAGACAGCACTTGCCCTCAGAAAACCTCCATTCTAGTGAAGAGCAAAGTGGCTGATACACAAAAATGTATTCATTTTTCTGCCAGTTAGTACCATCCCAAATGAAATGGGAATTATAACTTATGTAGAGTGCTTTGAATCACTATTCTCCAAAGTCTTTCTAGCACTCTAAATCATGACCTTTATCTATCTATGTATGTATCTATCTATGTATCTATCTATGTATGTATCTATCTATCTATCTATCTATTGACTAAGGATTTATGATTGTTCTCTGATTTATTCCTAACCATAATTGGAAATTCAAAAAAGTTGAAAACGTGATCTAGTCCAATACCAGAACTCTGTTTGTATAAATGAACTTGGAACCATCAATTTCAAAGGGTATCTGTTGGTTTCAGCAATTTAAGTGTCCATATAGACATGCTTATCCTGGCCTCCCATTATATAGCATGCATATAATTCTCCAGATAGACAAGGATTTTGGAAAATATTAGCCCTTCTGTAGCTCTTTTCCCAAGATGACACTGATTCTCTGCTCACCCCAAGCTAACCACACTCTCAGTTCAACAAAACTACAAATTCTCCATGTCTTTTCCTACCTCATTTAACACTTTTATCGGATAAAGTCATACATTTTGCCTGCTCCTCCCCTCAATCTCAACCATGTCTAGGGTTTTCATAGCCAACCTCACCTAACAAAACCTTTGTCTTCAGCATAGCTTGGGTGAGGGACTGGATATGGAGAGGGCGTCAGGGGAACAAGCATATTCTATAAGACTGTCCTGAGTTGACACAAAGTCAATGTCATAAGGATAAAAAGTTGAAACACCTTCACCTTTAATTATATCTACAATGTTGCACAGCCAACACGCTATCTATTACCAAAAGTTTCATCATCCAAAGCAGAAACCCTACACCCATAAAGCAGTAAGTACTTATTCTCTCCTGTCCCAAGCTCCTGGTGACCTCTAGTCTACTTTGTGTCTTATTAATTGCCTGTTCTAAATAGCATGTAAATGACATCATACTGTATTTGTCCTTTTGTTTCTGGATTATTCACTTAGCAAAAAATTTTAAATACCATGTATCAGAACTCCCCTCCTGTTTATGGCTGAATAGTATTCCATTAATATTACACCACATTTTGTTTATCCATTTATCTATTGATGGACAAATGGATTGTTTTCACTTTTTGGTTATTATAAATAATGTTCCAAAACCATCAATATATACTTATTACACACATACATAGTTTGTGTTTTCCAGAAGTTAATAGCTGTCCTATTCATTTTCCCTCTGTTGAAGGATTACAAATCACAAAATAACTTATTTAAATTACAGCTGTTGCTTTCTATTCACTTTTCACAAAATTTTATCACTACCTTTGTTTCTACAATTGCTCATTACTTTTGATCATGTCACAGTTCATATGTTGTGATGTATTTATCTTGTATATGGGAAATCATATTTTATATTCAAATGGCATGGCATGAAAATATGCAGGGTTGAAGGTTATTATTTTTGGCCATGAACAATTTCTGAGTTTATGTGAGCTTCATTTTCTCAAACATGTATTTTACACCTTTTGTTTTGTTTTGTTTTGTTTTGTTTTGTTTTGTTTTGTTTTACAAGTTAAGACAATATGACCAATAGTTCTATTGGAGAGTAGTCTCATAGATTTACTGAATCTAACCTCAGGTAACTCAATTCCTCATATTTTATAAATAAAAAAGTATAAAATTTAAATAATTATAAAATGATACATCAAGATTCTATGCTATTACAGAAAGATATTCAGTGGATTTTGTGAAAGTCATTCCATATCCACTTTGATAATATTTAAATTATTTAATAAATATAAAATCCCAACAGGTTCTTGCTATGTGCATGCAGCTTCCAAAACTAAGTTAGGAGCATTGCAAAAATTCTCTGTTGTTTAGTTGCATAAGTTTTGCATGTTGTATCCATAGTGTATTTTTAAGCCTGAAATGCATAAACTATTTGAAATTTATTTATTATTCAAATTTTAACTGAAGTTCTTATGGTTAATCAGTTAATATTTCTCTAAGTGTTACACAGTGTTCACTAAATATTTTGTCCCTTTCATAATGTCTTTTCATTACACAGCTTATATTATATACCTCCAAAGGGCTAGGTGTTATGAGAGATAAAGAGAGTTTTTAAAGAGGAAGATATGAATGCAAATATTAAACAACATACTATATGCATGAATAAAATATTTTTAAACTCTCTAGTATCATAAACTAGAGAATGATTAATACTAGCTTTGTAAAAAATATTTAGCAAAACATATAATTTTGGTTTTGAAGTACATATTTATTTTTTTTTAATTTTTTTTTCAACATTTATTTATTTTTGGGACAGAGAGAGACAGAGCATGAACGGGGGAGGGACAGAGAGAGAGGGAGACACAGAATCGGAAACAGGCTCCAGGCTCTGAGCCATCAGCCCAGAGCCCGACGAGGGGCTCGAACTCACGGACCGCGAGATCGTGACCTGGCTGAAGTCGGACGCTTAACCGACTGCGCCACCCAGGCGCCCCTTGAAGTACATATTTAAATACTGATTGAATTTCAAGATATTCATCAAATAAAATGTTGCTAACTCTTTTCTCATTTTTTCCTTTAAAGTTTTATTTTTAAAAAACATTTTTAAAGTTTATTTATTTTTGAGAGACAGAGACAGAGTGTGAGCAGGGGAGGGGCACAGAGAGAGGGAGACACAGAACAAAGCAGGCTCCCGGCTCTAAGCTGTCAGTACAGAGCCCAAAGCGGGGCTTGAACTCATCAACTGTGAGATCAGGACATGAGCTGAAGTTGGACGCTCAACCGACTGAGTCACCCAGGTGCCCATTCCTTTAAAGTTTCTCATAAAGATTTTCTAGTAAAAGATACAGAATTTTTAAAATTAAATTGATGTTTTTATGAAACATGTTTAAAATAACTATACTCAAGCATTTTGATATATTCGAAAATGAACAGTTTAAGTGTCTTTGTGTTAAGAGAGAGTATATTTATAGATACAGAAATAGTCCCTTCCTAGTTTTTAGTGAGAATTTGCATGGTAAGTCAATGAATAATCAACTTCTCTAAATAAGCTTATAAATTATAATCCTTCAGAAACATGCAGATACATTTATCCTATTTGTGAAAAATAATTCATATAAATTCTAATAATCATGCTACATCTGATTCATATTTCATGCAAGTTCATGAATGAATAAAGAACTGTTTCTAGTAACATTGAACTGACAGTAAAATAATGTATGTTTGAAGCAGTGGTAGTAGCTGGAACTGCATCCAGTTAATAAAGATCTGACTTTTAATACGTTCCATCTTGATGGGTTGACTGCTAATTACAACCAAAAATTATACAGAAATACGGTGACCTTCTAGGATGGCATTCAGAAATATAATAAATTTAACCAGAAATCAATTTGTAAACTAATGTGCCATCTTGAAACTTCATTTTATTAATGTTATATCAAAATACAAATTTGATTTAAAGTGAATTATATTTGCACTACATATGATTTGCATTTTTTACTGTTGTCACACTCTGATTGATTAACTCTGCTGGAAGATATTAACAACCCAGTCTGTTGAATTTTCACTTTTCAGCTCTGCTGCACTTCACACTTCTAAGCTTGTTATTATATTGCTTCAAAATGTATTTGCCTTTGAAGTCTAAAATATCCAACTGCCAGAAAGCAAAGGCACTTGGTAATTAATTTAATATCAAATTGGACATCTGCCAAGTCAATGGACAGAGATAATAGGATACACATTTTCTAGTACCTGTTATATTTCAAATAAAAGCTAAAAAATTTCTCGAAAATATATATTTGATAATTTTTAAAGCACATAATCAATGTGTCATATATCAATAATCAGTAGAAGATTTTTTTACTTTTGGTTTTTTTTTTTTTTTCAACGTTTATTTATTTTTGGGACAGAGAGAGACAGAGCATGAACGGGCGAGGGGCAGAGAGAGAGGGAGACACAGAATCGGAAACAGGCTCCAGGCTCCGAGCCATCAGCCCAGAGCCTGACGCGTGGCTTGAACTCACGGACCGCGAGATCGTGACCTGGCTGAAGTCGGACGCTTAACCGACTGCGCCACCCAGGCGCCCCGTTTTGTTTTTTTTTTGTTTGTTTGTTTTTTTTGTTTTTTTGTTTTTACTAATTTTAATTGGAAATGTCAATGCCAACATTGGCAATCAACATTTTAAATTCATGTACCCTGTTACCTGACGCAGAAAGATAAACACTCCTAAGTCATAATGTTGGAGAGAAAAATTTATCCCAATGTCTGTTTCTAGAACAAATAGCTAAACCTACAGAAATAAAGTGAATCACTTTCTGGCACATTTATGCTCCTAGAAATCCAGATAAAAAAGGGAAATTATAGTGGTAAACATATGGTTACATTTATGAATTAATCATATAAAATATAGTGTCTCAATTTAGAAGAGGTCAAATATTTCACAATATAAAACTATAAACCTTACGGAATTATGCTCACTTATTGTGATAAATGAAAGCCTATTTATGGTAAATAGCATCGGATAACAAAGTTATTATCATGTAAATTAAAAGACCTTTCTAATTTCCATTAGACACACTTAAAACCACTTATACATAAAAAAGTCCTTCTATAGATCATTTGCTTACTGTTAAGAAATAGCTGATAAAAATATTTGTAATCTTTTGTGTAGATAGTTTGAAGGTAAAATCAGCTGAGAACACTACAGGTGTCTTTCTTGGGTACTTGACAGGTGAGGAATGAAATAATCTTGAAGTGTAGAGAATGTACACATTTATACACATAATCACCTTCTCAGTTTTAGCGAATGTCTCTTATAAATGAGCAAATACAATAAAGTGTATTACTAAAACATCACATTCTAAGTCAACAGTCATCATATTTAATCATTTCAACTGTGAATATTTAGTACATTTCTAATATTGAAAGTATCACTGTCATCTACATTAATACTATATATGCTTTTTTTTTATTTTTTTTCAACGTTTTTTATTTTATTTTTGGGACAGAGAGAGACAGAGCATGAATGGGGGAGTGGCAGAGAGAGAGGGAGACACAGAATCAGAAGCAGACTCCAGGCTCCGAGCCATCAGCCCAGAGCCTGATGCAGGGCTCGAACTCACGGACCGTGAGATCGTGACCTGGCTGAAGTCGGACGCTTAACCGACTGCGCCACCCAGGCGCCCCTATACTAACTATATATGCTTTTAAACAATCATAATTTGTTTACAATTACATTTGCACCAGATTGCAATTGTACCATTTATGACCGCACCAAATAATATGTAGGAATAAATCTAACCCAGGAGATGAAAGACTTACACTCTGAAAACTATAAAACATTGACTAAAGAAATTTAAGATGATACAAATTAAAAGCTATACCATGCTTGTAGGTTTGAAAAATTTTTACTGTTAAAATTTCCATACTACCCAAAACAATGTACAGATTCAATGCAACCCCTATCAAAATACCAATAGGATTTTTCACAGAACTAGAACAAATAATCCTAAAATTTGTATGAAACACAAAAGACTCTGAATAGCCAAAGCAATCCTGAGAAAGAAGAACAAAGTTGGATGTATCCCAATCCAAGTTTTCAAGATATACTACATAACTACAGTAATCAAACGAGTGTGGTACTGACACAAAATGGACACATAGATAAACAGAAGAGAATATAGAGCTCAGAAATAATCCCACACTTATATGGTCAATTATCTACAATAAAGGAGACAAGAATATACAATGGGAAAAAGACAGTCCTTTCAATAAATGGTGTTGGGAAAACTGGACAGCTACCTGCAAAAGAATAAACCTGATCATTTTCTTACACAACATACAACAATGAATTCAAAGTGTATTAAAGACTTAAACGTGACACTTGAAACCACAAAAATCCTAGAAGAGAAGAGCACAGGCAGAAATATCTCTGACATTGGCCATAGCAATATTTTTCTGGATATGTCTCCTCAAACAAGGGAAACAAAAGCAAAAATAAACTATTGAGACTGCACTAAAATAAAAAGATTTTGCCCAGTAAAAAAACCAAAACAAAACAAAAAATAAAAACAAAAAAAAATAAAGAAAATAAAAAGGCAATCTAGTGAATGGGAGAAGATATTTGCAAAGGATATACATCCTATAAAGAATTAATATCCAAAATATATAAAGAATATATACAACTCAACACAAGCAAGCAAGCAAACAAAAGGTTTGAAAACTGGGCAGAGGACCTGAATGACATTTTTATAAATAAGACATAGAGATGGCCAACAGATACATGAAAAGATGCTCAGCATCACTAATCATCAGGGATATGCAAACAGAAACCACCATGAGGTATCACCTCATACTAGTCAGAATGGCTAGTATCAAAAACACATACCAAATAGAAATAACAAGTGTTGGTGAGGATATGGAAAAAAGGGAGCCCCTTGTGCACTGTTGGTGGGAATGTAAATTGCTGCAGCCACTGTGGAAAACAGTATTGAGGTTGCTCAAAAAATTAAAAATACAAATATCATATGGTCTAATATTTCTACTACAGGGTATTTACTCAAAGCAAACCAGAACACTAATTCAAAAAGATATAAGTACTCCTATGTTTATTGCAACATTATTTACAATCAGCCAAATATGAAAGCAAGCCAAGAGTCTACCATCTGTAGATGAATGGATAAAGGAGATGTTTTTATATAATGGAATGTAATGAAGTATTACTCAGCTGTAGAAAAGAATGAGATCTCGACATTTGCAACAACATGGATGCACCTAAATGGTACTATGTGAGGTGAAATGAGTTGGATGGAAAAAAACAAATGCCACGTGATTCCACCTATTTGTGGAATTTGGAAAGCAAAACAAATAAACAACAAATAGCAAAACAAGCAGACTCTTGAATACAGAGAATATATTGGTGGTTGCCAGAGGTGATGGGGGTATGGATGAAATGGATAAGGGAGATTAAGAAGCACAAGCTTGGGGTGCCTGGGTGGCTCAGTCGGTTAAGCGGCCGACTTCGGCTCAGGTCATGATCTCGCGGTCTGTGAGTTCGAGCCCCACGTCGGGTTCTGTGCTGACCGCCTGGAGCCTGTTTCAGATTCTGTGTCTCCCTCTTTCTCTGACCCTCCCCTGTTCATGCTCTTTCTCTCTGCCTCAAAAATAAATAAACGTTAAAAAAAATAAAAAATAAATAAGTACAAGCTTCCAGTTGTAAGGCAAATAGGTCATAGAAATGGAAAGTACAGCATAGCAAATACAGCCGTAGGTACTGTAGTAATACTTTATGGCGGCACAGAGTGAATACGCTTTCCATGGTGAGCATTTCATAATGCATAAAATTGTTGAATCAATATGTTGTCACCTGAAACTAATATAAATTGTATGTCAATTATAATTCATTAAAAATAATAATTTGTTTATTTCTTTGACTTTCTAATACTAGAACATTTGCATTGGTAAACTGAGTATATTAAAAATGAGGTGAAAAACCTGGCAAAATTAAATTAGCATAGAAACATTGTTTCACAACCTAAGTATTTGAGCAAAATAAAGTTAGATGACATTTATTTGTAAAAGACCATAGGTAAACAATTTTAAAATTAACCAGTGTTTTAAATGGTGATATGTATTTAAACATAATGCATTTAATATTTATAATTGATTATATATTTATATGATTAAGAGATGCAGTAAGTATGCTTTTTTAACGAACACAAAGTGGCTATATATTAAAATTACTACTATGTCAAAGCCGACACCAATGCCAAATATTGCTAAAATAAGCTTCTGGGATAAAGAATTAAATCTAAACATTGGAAAAACTTCATTATCAAATATATACTATAGACGTTGTTGTGGTCCTATTTTCATTTTATTTTAATTTTTTAATGTTTATTTATGTTTTGGAGACAGACAGACAGAGTGCAAGCAGGGGAGGGGCAGAGAGAGAGGGAGAAGCTGGTTCTAGGCTCTGAGCTATCAGCACAGAGCCCAAAACAGGGCTCAAACTCAGGAGTTTGACTTTAACTTTAGTTTTAGTCAGACTTTAACTTTAACTTTAGTCAGACTTTAACTGACACTTAACTGACTGAGCCACCCAGGTGCCCCTATAGAAGTTAAGTTGTAGTCAGATTTTTAAAGGAAATTCATTTCTCAGCATTACTGGGTCTCATACTATGCATAGGATCACAATATTCTAAACAGTATTTCACTTTCTATTGAGAATTGTGGAGAATCACGCTGGATTTTGGTCAGCTCTAAAGCGATGGCAGCCATTCATTTAAGCTTTTTTCCACATTTGGACTTGAAGACTTCAGTGTTCATGGTGAAAGTGGATTGATTTAGTCAACATCACAAACTGAAACCAACAGTTCACAGTTTGAGGAAGATGCTTTCTGAACATTTTTAAATTGAACTAGGATTGTTACCCTTATTATATGTTTAATCTCTAGTGTTTTTCATATACCTGCTGTTTTGTATTTGTTTTCTTTTTTTTTTTTTTTAACTATTTTTTGAGACACAGAGAGAGCATGAGGAGGGGAGGGGCAGAGAGAGGGAGACACAGAATCTGAAGCGGGTCCCAGGCTCTGAGCTGTCAGCACAGAGGCTGATGTGGGGCTCAAACCCAGGAACCATGAGATCATGACCCGAGACGAAGTCGGACGCTTAACCGACTGAGCCACCCAGGCACCCCTCATATACCTGCTGTTTGATTAAAACAAATCCTTACAATAAGAATCTAGAGATGTGGCAACAGAGGATGTGACCAGCTTTCAAAATAGACCAACATTCTCTGAATGGCTATTTGCATCTTTTATTTTACACATATTAAGTGTATAAAATGTGTATAGAATGTTAAGCACTCTTTAGTGCAAGGACAAACTAGAATCACCTTGCCTGTCAAAGAGTGGGTTCAGCAACACATCTGTTAATAGTTATGGTAAAACAATTTGTTGACAGTCTGGATTACAAACTGCAAGTACAGTACTGGGTCTTTTGGCACAAGTAGAAATTTTAGATGATTTTTTTGGGGATGTTGATGAAATTGTAATGTTGATGTTCTCTCACTTTTTATTATGAAAATGGTCTAGTACATAAAATAATTAAGTCAAATAATCATACACCTTCACAAATTGTACTATTACATTGGGCATTATTTGCTGACTCTCCCTCGCTCTCCTTCTTTCTCTTTTTCTCCTTTATTTACTTTTAGATCACTTGTAATTCAGTGATAGTAACTGTAATGATAGTTCATTATACTATAATGTACAATGTAATTATCATGATAGTTCATTCCTAAATACTGTATTTATGTTCTCTGAATTTTTCCAAAAATTATTTCCTAAATGTTTCTTAATACAAGATATAATCTAATTTCACCCATTGCATTTGTTTGTTACACCTTCTTAGACACTTTTAGACTCTAAACTTGCTCTAATTTTTTTATTTCATTCCAATTATTATGAATTGAGGACAATTGTCATATAGATTCTTCTGCACCTGTATTTATCTTATCTTTTCTTCTTAATTCTGTTTAGTTCCTATAATCTAGAAGCAAGATTTAGAAGACTAATTGTATCTAGATTAAATATTTTAGTAAATGTGCTTCATAATGTGTCACATCAGAAACACTATAATTAATTGCTTTCTCATTTTGTTTCAATATCATGTATGTATGTCACAAGGCAGCTTTTGTTTTCCAGTTTTACTGAGATGTAATTGTTGAGGGAGTAGATATTAAAAAATATTTATCACAAGAAAAATTGTAAGTATGTGACAATGCAGTTTTAATTTTTTTAATGTTTATTTTATTTATTTATTTTTTTGAGTGAGTGAGAGACAGAGCATGAGCAGGGGAAGGGCAGAGGCACAGAGAGAGAGGGATACACAGAATCTGAAGCAAGCTCCAGGCTCTGAGCTGTCAGCACAGAGCCTGACGCAGGGCTCGAACTCAAGAACTGTGACATTATGACCTGAGCTGAAATGGGCCAGTCAACTCACTGAGCCATCCAGGAGCCCCAACAATGAAGTTTTAATATCATTTTACACCAGTGTCTTGTCTTTGTCTAAAGAATGATAATGAGATTGGCCTTTCTTCTTTCTTACATTCAGTAATTTTGTAACATCTGGCTGTTTTAATCACAAATAAAGGGCTAACAAAATATTAAATTCTTGCAATCCCTATTTACTCATGGACTTAACCATATGTGTTCCATTAATACTTTTACAACTCAAACTATTTTACCAATATTGAATATATAGGTACCCCTAATAATTTTATAAACAAGCTGTGTTCATGGTATCAATGTTTCATTCTAATTAGAAATAAAATACAGAATTCACAATTATTAGTCAGTAATATGCAAGATAAACAATACCAGAAATGATATTGGAATAACCATGAAATACAGTCTTTTAAATACTGACCCTGAAACCAAATTGTAGACTAAAGCTGGCATTTGGTTTATCCCTAACATGTGAATGTACATACAAATGCAGAAATGAATGGTTCCTTAGAGAAGAATGAAATCTAAAATATAAACCTTGTGAAGGCAAACCATAAGAGATTCTTAGGAGAACAAACTGTGGGGTTGCTGAAAGGTAAATGCATGAGTGATGGGCTAAATGATGAGTATTAAGGAGGGCAATTGTTGGTTGCCTTTTAGTTTTGTTGATTGTTTCCTTTGCAGTGCAGAAGCTTTTTATCTTCATGAGGTCCCAATAGTTCATTTTTGCTTTTAATTCCCTTGCCTTTGGAGATGTGTCAAGAAATTGCTGCAGCTGAGGTCAGAGAGGTTTTTTTCTGTTTTCTCCTCTAGGGTTTTGATGCTGTGGTTTATATACACAATGGAATACTACTTGGCAATGACAAAGAGTGAAATATGGCCTTTTGTAGCAACATGGATGGAACTAGAGAGTTATGCTAAGCGAAATAAGTCATACAGAGAAAGATACCATATGTTTTCACTCTTATGTGGATCCTGAGAAACTTAACAGAAGACCATGGGGGAGGGGAAGGAAAAAAAAAGTTAGAGAGGGAGAGAGCCAAACCATAAGAGACTCTTAAAAACTGAGAATAAACTGAGGGTTGATGGGGGGGGGTGGTGGGAGGGAGGGCAGGGTGGGTGATGAGCATTGAGGAGGGCACCTGTTGGGATGAGCACTGGGTGTTGTATGGAAACCAATTTGATAATAAATTTCATATTAAAAAAAAAAAGGAGGGCAACTGTGATGAGCAATGGGTATTACATGTAAGTGATGAATCATGAAATTCTATTCCTGAAACCAATACTATACTCTAAATTTAACTAACTTAAATTTAAATAAAATCTTGGAAGAAAAAAAAAACGCTCCCTATCCTGAATCCTATTACAGTTTCCACTCTGTAAGTCTGTATCAGTCAAGTATTACCAAAATAATAATGTAAAATAAACTGTCTCAAATTCTGTATTTTTATATGGGAATCATTCATTTTCATCTGTGCATTATTTAAGGTGATTTCATTTCTGCTTGGCTCTAAGCTAGAGATTGCAAATCACCTTCATTTATCTCCCATCCTCTGTATCAGTAGGCTAACAGAGACATCTTACCATGACACCGTAATAACTGCATGAAGGAAAAGTCCAAATGGGCAAGACCATTGTAAGGCTCTGTTTGCACAGTCTGCTAGCATATGTTGAATCAAAGGGGCACAGGGCATAGTCCAAAGACAAAGGGTAGAAAAATAACCTCTGCCTTTAATGGGAGATAATGCAGGGTTACATGAAAGGACATTGATACAGAAAGAAGAAAAGAGTTTAGTCCAATTACTCATTTACTATACCTCCTATGTATTTTCTATTATGGACACATCAAATATATGTATTTTCTAAGCTCTCAATAAACTTTCCTGCTTTGGATATTTAATTTCACTTGCTAATTATTTTCCTCTCTGTTTCTCTCTCTATGTCTTTCTCCTAGTCTATGAAAACTTAACATACAGTGTATATTCTCCGTGATTTCTATTTCAAAACATCCCACCTATACCCCATATCAGGTACAGTTATTCTTTCTCTAGCATATAATCAACATTCATTATACCTCATTTTATCCCTTGATTTCATTCTTCTTGTTATCATTCTTGCACATGAAAGACAATCCTTAATTCTGCTGAATAAATTAAATAAGAAACACCAAAAAATCAAATCAAAACCTATAATCTCACCAAAGAATCAAAGTGATTAAATCACAAATTATATTTTATTTATGGAAAATTTTCAACAAGATAATAAGGCTATTTGAAATGTCCCAATATTATTCAGAAAACAAAGAACTCTTATTGTTTCTCCATAAATTTTTTTCTGTAAATGATTACTTAATATTTTGTGTAGACTTTGGAAGTTTTCAGGGATCTGTCACAGATTATACAGATAGATAGGCTCAAGTCTTAACCTGCTCTAATTTCTCTTTCATCATTTGAATACATCTCTTGTGTCTGGCATCATTAAAATGTCCAATTAGCTTACTATTTGATAGTTTTGTATGTCTTGACTTTCTTATTAGATTGTTAACTTCTTTTTTAAAATTTTTTTTCAACGTTTATTTATTTTTGGGACAGAGAGAGACAGAGCATGAACGGGGGAGGGGCAGAGAGAGAGGGAGACACAGAATCGGAAACAGTCTCCAGGCTCTGAGCCATCAGCCCAGAGCCTGACGCGGGGCTCGAACTCACAGACCGCGAGATCGTGACCAGGCTGAAGTCGGACGCTTAACCGACTGCGCCACCCAGGCGCCCCTAGACTGTTAACTTCTTAATTCTGTCTTCTACCCTCAGCTTCCTGGGAGCATTTACAAAATGCAAACCAGAATATGTGCTAAATTATGCTAGTTGAGCACTAATTAAAGCCAAAAATTCCAGTCGTTCTTACTACTTTAAGACTAAAATAGCAATAAAAGATTTAAGTCTTGCTTCCTAAGACCATGAGAATCAATTGGCAGCCTATAGAAAAACCTCTACAAAGAGACTACTTTTAATAAAATTATCATTATACTCTAATTACCATGTTTACTTTGATAGTGTATAGATGTAGTTTATGCTCTCAAATCTGAATGGCTACAGTGATAATACTTTCAAATAGCAGTATTTTTATATAAAAAGCTAAGAAACTATATGCAATATAATCCCCCTTGTAAATTATCCTTATTTTATATATTGATATGTTATAATTATGATTCTAACAAATTTCTAATATACATTTCTAGTATATTTTAGAAATTCCAATATATATTTGTGTGTATGCATACACACACACACACACACACATATAAAATTCTAGTATGTAGATCTATGATTCTAATATGCATTATAAATATAACATATATAATTCTAATTTTTATGAATGTACTGAAGGCCCTAACTTCTCTATCCCACTTCTTCTTCCATTTGACCCCCACACCACATTTCTTCTAAGCCTGCACAATCCCGTACAGTTTCCATTTCCATGGAATAGAAGAACCAAGTCTTCAAATTCATGAAGTGGAGGATTCACTTTCTGGGAACGTGGTGTGGAGGGCAAGTGCAACAGCTTTGCAGTGAAATCTGTAATGTCAGGAGCAATGCATATGTTGTTTTCTTTGGAAGATCTTAGCTCTCAATGAGTAGAGTCATCCTCCTTTGAAGTTCATAGCAGCCTGTGCAAGGAGCTAAGTGGTGGGCCTCATTATAACTATAAACCAGTTGCCTGAACGTGAGGGGCTCGATTCAGCCCCATTCCATTGCATTAGGAAGCCACAGGGGCAGGAAATTGTCAACTACTGTGTTGTTCACACTTGGGTCTGGAAGAGACATTGATCCTCTTTGAGACAGACTGAATGTCTGCTTTCCTGGAAAATACAAGGTGTGATGCCCATTCAAGAGGAAGTCCCTAAATTCATGTTAATAATTTCTGTAAGGACTTTTGTGATTTATTAGAATAAATAAGGTGCTTCACAAAATTAGAAAGTATATTTGTAGTAAAGTTCTTAGCCAGTTAATTTGTGTCAGTTCCTAAATATACTCATCTTAGATTTTAACAAAGGGAGAACTACAGAATAGAATCTTCTTTGTGCTTACTCTGAATTCCTATATTGAAAATATTTTAGTGCCCATGATATTCCATAATTGCATGTCTATCAGCAGAACATATTACAAGGCCAAGTTCGGGAAAGCAAATGGAAACATTTGTGGATGAAGTTGCAGCGTGTTCTATAAAATAAAAACAACAATCCCTCATTTTACAGATTATATCAAATTTCTATAACTGTCAGTTACACAGTTATACCTTTCTCATTCATGGCCATTTTAGTTAGGCAACCTGAAGCTCCCAGCAATATATATTTAATTGACAATTCATGTGCTTAGATTTTCAATCAAAGATATCAATTATGTTATAAGATCTAGCTATAAAATAAATTTTAATTACAAACTAATTTGCTTTTCCCTTATAATAAGATGATTTACTTTGTAGTGATTCCCTCCTGGTTGAAAATTTGCCATACACTTCATTGCTGCATGGAGGAATCCAAAATTAAAATTACCCAACCACTTTTGGAAACCATTTTGCAGTTAAACACACATCTATTTTATGATCCAGGTATTTCACTCTTAGGCAATTACTCAGTAGAAATCAATACGTATACCCATATAAAAACTTGCACACAAATCTTCATAGAAACTTTGTATGTAAGCCAAAAAGTGGAAACAACCCAAATGTCCATCAACAGGTGGATGGATTAACCGACTCTGGTATATCTGTGGTAGAATATTAATCACCAATGAAAATGTTGATTCATATAACAATGCGAATGAATCTCAAAATTACTTTGCTAGTGAAAGAAGCAAAACACAATAAAAAGGAGTATATATTGTATGATTCAATTTTTATCTCACTAGAAAATGCAAGCTAATCTAAATATAGCAAGAGAACACAGATCAATATTTTAAGGGTAAGAAGAAGAGAATGGAGGAGTTACAAAAGAATATAAAGAAGCTTTGTATCGATGGATATGTTCACTATCTTGATTGTGGTGATAGTTTCACATGGGCAAAGATATGTCAAAATATTCCAATCTGTACTCTTTATTTTTTTTGAATCTTTCATATTTTAATTTAAAATATTTGTGTACTTGTGGTAATGTATATGAAGGGTCTTTGACTATGGATTTGCCAATGATTAGGTTTTTTTTTAAATACATGAAATTTATTGTCAAATTGGTTTCCATACAACACCCAGTGCTCATCCCAAAAGATGCCCTCTTCAATACCCATCACCCACCCTCCCCTCCCTCCCATCCCAGATCAGCCCTCTATCTGTACTCTTTAAATATGTGCAGTTCTAAGTGATAGATAGGTATGTCAGTTACACCTCAATAGTGCCATTTTAAAATAAATTAAAATTAACCAGCTGCAAGCTATGGAATCATATTCTTTCTCTCAGGACCTATGTGTATTATGAAGAAGAATTTCATTGTTGTTCATTTTTCTTTTGCACATATATTGAGCATAGTTTGGATACATGCAGAGAAAAGTAATTTCATCCCTTTTCTGGTTAAACTTTGTGTCTGGGACAGAGAGCAAAGAGAACAGAAAAAATGCAAAAGTAGTTAAGATATTTCAGGGGAAAATTAAGCTAATGAGGAGACTGATAGTAAACAAAACAATCTTGATTACCTGCTTACCTTTTAAACAAGTGATATGTGAGAGAATATGTGAAGCATTACTTAATTGGATCCCAGCTTCCTTTGCATATAACTGTACAGAGTAGAATATCTACACTCATATTCTCCCCATCAATTCTATTAATACAAAGTGTTGTAATTACAGTATAATATCTACCACCAGGATCTGCTGAGAGGCTAATTAAGTGATTTATACAAATTACTTTCTGATGTTACAAGGAAAGTAGTTTATGAATGTCAATTACTGTTTTGAGGTATTTGCTGCTAATTATTGTCTGGAAAAATGAGTACTGCCACCTTTGTTTAATGTGTTGAGTATTATCCCTGCTTATATAATGTTTTGACAATTTTCCCTACTTTCTTTCCCAGAGAATAAATAAAATTTTGTTCAAATTAATTGTACACATAGAATTTTTCACACAAGTAAATGGAAAATTTCTTAATAGAAATTAACAAAAAGAATAAAAAAAATCAGATATGACTATATAATCAGAATAACTATAAACTATCAAAATATTTTAATGAAATATTGAGGAAATCCTTAGCAGAACTTTGTATGTCATATTAATCTCTTGAACATTAACATTAGCAATATTTTTTCTGGATCTGTCTCCTTAGGCAAGGGACACAAAAGCAAAAATAAACAACTGAAACTACATTAAACTAAAAAACTTCTCCACAGTGAAAAAAAGCATCAACGACCTGAAAAGACAACCTACTGAATAGGAAAAAAATATTTGCAAATGATATATCCAATAAGGGGTTAACATTCAAAACACTAAAAAATCCAAAATAATCCAATTAAAAATGGGCAGAAGACCTGAACAGACATTTTTCCAAAGAAGATCTACAGATGGCCAACTGACACATGAAAAGATACTCAAGGTCACTCATCATTGAGGAAATGCAAATAAAACCTAAAATAAAATATCACCTCACACCAGGCAGAATGGCTCTTATCAAAAAGATAATAAATAACAAGTGTTGGTAAAGATTTGGAGGAAAGGAACCCTTGTGCACTCATGATGGAAATGTAAGTTGGTATGGCAACTATGGAAAACAGTATGAATTTTCCTTAAAAAACAGAAACTAGAAGTACCATATAATCCAGTAGTTCCACATGTAGGTATTTACCTGAAGAAAATGATGAAACTAGTTCAGAAAGATATATGCAACCCTATGTTTACTGCAGCGTTATTTCAATAGCCGAGATACGGAAATAAGCCAAGTATCCTTCAATAGAATGGATAAAGAAGATATAGTATGTATACAAAATGGCATATTACTCAGCCATAAAAAAAAAAAAATTGCTATTCACAACACTGTGGATGGACCCAGAAGGTATTATGCTAAGTGAAATAAGGCAGACAGAGAAAGAAAAATACCTTATTATTTCACTTATATCTGGAATCTAATAAACAAAACAATGAACAAGCAACAATAGAGAGAGAAACAAACTCATAAATACAGAGAACTGGTGGTTTCCAAAGGAGAGGGGAGTGGTGGGAGTGGCAAAGTGAGTGAAGGGGATTAATAGGTGCAAACTTCCAGTTATAAAAAAATAGGTCATGGGGACGAAATGTACGATATAAGGAATATAGTCAATAATATTGTAGTACACTTATTGTGGTGAGCATTTTGTAATGCATATAATTGTTGAATCACTATGTTGTATACCTGAAGTTAATTTAATATGTCACCTATAATTCAAACAAAAATTTAAAAAAATAAATCAAAGCAAAAATAAATAAATACAAAATTCAATCAAAGCAATTTTATTTATAAACTTAAAAGAGGTCATATTTGTAAAAACATTTCCCTGATGCAATAAATAGACAAAGAATAAATATATATAGACATGCATAGCTAAACACATATATAATACAAAGCTTCCTGGATATGGCACTTGTTTTTATGATTCTGTCATATAGTACACAAATGGGGGTATGTTTTAACCTTTTATAAAAATAAGATGACAGTATGTGCCATATGAGGGGGTTATATGATTTTATTATAGTAGGGGACTTCATCAAAGTATCACAGTACTTTGTGGAATTAAGTCAGGCCAAGTATCAGAAGAGAACCCAAGTCGGAACTATTTCTAAAATAACAATTACCTTTTTCATTTAGAAAATAGTAGGGGATGTACTCATTAAAACAATTAGTAATTTTGGATTTCAGCACATTTAAAGAAAACTTCCAAGTATTTAAATGATGAGAAATATATGCAGCATATTTATACAAAAATTGTGGATAGAAAAAATAAAAAATATGTAAAAGCATATTTATCCCTAGACTTTCAGTGTTATATTAGATACTACTTATAAATTTATGCTTATATTTTCTATTTATATTTCTTGAATTTGTAACATATTTGAATTGAATACGTTTACATATATAAGGATGATAAAATGGATTGTTAAACATTTTCTATAAACTTTAATATGAAAAGCTTAATCAATTATATAGTTATATTTCACACTATATCCTAAATACATAAACAGGCTAAAATAAAAAAAAAAAACCTGTGTGTTCATAATATTTTGCATTGAACAATGCATATCTTAGAACATTTTACCTCATATGGACAAATATGAATAAATACCAATTGAAATATTTATTTTATATATGAAATTCAACTAATTATCACTCTCAGAAGGCAATCTTTTTTTCAAGAATACAAAAACTGCAGGAAAATAAACTTCAGTGCACACACACACATACACGCATATATAAATATTCAATAATTATTAACAAATTGTTAAAACCTTAATAGATGAAAAATCCACAGAATTCTTTATAGCCTTGTAAGTAAGCATAACTATAGACTTGGAAAATTAACTGTACTATTTTTATAATTATATACACTCATTTAGCACACTTTCTCATTTAAATTGTTATTCAACAGCAACAGCTTTTGGATGTGCCTAAATTGCTATTGTGATTGGCAAATGAAATTAATAAAACAATGTTGGGCAAATAAGAAACCTAGTTTTATTCCTCTCTCTGAGTTTAATAGCAACCAGCAAGTGACCTTGGCAAATCACTTAACCTCTCTGAAACTCAGTTCCCTCCGCTATAAAATGAATGGCTGTGCTAAATGAACATCCCATTCACTCCTCTCTCTGAGACTTTCTGTCCCTCTGGAAAAGACTTCTGACTGGCAGTTTGTAAAAACCATGATTTACTGTTAAACCTTACATTTCTATTTATTTTGTAATATGTTTATTTCCTAAAAAAATTGAAACTGTATTTATATATTTCTATTATGCTTATTAATTGGATTCTCAGGGTTAAAATATCCTAAAGCGGCATTTTGAGCGTGTATATCTTCTTGAGTTTGAAAAGTTTCTCTCAACTTCACTTTCATCTGACTCACTGTTGCAAATAATTAAATGTCTCAAGGTGTCAAAACTAATTTGTTCACAGTAAGATGTGGTTTTCGTTGTTCAGGGTCCTGAAAAGGGAAAGGCTAAAAGGGTTGGCAAATGGATTACACTGTGAAAAACGAGGAAACTATGGTCTTAAATTGAATATATTTAAAACTTTCTTGAAAAAATAAATCACTTTTTGCTGGTACTTTATTATACTGTGTTATAGCTACAAGGATACATACATGTTGAACAGTAGCATTTTATTAAAATAATGTGTACTCTTAAAATTTTCTGCTACAGTATTGATCATTCAGCCTATGCTGGTTAAAGATAAACTAATAGAGATTGTTTGAATCATTTGGCCAATTCATTTTCTTAGTATTGAAATCACACAATTGGCATTATATTAAATGATAAGAGGTAAACAGAATATAGTATCCAAAAAGTCACACTTACAAATAGACATGCCTAGATGTAGATATAGATCCATAGCCATTAAAAAAAACTCAATGGATTTACTTACAATAATAGGTCAACTAAGTAAATCCCTGGAAACTGGAAACAAATTCTACTTTACCTTTTGCAATTTTCATATCTCACATCCATGTTTCTAAAATCTGTTATTTCACATATATTAATTAGCTGAAGTCTAATGTTTATTTCATGTTTCTTAACTGTAAATAATAGAAATTTATTATTTGATCTATATACTAAAATAGTATATTTATTGCTTCAGATTAGTGAATATTGCATTAGACTTTATTAATGCAACTTAATTCTAATGTTTTCTTTTGATTGTATTACTATGAATGCTCTATTGCTTTTCACTAGTCAAAGTAGAATATTATTACTTTGGTCCTTAAAGTCAATATATCTATACATGATTAATCTCTGAAGACAGAATTGTTAAGGATATGATTTGCTTTCAACCAACCAGAAGCATAGAGGTTCGGTATGTTATAGTCAGAGGCTTCATACCCCTTTCAGGTTTCAAAATATGAGATTCTACCACTCCAAACTACAGTAATATTACAAGGTAACATTACAATGATGATAATAAATTAAATTACACAATGAGGACTAGGATCCCAAATATACCCACTTACTGAGTATCTTCAATATGCAAGGCACTGTGTTAATCATGTTATAGATATAATTTTGAATCCTCACAACTCTTAAAGTTAGGTATTTTTTTTTTCAAATTTCAGTTCAAAGTAATTAAGCAATCTACCTACAGTCATACAACTAATGGTTGAACCACTATTAGAACTCATGATCTCTCCAACTCCAAGCCCTCTTTCCACTTTCCAGTTATATATACTAACATGAAACGATTATAAATAAAGTGATCACATATCCTCCCTGGCCCATCAGAGTCCTGTTTTTCACCTGTTGTCTTAGAGAAATATGAATACAACTTCATTTCATTATTAAAAAATTCTTGTCTGGATGATAAATTACATGGTCTCCCAAAATATAGATAATATAAAATCGGTTTGTACTTTAATATCTTATCAACAAGGACTTTGTGAAAATCATTTTATCAGTATAATCTGTATTCTGGTAAAGTCTAGTTCATGTTATGTGGTTCCTCAGCTGTCATTTCCTCATTATATCTGTATAAGAACACCAGTCTGTTTTAAAAGGAAATCTATTACCAAAATCACGATTGGTTATTATGTTGTTCCATGCATAGTTCTTTAAGTACAAAATCGGGTTCACTGATTTCTAAGGAAGACTGCAAATTGCAGGCTGCCTGCTCTTACAATTAAGAAATAGGGGTAAAATTCAGCACTCTGTTTAACAAAGGGGCCAATTTAATGGTTGTTATGATTATACATCTATGCAGTTTTGTTTGCTTCAGTTCTCTGTGTAGATACTGTGGGTTCAAAGATCAGAATGCTGTTGGGATAACAGGTATGTTTTTAATTTCTCCTTGTGGTGTCAGTTGAAAAATGGATCTCTCCTCACATGGTGCCACGAGTCTCTGAAAAACACTACTAACCCTCACCTAGCTGCAGCAGCTAAGGGGTAATACTGATTAATGACACAGTCACCTGCTTGGTGCAGGTTATTACATATAAACATCCATTTCTTGGAAGATGCACTATGGACGTCAGTTTTCTAGGTATTTGGCCTTGAGCAAAATTTGAATCTTCACATTTCATCTTAAAATTCCCAATTTGTCTAATAAAGGAAAAAAAAAAACCAGAATGTAGGGTATGAAGAACACATTGTGAGTAACAGAGATATAATTGTTAATCTATATGCTGCCACTTACTAGGATATGACCTCAGGTAAACTACTTAACCCCCTTAAGCCCATCTTAATGCGTAATATTGTCTGAGGAAGATGTGAGATAATGAATACAAACATTTATCTCAGAACCTGAAGACAGTACTTGCTCAGTAAAATGTAGCTACTATGTAGTATGATTGTTATCTCACATACTTAGTTTTAAACATTGTTTGCAACTATCTAGGGGTATAAACTTGTGAAAATCACAACATAATTTCTATAGGATAGCTACATGGACTCTAATCCAGAATGATAATGAAGACTACTTTATTAGTAGATGTAAAAACATTTTATAACACTCAACTTTGTCATTAGTATCATCGTTCAGTGGTTTCCATAAAAAAATATTTTACTCATTTCCTTAAAAATAGACTATCAAAGTTTAGATAAATTAATATCTTAAATAAAAATCAGGTATTTAGCTCCAGTTCCTAGAATGACAATATGTTCTTTGGGGAAAAAATATCCAAATTGATTAATTCTTACTCATAGAGAGCAAATATGTAAAAAAAAATCTGTCCACAATGGTGAAGATTTCTGATAATTGTTACAGTAGAACAATTTGTAGAATCTAAATTTAATACTTTAAGAAAAAAAATTCTTAATATTGTGCAATTCTTTTTTTTTTTAATTTTTTTTTTCAACGTTTATTTATTTTTGGGACAGAGAGAGACAGAGCATGAACGGGGGAGGGGCAGAGAGAGAGAGGGAGACACAGAATCTGAAACAGGCTCCAGGCTCTGAGCCATCAGCCCAGAGCCCGACGCGGGGCTCGAACTCCCGGACCGCGAGATCGTGACCTGGCTGAAGTCGGACGCTTAACCGACTGCGCCACCCAGGCGCCCCTAATATTGTGCAATTCTTATGAATGCATGTTTTCCCTAAAATTACATAAATATAATGGAATATCAGAACAGATAAAAATTAATAACATTTCATCCACGTTAATTTTTTAGAACTCATATGGCATTATAAAAGATCTTAATTTACCATTTACTGTGTTCTAGAAACTTTTTAGACACTTTTTAATTTTCAATAAAATGATTATACATGTTTTTTTCTCAATGATGTGTTATTTTATGGTGAACAGCATTCTATCAATAGTAAAGATTTATGATCCCCATATCGAAACTGCCATTATGCTTCTAAATACACAGAATTACTGACATGTTTGAAAAGAATTTTAAAGTTTTTCTTTAATGATTTCACCCTGAGGAAACAGTTTTGAGACTTAGTATTAACTATATAATCTTCATAGTGCCCATGCTAACTTCACAGCAAAGTCTATGTCCTTTTAATAAATACAGCTAAACTTGGATCCTGCTTATCAGATGAAGCACAAATACTTCAATTCTGTTCTTTCCCTTTCATTCATTTCTTTTTAAACCCAAACTTTAAGTCTTCCCCCAGCTTTTTTTACCAAATAGAGATGGCCCCTCTATAGCTAATAGAACAAAGATTTATTTCAGTTCAGGAAAAGTAGTTAATCTAACATGCTAGTCCCATAGAATATGTTGTCTATAAAAGCTGAGATTCTGTTAAATAGACTCACAAATTAATGCACCAGTTTTTTAGATCTCTTCAGTATGGTTCATGCAGTACAGTTCTTAATTGTTCTCTATTGTTCAGAGACACTGGGCATTGATGAGAAATAATATCCATTCTGCACAAAATATCTTGCTCACCAAGATATAGCAGATATTTTTACACATAAGTCATATTTACAAAATTTCTATATTTATCTTACTAAATTTATTTCGGTAGTTTAATAAGTGCATGTTCTGTAAACATTTTATATTAAAATATAAATAATAGATGATATATTTAATAAAAATTAAAATATTATCTTTAATAGTATTATGAATTTGATATTTTTGTGTTCAACTGGATTTATTATGTCTTGAGATTACTTTCTATAAAAAATATATTGTATTTATTTAAGTTGCTTTTGATATCTCTGCCTTTGACAGCTCTGCTGTTGATGTTTCCTACATTTGGTCTCTAAAAAACACCCTTTTATTTTAATTCCCAATGCTTCTAATTTTAATATTACTACCATAATTTCATAACTAGAATAGTTTCCACATTTCCAATTTACTGTGACCAATGGACTAGACTCATTTATGGGTACCTTTGCCATTATCAGCTTCTTTTGAAAATTCTAAGAGGCTCTGAATAATTTTAAGATTAAAATTGAAGCTCCTTCCAGTAATATTTTTAAATAAATATCCTTCCCAGTTTTGTCTATCCTTTTCTCCTATCAAACAAAAGAAGAAGAAGAAGAAGAAGAAGAAGAAGAAGAAGAAGAAGAAGAAGAGGAGGAAGAGGAGGAGGAGAAAAGAAGAAAGGAGAAAGAAAGGAAGGAAACAAGGAGAAAGAAACATGAAAGAAACACGAAAGAAAGAAAGAAAGAAAGAAAGAAAGAAAGAAAGAAAGAAAGAAAGAAAGAAAGAAAGAAAGAAAGAAAGAAAGAAAGAAAGAAAGGAAGAAAGGAAGGGAGGAAAGGAAAGAAAAGTAAGGAAAAGAAAGTTATTTCACTTGAAGTATATACCAATAACCAAGCCCATTATTTCCTGACCTCAGCTTAGTGCCAGTTTTGTGGTTCTCTATATCACTCTTTCTTGGGATACGTATTCTCATACCTTTCGAAACCAATGAAAACCCATTTTATGCTTCAAGGTGAAGTTATACCATGTCCTCTATTAAATTCAATTTTCTTTCTTCTAAAAACCAGATTATTTTCTACTACTATTCCCCTCATCATTTATAACCTACTGAATAAAAGCCTCTATAATACTTATTGCCTAATAAAGTTTAAATTCCTTCAATTGCAAAGTTTTCTCTATGTACCTATTAAGACTATATTATAAATATACTCAGTCATAGATATTTAGCACAAATTGACTTGATTCAACTATAAATCACTGTGTATCTATTACTTAAATATGTATTTACTGAGATCCTGAAATCTTGTTCTTTCACATGACTGAGCTACACACTGACGGTATAACTTATAAGGACTCCTTAAAGTCTTAACCAGAGAGGCATCTTGACTCTATGGTTTTTAAATTAAAATTTATTTTTTTAATTTTTGTTAACTTTATTTATTTTGAGAGAGAGAGACAGACAGAGCGAAAGAGAGCACACACACATAAGAGTGGCAGAGAGACAGGAAGTGGCAGAGACACAGGAAGAGAGAGAATCCCAAGCAGGCTCCATGCTGTCAGCTCAGAGCCCAACATGGGGCTTAATCTCAGTAACCATGAGATCATGACCTGAGCCAAAATCAAAAGTCGGATGCTTAGCTGACAAAGCCACTCAGGCACCTCCATTCCATTTTAAATGAAATCTGAGTCTGATACATTTCTATTTTGTGATAAAGCTTTTTTTATTTTCAGTCTAAAGGGACTCCCAGAAACCATATTTTTATTTCCTTGTCATCATTGAAAGGTAGGTTAATAATTTAGGAAGTTCCTTCTTACAATTACTGCTATAGAATCCCCATCCCTCACAGCCCTGCACTATATTCTATAACTTTATTCCTGAATATAGTAAACCTTTATATACAACAATTTGTATTAAGCATAATTTGCAAATCCTTACAAACTCATGAATCAGATACTGGAAGCAGAGGGAATAGGAGGTATGCTTAGCAGATATTCTTTTTCAAAAACAGCCCATTAAACTCCTACAATATCTTTATGAGGAGAAATACTATTCTCTGGAGGTTCTGTGCTTCTGTTTTGTTAAAACACCTATACACCTTTAAGTTTCTTCTCTGAAATCCCATGCTACCAAGAAAGGATGCTGACCTTTTAAGTGATTTTTATTTTTTGACTGACTTCATAGAGGGTTAGATCTTCTATGTAATGTTGATACCCATGATTGCTAATAATGCCAGACCATCTTTCAGAATTTTTTTTCACAAAGCAGCGTTGCCACCAAGATTGGAGACCTTAGAATATCTTCCACCCTACCTCGATTTTCCCTTTTTGCCACCAGTACTAACAAACAGCTGTTGAAGTGATTACTTCTACCTGTTATATACACATTCTTGCACATTAGTACTCCAATTATTTCATGTCATTTAATTATATCCATACCTATATGGCAATTGCCATTATGATAGCTCCTAACTATGCTCTTGGTCGATGTGACCTTGTCCCTCATCCATCAGAAGGGAGAGTTACATTAAATTAGACCATAAAATTAGAAAGGAAAAAAAACACAGTTTGAACAACAAAAATACTAAATAAGCAAAATTTGTGCACGCAACAAAGAATGTGAAAAGTAGAGCAAGGTAAAGAAGTACAGAGTGCCAAGCTAGGACCTGATGCAACTTTTAAATAGTAAGTTAGGAAAGTCTTCACTGAGTGAATGGCATTCAAATAAATCTTGAAGGAACCAAGGGAGCAGGCATATGGATATTTGGAGAGGGAGCCATGTGTTCTGTGAAATTTTATTAATTTTGTTTTTTCATTAAATAAATGTCACTTTCTTTTCTTTAATTAATGTTTGGTTTTTCCCTTGCTTTTCTGGTACTTTTTAAAAGTTACACTGTTTTTGATATGCATAATTTTTTATGGTAACATTTATACATTGTATATACAAAAATAAAGTATTATATATAAAATATATGTTCAATAAATATTTTATTTTTTCCATTAATCAATTCATTAGGAATACTGTAAATTTAGCTATTTTGTATAGATCTGAATTCCAGAAAGGAAATATTAGAATTATCAAAAACTATTAAATCAGCTACAAAATGTGCTTGCTCACTTGCTTTTTCCCATTTGATTCATGCCTTCAGATTTATTCTTTGAAATATTAGGGAATAAACTCTGATTTTATAAAAGTACTGAAGATAATCAGGCTTCTTTTTTCCTTTTTCAAATATCCTGGGCAAATCCCATATATTTACAACTTTTTTTTTTAAATTTATTGGTTTTGCAAAAGAAGATACAGTCTTACTAAACATTTGTAATTAAAGGAAAATCATTGTTCAAAGAGCAGTTTGCAAAAAAAACTAAAAAACAAAAACATGTTTGGTTCTTTTATAATCTCATTAAAAGAACATCTGGCAAATTAACAAGGAAAAAATGCAGAGGGCCTGAGTGAAGCATGTTTCCAATGTTTAGGTAACTGCAGTAGGATCTGGGTCACTAGAATAGAATCAGGAGAGATGAGACCCAAAAGATGAGATCAGGAGGTAACAAAAGGGTTGTAATGCAGGTCCCTACAGGTCACTGTCAGGAATCTGCCTGTATAGTGAGAGCAGTTGAGAGCCGTGGAGGAGTATGAGCCTTCGAATGACATGATATGGCCCACCTTTTAAGAGGATCATTATGACTTTTGTCTCAAGAATAGAATACGTGCAGGGAGAGCTAAAGATTACTGCAATAATACAGGCAATACTGTGATAATACAGGCAAGAGAAGTGGTGTTTGCATCCAAAAGATTAGCACTTGAGTACTGAGATACAGATTCCAAATGGACACTAAAAATAGAGACAACAGATTTCAATGATTTTATCAGGGACATGAGACAAAAAGGAGGCAGAGATGACTGTAAGGATTTTCTTGAAAAACTGGAATGACCGGGGCTGTCACCAAATAGTGAAATGAAATACAAATAGTGCAGGAAATAATGTTATATATCAACATACATTAATAATGAAATTACTGTCTGCTATAGTAATATCAAAGAGACCATCATCTTCCTCTGCTAAATGGGTTCATAAAAGCTAATAAGCCTTTGATAAAAAAAACTAATAGAAAAACCTTACAAATAAAAAGATGTCATTTGTATAGGTTAAGCTATTCTCCCTGCATAAATCTCCAGTTTCTATGTGGACTTTTAAATTCTATGTGGACTGTTAAATTAACTAATTCATGTATCCATTCATTTGTTAACTTAACCAGTAATAATGAACACGTATTATAGGCTAGTATCCTGTGATCTAGCAGTAAAAATGCCTATCTAAATTCTAGTGAAAATATTAAGCAGATAACTTTAAGCAGATATTAATATAGTAATTTTTTATACTTTAAAAGGGTTAAATTTTTAATGTTCATTCATTTTCTGAGAGGGAGAGACAGAATGCAAGTGGGGCAGGAGAAGAGAGAGAGTGAGACACAGAATCTGAAGCAGGCTCCAGGCTCTGAACTGTCAGCATAGAGCCCCTGATGCGGGGCTCGAACTCGCGAATCGTGAGATCACGACCTGAGCTGAGGTTGGAGGCACAACCGACTAAGCCACCCAGGCGCCCCTGTAATTTTTCATACTTTAATTCTTGGAGTGTTGTCTTTGGTGATGTTAAATATAACATATAAATATGACAATGAGATTTTATATTGATTATTGATAGAACCTCAGCATTAACTGGATATCTAGGATGAAACAAGAGAGAGAGGATACTAATTTTAATAGCATTTGAAGAAATAGCATGTTCCAGAAAATGATTTGATAATGAAAGCAGGGTGGGGGAGAGAACTGAACATGTATAAATAAGAAACATAAATGGGTAAAATTATATTTAGAAATCATTTCACCTAATAGTATAAAATACGGAGTGGTAGGAAGTGTAGCAAGACAAAAGAGTTCTGCTTAAAAGGCTACTGCAACAAAAAGAAAAAAAAATAGATTGTTGAAGCAAAGCAGACAATATATTTTGGAGATCTGTACTGTCTTTTGGTGATTGAGTAGTTTTGGAGAGTACCAAAACAAAATGGAGGCTCATAATTAAAAAAGCACTTCTTAAGCAAAACATTGGGCATTTGGCATTGTGATGAATTCCTATAATTTGACATAACTGACATTCTCCAGATAAGACTTAAGGAAAGAGAAACAGTTTTGGAGAGATTGGAAGGTAGATAACCTTTTTCCTACCTCCTTTCCTTCTGTCCACATACTAAAATCTACCTGATAGTCACAAATCATATGGAGCTTGAAAAATATCGGTATAACTGGTCTAAAGTACAGGCTCTAGTACCTGCTTATTTGGGAGGAAGACTAAAACTAGAGAATGACCTTGAATTTGAATATTGACTCTTTCAAATGGAAAGATTTCACAGCAGCTCTTTTTCAACAGGTTCTAAATATACCTGCACATAAAGGAATCCACAGTCTGGGTTCTAATGCTGGCCCTTCCAGCATGCAGCTGATGAAAGTACTCACTGATTTTTAGAAAGCTTGAAAATAGGAGGGCTAAATTAAATTGTATGTGATATCAAAGCCCATGTTTGCTCCTGTGACCACTCAGATTATAGCTACAGTGTGTTTGGAGGAAAATGAAAAGAATCTTCAGACTATATTTACATATGTAGATGATACATGAATAATGGTTTCAACAAATACTTTTAAACCACTTTTAAATCCTTTGAATGAGGGGCGCCTGGGTGGCACAGTCGATTAAGCGTCCGACTTCAGCCAGGTCACGATCTCGCGGTCCTGAGTTCGAGCCCCGCGTCAGGCTCTGGCCTGATGGCTCAGAGCCTGGGGCCTGTTTCCGATTCTGTGTCTCCCTCTCTCTCTGCCCCTCCCCCATTCATGCTGTCTCTCTCTGTCCCAAAAATAAATAAACGTTGAAAAATAAAAAATAAAAATAAATAAAAAAAAATAAATCCTTTGAATGAGAATGAAGAATTGATCTTAAGACGGTTGAATTTTTAATGATAAAACACTAAATCATATATATTTAAAATTTTGTTTGAGATTATATAATTCAGCTAAGGCTTTTAAAATATTGCTGCATGAAAATGAATGAAAAATACACATATGTACTGTTGTGTAATCCCTGATTTTCATCACAGGAATTTAGCTGTTGGTATTTTTTCTTTGTAGCATTAAATTGTTTTGTTTAAAAACTTTGCATAATTTGTGTTTTTAATTTTGTAAACACCATCTATGTTGTAATGAGAAGTACTTGGAAAAATCATTAAAAAGTTGTTTATTAACTTGCCTTGCCTTTTTGAAAATGCCTCAATATTCTGCACGTTAAGTGTGCTCAGAGCTAATGGCAAGCTGCAAGCATTCTGTTAGATATTAGAAGACCAGTCTCGACTATCTTAAAGGAAACCTGATTAATTTAATCTTCATTTTTATTTTCTGTTGAGAAGAGTTGTGCTTTACCAAAGCTTATAATTGTACATATTTTTGCTTGCCAATTTTGGTATACGTTTGTAATTATACAGTACCTGATACACCTTGAAATAGGAACAAAAACACAATGATCACTGTTCATTAACTTAACTGTTTTGATTTGGGTAGTTTTCAGGTGAGCAACACCTGAAAACTCAGACATTAAAAAACTCACAAATAAATGCAAAATCTCCACCGGGGTAAATGCTCTAAAATATAAGCATACGGTATCTTGAAACCTCATTTTAGGAGATAGGACTTAAAGAATCTCTGAAAGGACTCCCTAAGGAAATAGAAACTGACCTTAGAAAAGTAAAATGAGCAAAGAAGAGGGGGGAAAAGATCTTCAAACAGAAGATGTAGCATTTGCAAAACTCGGGCAAAAGAGCACACACCTGTCCTGAAAGAAGGTCAGTATGTCTTGAGTTCATACAGTGGGGGGATTGAGGGGAAATGTGGCACAAGATGAAATAAGGAGAAGCAGGGGGCACTCGGAACATTAACATTTTTGAAGGTAATGATTTTTTTTTAATCTTTGAGAAGATAATACTTGCCTTATTACCACAGAAAAATACAGCATAAGAAATTTTATAAGCTCTGAAATGTATGTACGAAAAATGAATTAAAAAATGCTTCCTATTTCATCAGTTTCAGCCATTACAAAATGTAGCAGTGTTCTTAATATTTAAGCATATTTACCACCGTGAGCATATTAAGGTACCTTAAAATGATCCAATCATTATTTTGATAATAATCTTTTGTGTTGAAAAAAGAGAAACCAAAGAGATATAATGCTTCTAATTTAGGAAATTAGTGAAGAGATAAATTTATTATTTCATAGAAAGTCAGAGAGAGGTGTGCTTCTGTTTCAACAAGATAGAGGTTGACTTTGGGAAACTGGAATACCTAAATTTTCAACAAAAATGATGGCGTGATATAGAATGGATAACTGTCCGTTGTTTTAAATTAAGCTGGAGCATATGGGAACAGGGTGAGGAAAGCTATGATTTCTGCAGTGATGGGTCTGTGGTAGCCATGACTGAATGGAAGAGTGAGATTCCATTCTTCAGTGTAAAGATGCCCATAGTCAGGATGGTGACACTGGAGAGACTCCTTCCAGAAAGTGAAGAAAGAAACTATCTGAAAACCATAAGAATGATCTTTGTATAGAGTAAATTTATCCAACAGGGATAAAGAGGAAGTACTATTGTGTCAGGGAAGCAATATCACAGAAGAAAAGCAGTGATATCACTAATAAGTATCTATTGCAATTTAGAGATCATTTGCTCATACGTTATTTTAGTTGGCTCTCAAAACACGCATATAAGGAGAAGACTTATGTGGCTTCTATCAATTAACTTAATGTTACTTGGAACCTTTATAATATGCATTCTGGCAATAAATGAATTACCTTTATCAAGTTAGCTCCTACCATATACAGTGCTGTGCTATTTGAGAATAGAACAACAAGGAAGAATATCAGATTGCTATTTCTGGGGGGAAAGACTTATTTTCCCTAGATAAGTTGTTAATGTAAGAATCACTCTGATGTCTGGAAATCCATTTCTTATTAACATAAAGCTAGTTTTCAAAAATTTTCCTAATAACTCATCAACTTTTTAAAGAATTTAAAATATATTTTTTTAAATATTTCCCTGCTTAGAGACACATAATAACTGTATATATGTATTATCATTTTATATGTATTTTTAAAATAATTTATTTTTTTAATTACTTGGATCATTAAGTGAATTTCATTTACAAATTTTGGAGTTATTATCAAATCTAAATTCTTTATCTTTTCACCATCAACCAGAATGACTTCTTTTCCAATGCTACTACCACTTTTTCAGTGATGCTGTACCATCAATCATCTCTATTCTCCCTATCAGTATAAATTCTTCCTTTTTGATTTCTTCCCCTTAGCGAATGAGCAAAGTTAAAGTCAATATATGTTAAAATATCTTCTCTGTCTTCTAATTTTGTGATTATCTTTTAAAATCTTGTCAGGTTATGTTTCTTCTAACTTCCCTCATCTATGCCACATTGACCAAATGGCTAGTCTCCATATGTATCCTAAAATCATTTTCTGCCCTTGGAATGCTGTTGTTCATTCCTTGGGGCACATGCTTCCTCTTCTTCCTCCCCATCTTGGCTCACTATAAATTCATTTATTCATAAAATCCCAATTAAAATCACACATCATCAATTTACCACACATTCTCAACTAGAGTATCTCAAATTCTCTAATTTCATCATTTTGTTTCTCTACCAGGTAACCTGATCCTCACTTTCTGTTTAGGGTTACTGCCATTTATGTTTGATACACTAAGGGGCATGGATTCTGTCTTGTTCATATTTATGTGGGCTTCCCTGCCAAGTAAGAACCTTCCTCAAAATTACCGCTGAGCAAGAACCTGCCCTATGGAATCATATCACTCTCATTCCACCTTTGAGAGTTAACATTCAAGGATGATTCTTGGTGTGCTTTTGTATCCAGTAGCCAATTGTTCTTGGGTTCTGGTTTTGAGCCAAATTTTAAAGGAAACAAAGAGTCTTGTTCTCAACCTGAGAAATAAAAACACTACAGCCTTCCACTATTAAGTGTTTTGCTAAGTCAAATATTTTAATATCTGCACAAACCAGTTAATTCGGCACAGTTAAGCAATACTTACAATTTTCAATCTAGAGAGTCATTGCTACTTAGATACATGTTCTCAAATAAAATTACCTCATGTGACACCTCAATTATGAATTTCAATGTTATTTTTATACTTGTGTTTCACATGGTTGATTTTTTAATGTCTCTGACCATTTATGTGGGAAATCTAAAATAACACTTTATATGAAATGCTTTGTAAATATCTAGGTCACATTTGTAAAAACTGTGATGAGGTATTTTTCTGGACTTAAAAAAACTTATGCATCATCTTTATTTTTCAAGAATATTTGAAGTCCTTACTTGTTCATTCTTTATATGGATTTGTTATGTTTTCTCCCACTATTTCTCTTAATTGTTTTTGAACACTTGATTTATGTGGTTTTAAGATAATTTACTTTGAATTTTAGTTTTATTCAAAATGTAAAATATGAGTAATTTATGATCTCATATTCATAAATTCAAGCAAACAACATGTGTCAAAATATCCTAATTTGAACAGAACACTTTGTTTTTAATTGTACAAGTTGTTTTTCTTAAGTAACGAATAGAGAAAATTTGACATGGCAGATGGTAGGTGGGTGGACACGCTGTAGGCACAAACTATCTTGGAAAACTAGAAGCTATGGAGAGTGACTCTGGATAAATTGGCAATTAATTGGATGATCTATAGACAAAGAGACTGATGTGGCATCAGGAATTTGAATCCAATATTGATGGGAATCAAGTACTGTTTATTAGTACTGGGTTACTGTTTTAAGCATAAAGACCAAACCACATTCTTTCTTATATATTGATATCTCTTTATGATTTATAGCTTTAGAGAAAGATGTCTATTATCCACATTTCTTACATACTCTGTTAACAAGAGAAGCTTTGTAAAAGACAGTGATTGCACATAAATTTATTTAATGCAGGAAAATGTTTCAGTATTTCAAATGTTTAAATATGTTAGAAAAATGCAGAGTTGTCAAAGTGTATACAAAGGGAATATATATATTATGTGCAAGATATTATATATGCCTATATATGTATGTATGTATGTGTATACACACACACACACACACACACACACACACACACACACACAAATACATGCAAGAGTTTAAGGTAAAGTAATCCAGATACACTGTTAAAATTTTGGTCTTCAGTGAGATTCATCTGGTACCATGTTTTTCTTCTTGATATTTTCCAGTTTCTTACTGAAGAAAAATATTACTTATATAGCATAAGGCAAGTATGTATATTAAATAATATATGTAAAGTTCTTGGTTAGTGCTTTCATATAACCCATGCTAAGCAAGTATTATTAATTATTAATAACACTAAAAGACTAAATAAGTGTTATATTTAGGTTTCTCTAAGCAGATGAATATGAATTTAAATGTTAATTCTGAATGTTTATATTTATATTAAATGTTACCATAGCATAAAGTATGTAAGTACATTTCCAGGTATTAAAACTTCTTCACCCCTACTAGGAACAAAAATGTCTGATTGCTTTGAGTATTGGCTTTGAGCCATATGATCTTGTTTCAGATTCCTGATTTACTACTTAATAACCTTATAGAATTATACATATTACTTACTCTTTCCAAGTCTCAGTTTCCCACCTGTGACATGATGACATCAGTGTCTATTTCATAGAGTTGTGAGGATTACATATGCAAATATATGTAAAACATGGCCTGCCAAATAATCATGCAATACATGCTAGTTATAATATTTTAAAAAAATTTAATGTTTATTTATTTTTGATAAAGAGACTGAGTGCAAATGGGAGAGGGGCAGCGAGAGAGGGAGACACAGAATCTGAAGCAGGCTCCAGGCTCTGAGCTGTCAGCACAGAGTCCGATGTGGGGCTCGAACTCACAAACTGTGAAATCATGACCTGAGCCGAAGTCAGATGCTTAACCAACTGAGCCACCCAGGTGCCCCAGTGTTAGTTATAATTTTAATTAATATTTTGTTTTAAAACTTCGCCTAAATATACATGAAGATTCTATATCCCTTTTCCATGTTATATAAGATCTGAATATTCAATATTTAAGAGTATGTTTGCAAATTAATTCACTAAAAATTAGATTATTTGGCATTTAGAAAACTTGCCCTGGGAGGTTTTTGACACCAATTTACTGAGAAAATTTTAAAATGACAGAAATCAGAAACCAAAATTCATGGAAATTATTCTATTAGTATTTGGGTAGAATAATTCCATTTCTAAGTCACTTAGTAAAGAGCAAAACAAAACAAAACAAAAAAACCACAGCAATTTCAAATATAAGATGCCAAGTAAATATTATAAAGTATAAAAGATATGTATCCAGGCGTGTCTGGGTGGCTCAGTTGGTTGAGCTTCCGACTTCGGCTCAGGTCATGATCTCACGGTCTGTGAGTTCAAGCCCTGTGTCGGGCTCTGTTCTGACAGCTCAGAGCCTGGAGCCTGCTTCAGATTCTGTGTCTACCTCTCTCTCTGCCCCTTCCCTGTTCATGCTCTATCTCTCTCTGTCTCAAAAATAAATAAATATTAAAAAAATTTAAGGATATGCATCGAGAATATGATAGATTTGTAATATAAGAACACAAAGATTAACATTGCTGGAAATAAAACAAGAGAGATTAATTTATTGAAGGTATTTAAAATTTCTTCAAGGCATCGCATGGAAGCCAGGAGTTCTAATACAATAAAATAATCACATGTTGAAATTTGTTGAATATCAGTTACATCTAATTTCTGTGTCTTGATAACCTAAGTACTAATTTTAAAAAGTAAAATAGTAAGTGGTATCATATATCATGACTCCAAATGAAAAAGAAATCACAAGGAAAAGAATTAGGGAGGAATGTGGCTAATTAAAGAGATAAATGCCTCAAACTGAAAAAGAAGTGAAAGAAAGAAAAAAAAAATGTTAGGCTACTTTATTTTGAGGAAATTTGTCCACTGCATTGTCTCTTTAAACCTTTACAACAATCCATGAGATAGATATTAGAATTATAATTCACGTGTTATAAGACCTTACATATACAAAACTCAAATAACTTACCAAAAGTCACATAGATACTTCACATCAAGATGCGATTGCTCCCAAACTCTGTATGACTGCTATGTTACCCAAATAAGTAGAAAAAGATCATACTTGTGGAAATATTTAGCTATGAAGGCATAACCTAAGGAAGAAACTGATCAGTTCCTTGAGTGTCTACCAATAATTCTTAACTAGTAACAGAAATAGTATAGTATCTTAAAAGCCAATAGCATATCTATTTCTGTGTTACATTAATTATCTCCTTCCTCACTACAAAAGACAATATTATTTGGAATACAAGGTAGAGTACTTTTTTTTTAACGTTTAAGTAAAGTATTATTAAGGAAACAACAAAAAAAGAGAAAGTACATATCCAATCATTATTGAACCCTAGCATATGTCCAGCACCTTGGATATACAAAGGGGAAGCCACGACAACCTGATTGGGTCAGTGTCTCCTTTATACACTAATAAGCAGAAGTTTAGTGAGTCTGGAAATTCCATAAAAACATGCAAAAAAATGAAGGAGGCAGATTTAAATTTCAGAGATATTTAATTTTATAGTCTGTGGACTTTTCAATGATTCTTACCCATAAAATATTCAGTTTCTCCAAAGCAGTGCATTATAATACAATTGCTCTACAAACAAGAACCATACTAGTACAAGGCCTATACTTTCAATCTCAAGTACTGATTGGTGTCATTAGAATAAGAAATTATGGGGCACCTGGGTGGCTCTATTGGTTAAGCATATGACTCTTAATATCAGCTCAGGTCATGATCTCACGGTCAAGCTCCTCATAGGGCCTGAGGTGAGTGTGGAGCCTGCTTGGGATTCTCTTTCTCACTCTCTCTCTCCCCCTCTTCCACTTACATGTGCTCTCTTTATCTCTCTCTCAAAATAAATAAATAAACAAAAAAGAAGAAATTATTATAGTATATGTTATTGTATCAAGATTGGAAATAGTTCTATAGGATTAGCTTAGCATAAATAAACCAGCAAAAAATGATTCTGTGGGTGAAAGACGAAGTAAGGAAACAAAGATTATGAGGACAGGTAATGAAAACAAAATTCATATATTCAGCAGATTTGAACTAGAGGACGTGGGACACAGGAGAAGTTGAATATGTATTTGTGTTCAGTGTAGAAATCACTGCTTATCTGAAGCATGAAACTTCATGACTAGATCTTAGTTTCTAGAACTCCAAAGTTATTAATGATTAGGATATTACCCTTCCTTGAATTTCAGCCACAACATTTAACTCCATAACCCACAAATGTCAGTTAGGTGTAAAGAAATGCTTCCCTCTACATAATCCATCAAAGTAAAGGAATGCTCCTTTATTTTGCATTATTACCCATAGTGGTTACCAATTAATTTTATTATAATAGTCATAATGTTTAATGCTTTCCTATAAGATCTTCCTCAGGCTTCACCCTCTTAATTTTGTGCTTTTTATTGCACTTAAATTCAGTTGACCTGTTCATATGACTATTTCAATTTTCTTTTAATAAAATATTGACTTGGTTTCAAAAACTATTGCTGGTTGATTTTTCCATCAACCTAAATTAGAGGTAGTATTTGTCTCTGTTTTAAGCTTTACTTAAGTTCCTGTTACTTAACATTTAGTGTTATATTAGCTTCAAGTGTACAATATAGTAACTGAACACTTCCATACAATACCTGGTGCTCATCACAACAAATGCCAACTCCTTAATCTCCATCATCTATTTCACCCATCCCTCCACCACCTGCCCTCTGATAACCATCAATTTTTTCTCTCTAGTTAAGAGACTGTTTCTTGGTTTGCCTCCATCTCTCTCTCTCTCTTTTCCCTTCACTCATTTGTTTTGCTTCTTAAAGCCTACACATGAGTGAAATCATATGGTGTTTGTCTTTTTTGACTGATCTATTCCACTTAGCATAATACTCTTTACCTCTACCATGTCATTGCAAATGGCAAAATTTCATTACTTTTATGGCTGAGCAATATCCGTTGTACATAAATATACCACATCTTCTTTATCCATTCATCAGTTGATGGACACTTGTGCCATTTCTGTAATTTGGCTATTGTAGATAATGCTGCAGTAAACATGGGGGTGTATGTATCCTTTTGAATTAGTATTTTTGTGCTATTTTGGGGGGGGGGGTAGATGCCTACTAGTGCAATTGCTGGATAATAGGGTAGTTCTACTTTTCACCTTTTGAGGAAGCTCTGTAATGTTGTGCAGCATGGCTGTACCAGCAGTGCAAGAGGAAGATAAGGCCATGGCCAGAGATATAAGTGAAACAGATAGAAGATACATATATGATGGAGAATATAAAACAACTACCATAAGGATATTCTCTACACTTGATGAAAGAACAGAAGATATCAGTGAGAATCTTACTACAGAGACAAAAAGAGTTGAAGAAGAATTAATCAGAGATGAAGAATACAATGAACAAGGTTGGAAACAGACTTGATGGAATGAACAGCAGGGTGGCAGGAGCAGAGGAATGAGTTAGTGACCTAGAAGACAAAATAATGGAAAATAATGAAGCTGAATAAAAGAGAGAAAGAAGAATTATGCAACATGAGAATAGAATTAGGGAACTCAGTGACTCCATCAAATGCAATAACAATCACCTTTGAGGACTCCCAGAAAAAGAGAGAGAAAAGGGGGCAGAACGTTTGTTTGAGGAAATAATAGCTGAAAACTTCCTTAATCTGGGGAAGGAAGCAGACATCCAGATCCAGGAGGGACAGAGGACTTCTAACAAAATCAACAAAAGCAAACCAACACAAAGACATATTGTAAATAATTTTGCAAAATATAGTAATAAAGAAACAATCTTAAAAGTAACAAGACCCCCCCTCCAAAAAAAAAAAAAAAAAACAACCCCTTACCTTAGAAGGGAAAAAACATAATACTAGCTGTAGATTTCTACACAGAAACTTGGCAAGCCAGAATGGAGTGCAATGACATATTCAAAGCGCTGAATGGGGAAAATCTGCAGCCAAGAATATTCTATCTAGCAAGACTATCATTCAGAAAAGGAGAGATAAAGAGTTTCCCAGACAAACAAAAACTAAAGGAGTTTATGACCACTAAACCAGCCCTGCAAGAAATATTAAAGGAGACTCTTTGAGCGCAAAGGAGAGACCAAAAGGGATAAAGACATGACAAGAAAGGATCAGAGAAAATCTCTAGAAACAACAAGTAATAAAATCACAACAAATTCATATCTGTCAATAATTACTTTGAATGTAAATGGACTGAACATTCCAATCAAAGGACAAAGCATACCAGAATGGATTAAAAACCAAAAAGCCAAGACTCATCTATACGCTTCCTAAAAGAGATGCATTTTAGACCTAAAGATACCTATAGATG